>NW_020174929.1:2270978-2336947 GCF_003031525.2 Neophocaena asiaeorientalis asiaeorientalis | reverse complement strand
ATTGAGCTATTTGTAATGAGGTGAATAGACCTAGAATCTGTTATGCAGAGTGAAGTAAGTCAGAAAGAGAAAGAGAAATACCGTATGCTAACACATATATATGGAATTTAAGAAAAAAAGTGTCATGAAGAACCTAGGGGTAAGACAGGAATAAAGACAGAGACCTCGTAGAGAACGGACTGGAGGATATGGGGAGGAGTAAGTGTCAGCTGTGACAAAACGAGGGAGTGGCATGGACATATATACACTACCAAACGTAAGGTAGATAGCTAGTGGGAAGCAGCCGCATAGCATAGGGAGATCAGCTCGGTGCTTTGTGACCGCCTGAAGGGGTGGGATAGGGGGGGTGGGCGGGAGGGAGGCACAAGAGGGAAGAGGTATGGGAACATATGTATATGTATAGCTGATTCACTTTGTTTTAAGGTAGAAGCTAACATACCATTGTAAAGCAATTATATCCCAATAAAGATGTTTAAAAACACTGCTTAATATCACTAATTATTAGAGAAAAGCAAATCAAAACTACAATGAGGTCACTTTACACCAGTTTGAATGGCCATCATCAAAACGTTTCCAAATAATAAATGCTGGAGAAGGTGTGGATAAAAAGGAACTTTCCTACACAGTTGGTGGGAATGCAAATTGATGCATCCATTATGAAGAACAGCATGTAGTTTCCTTAAAAAAACTAAACATAAAAAACTAAACATAAAAAAGCATAAAAACACATAAAACATAAAAAAAAACTAAACATTTCCAACTCCTGGGCATATATGTGAAGAAAACTCTAATTTGAAAAGATACATGTACCCCAGTATTCATAGCAGCACTATTTACAACAGCCAAGACATGGAAGCAACGTGATGTCCATCAACAGATGAATGGATAAAGAAGATGTGGTACATATACACAATGGAATACTACTCAGCAATACAAAAGAATGAAAAAATGCCGTTTAGAGCAACATGGATGGACATAGAGATTCTCATACTAACTGAAGTCAGACAGAGAAAGACAAATAGCATGTGATATCACTTATATGTGGAATCTAAAAAAATGATACAAATGAACTTATTTACAAAACATCAATAGACCCATAGATATAGAAAAAAAAATTATGATGACCAAAGGGGACAGCAGGAGGGGGAAAGAGATAAATTCGGAGTTTGGGATTAACATACAGACTACTATATATAAAATAGGTAAACAAGGACCTACTGTGGACCTACAGGGAATTCTACTCAATATCTTGTAATATTAAACCTATAATGGAAAAAAATCTGAAAATTATATACGTATTTATATATGTTTATCTCCGAATCACTTTACTGTACACTTGAAACTAACACAATATTGTAAAGTAACTATACTTCAAAAAGAATAAAAGGATTTTCTTCTAGAGAAAAAAACCCTACAAAAACAACTGGAAAACAAGATTTCTAATGGCAATAAGTACCTACCTATCAATAATTACTTTAAATGTCAAGTGATTAAATGCTCCAAGCAAAAAAGACACAGAGTGGCAGGTTGGATAACAAAACCAAGAACCGACAATAGGCTGCCTACAAGAGACTCACTTCAGGTCAAAAAACACACACAGACTGAAAGTGCGGAATGGAAAAAGTTATTTCATGCAAATGGAAGTGACAGGAACGTCGGGGTAGCAATACTCATCAGACAAAACAGACTTTAAAACAATCCAGATGGGTTACAGTAGATGATGGTGAACTACTGGAACTGAGAAGGCGTCCCAGTTACAGCCGGGTGGTCCAGATGTTGGTTCTTTACTAGAACAGAGCATCACAGACTCTGAAAAGTGGTGTACTAATAGTTATCCAGCAAATGTATTCTTTTCAGTCCCTCTCAGGAAAGAGAACAGGAAGCAGTCTGAATTCTTGGTGCATTAGCAGCATGCATTCAGGATCTTACCCCAGGTCTACGGTAATTTTTCACTCTCTGGTACAATGTAGTCTGAAGGGACTTGATGACTTAGAAATCAGCAAATTAATGCCCACAGGTCAAATCTGGCCCACTGCCTGTTTTCGTAACTGAAGTTTTATTGGAACACAACTACACTCCTTTGTTTATGTATTGTCTATGGCTGCTTTCACTCTACAATGAAGAATTGAGTAGTTGTGACAGCAAAACAGAAAGTATTTACAATCTGGCCCCTTACCAAAGAAGTTTGCAGACCTCTGCTATAGAACATGAGGGTGGTTCACTACGTTGATGAATCATTTTTTCCGACTCAGGGAGCAAATGTGGTAAGTACTCCAGGTGCCTTGATAAGACTAACGCACTCCAGGGGAGGGGAAATAAACTGCAGAGATTCTGGGGCCGGCCACACTGGCGAGGTTTTTGGAGGTCCAGTGGTCAGGGGCATGCATGCTGAGGTACCCCAAGGCAAAGGCCTTAACTTATTCAAGCTTGCATCTCCTGCATGAAGAAAGAGACACAGCCCTTGTTAGGCCTCTTCTGATTTCACAGATGGCACATTCACTCACGGGAATACTGTTTGATCCATTTCCCAGGTGCCTTGAAAGGCTGCCAGTTTTGAAGGGAGCTCAAAGGCCAAGGGAAGGCTTTGCAGCAAATCTCGGCTACTATACAGAAGTTGCTGCTTGGGGCCATGTGACACAGGCATCGATGTCAAAGTGTTCGCTGTGCCCGTGAGGGCCAGGTCTTCTGTTTGGCTGTGTGGAGTGGGAAAGGGGATCTCCAAGGCCCAACTTTTTGTTTTCAAAACATTTAACCAGTCCTCTATATTTTTATCCCATTTGCCTTCTGAGGTGTCAGGTACCTCCAAGGTCTGCAACTTCCTAGGGGTCTTGTGAACTCTGCTTACTTCTCATCTTTCCCCACCTAAAAGCTTAGACTAATTTTGGTTTTCTTAGGTCTGGCAAAGAAGCCATCTGCAATCCAGTTTTCAGTTTCCAAAATGTTGACTTTTCTTCCCTGCCAACATTTCTTCTCCTCTTCTATTTATTGAGATATAGTTATACCTTTTTTATTCCTTTATGGCCATTAGAGAATTTGGGTAGGGAGAAGTCAAGTCTTTGTTTTCAATACTCTACATTTACCCCAAAGGCTCTCTTTATTTTTAAAAATTGCCATGTATTGCTCAAAACAAAGTCAGAGGAAACTTTTATAAACATTTATTGTTTGCAAAAATTATTCTGTTGTTCCTATCTAGTCTTTATTCACATGTTTACCTTTTTAACATGCAGTTACCCAAGTGACAAGTTTGTTTTGATTCTCTCTGAATTATTCATAAATATCTTTCCATGAAGGTGCATGGTATTCACAATTACCATGTAAACTGTGCAAAAGATACATTTCTTTTGCAGACTCTGTTCTGACACACACACTCAACAGAGATCCTTTCCCTAAATAAAAAAGGGGACTTCCTATTCTGTGATACAGGACTCTTTGTTCCATCATTTTGACCTGATAGAGATTTGACTCTGTTCATAAGTACAAATATTTCAAGAAAAATGATGCAAATATTAAGCTTTTTTTTAATTAAGAGAGTATTTTCTGGCACTAGCTCTGTTTTGGGATTTGCCCCAGATCTGGGTGACTTCCCTGTCCGCGAGAATTGCCAGATTCACTTAATGAGTGTATTAGTCAGGGTTCTCCAGAGACACAGGACCAATAGGATCTATCTATCATCTACCTATCTATCTGGAGATTTATTAGAAGGAATCAAATCACCAGTTAGCGAGGCTGAGAAGTCCCAAGAGCTGCAAGCTGGAGGCCCAGGGGAGTCAATGATGTGAGTTCCAGTCCAAGCCTGAGTCCAAAGGCCAGCGAAGACTGATGTCCCAGCTTGAAGACTGTCAAAGAGAAAGATCGAATCCTCCCTGACTCAGCCTTTTGTTCTATTCAGGCCTCCACCATATTGGATGAGGTCCACCCACATTGGAGAAGGCAACCTGCTTCACTTAGTCTACTGACTCAAATGTTAAGTTCATCCAGAAACACCCTCAGAAACACAACCAGAATAATATTTAACCCAATATCTGGACACCCAGTGGCCCAGTCAAGTTGACACTGACAATTAACCATCACAATGACAGGGAGTCAGAAATTTCAGGAGAAAGAGATAGAGACTGGCTTATGTCTTATTAAATATCATGCCCAAACCAACTTATAGTGAAGAATTTCTGTTGGGGAGGAGATCAAGATGGCGGAACAGAGGGATGTAGAGCTCACCTCCTCCCACAAATACATCAAACATCCATGTACACGTGGAACATTTCTCACAGAACACCTACTGAACGCCTGCAGAAGATCTCATACAACCCAAGCTGCAAGAAAGATCCCCACATTACTGAGAAGGACGAACGGAAAAGAGAGAAGAGGAATCGAGACAGGACCTGTGCCCCTGGGAGAGAGCTGTGAAAGAAGAAAGGCTCCCTCAGCCTGGAAACCTCCTTTACCAGCTGGGAGGTCTGCCGGGACAGAGAAAGAGATTCAGAGGCTTGGGAGGGGAGTGCATGAGCTGGTCTGAGGCCCCACAGGGTAGACGGAGAGCAGCACAAATGGTCCTTGAAACACCACCTGCACTTCCCAGGGCAAGACACGCCCCTGCTTGTGTGCACAGCAACTGGGTGCTGAAACTGGGCTTCCGAGGACAGACCCCGGGAGAGGACTCGGTTTGACCATGTGGGGACAGCCTGAAGGGCCTGGAGCGTGGCCCGGGCCACAACTGGCAATGCACGCAGGATGGAGCGCAGGTCCGCCACAGGCACTCCATTCTCGACGTGGGAAAGGAGGGGCGTGCGGCAGGCAAGCAGCCGCACTGTCAGCGTGCTCACAGCGGGTCTGCGGCTCCAGCTGCCACAGCTTCGATGAACTCTGCGGGCACACGTGTGTGGAGGCCAGGCTGAAATCCGAGCCAACTGCCAGTGCTCTCACAGCAGAGGTGGCCCCAAGGGCAGGGCCAGCAACAGCGGGCTTTGTGGGCACACGTACCAGGTGGGAGGTGGCATCACAGAGCCGCACGTCCCGGCAGACAGCTCCTGGGGAAGAGCACACAGAGGCTCCTTTCTGAGATGGAGCCCTGCAACCCGCCTACCTCATACCACAGCTTATGTGGCTTCTACTCTGACAACCGGGCAGCAGAACCTGCCTCTTATGGGGTTGTGACACCCCCAGAGCAAAGAGAAGGCCCTGGCCAACATCCAGGGCAGGCTCTGGTCACCACAACACCAAACACACCCCCCTAGCAAGGGACAAGGGCCAGCACGTCCTGAGGAAAGAGGTGTCCAGCATCCATACCCAAAACAGCCCTCGCAACGAAATAGCGGACTCACGGTCGACAGAGGGTTGCTCCCACATAAAAAACAGCCCTTCGAGACCACAGTCAATAAAGATTTCTCATAAGTTCATAGAGTCAGAGAAATATAAGTAAAATTAAAAAGCAAAGGAACTACTTCCAATTAAAAGAACAAGACAAATGCCCTGCAAGAACAATGAAACAGACCTCTCCAGTCAACCAGGCCCTGAGTTCAAAAAGGAGGTAATAAAAATGCTGAAGGAATTAAGAATGACTATCAGTAGAAATGTGAATTACTGTAACAAAGAACTAGAAACTATAAAGAGGAGCCAATCAAAATTAGACACCCCGACTGCCAAGGTGAAAACCGAGCTAAAGGCAATAAAGAGCAAACTAAATAATGCAGAAAAATGAATACACGGTCTGGAAGACAGAATAATGGAAATCACCCAATCAGAACAGTAGAGAGAAAGACAAATGAAAAAAATGAAAGCAACAAATGAGATCTATGGGATAATATAACCCATGCCAATGTGCGCATAATACAAGAAGGAGAAGAAAGAGAAAAGGGGATCAAAAATGTATTTGGAGAAATTATGGCTGAAACTTCCCAAACCTAAAGGAAACAGATATCCAGGTACAGGAAACACAGAGGGTCCCAAACAAGATGAACCCAAACAGACCTACAGCAAGACATACTATAGTTAAAATGGCAAATGTTAAAGACAAAAAGAGGATTCTAAAGGCATCAAGAGAAAAACACAGAGGCAGTTACAAGGGAACCCCCATAAGGCTATCAGCTGATTTCGCTACAGAAACTTTGCTAGCCAGAAGAGAGTTACAAGATATATTCAAAGCCCTGAAAGGAAAAAACCTGCAACCTAGGATACTCTACCCAACAAGATTATCATTTGAAATAGAAGGAAAGATAAACAACTTCTCAGATGGGAGGAGCTTCAAGCTGGTGGAAGGGTAAGACGTGGAGATCACCTTCCTCCCCACAAATACACCAGAAATACATCTACATGTGGAACAACTCCTACAGAACACATACTGAGCGCTGGCAGAAGACCTCAGACCTCCCCAAAGGCAAGAAACTCCCCACGTACCTGAGTAGGGCAAAAGTAAAAAGAAAAAACAGAGACAAAAGAATAGGGTCGGGACCTGCAACAGTAGGAGGGAGCTGTGAAGGAAGAAAGGTTTCCACACACTAGGAAGTCCCTTTGCGGGCGGAGACTGTGGGTGGCAGAGGGGGGAGCTTTGAAGCCGAGGAGGAGAGCACAGCAACAGGGGTGCAGAGGGCAAAGCAGAAAGATTCCCACACAGAGGATCTGTGAGACCAGCACTCACCAGCCCGAGAGGCTTGTTTGCTCACCCCCCGGCGCGGGCGGGGCTGGGAGCTGAGTCTCGCGCTTCAGTCGGATCCCAGGGAGAGGACTGGCGGCGTGAACACAGCCTGAAGGGGTTAGTGCACCACAGCTGGCCTGGAGGGAGCCCTGGAAAAAGTCTGGACCTGCCGAAGAGGCAAGAGACTTTTTCTTGCCTCTTTGTTTCCAGGTGCGCGAGGAGAGGGGATTGAGAGTGCCGCTTAAAAGAGCTCCAGAAACGGGCGTCAGCCGCAGCTGTCAGCGCAAACACCAAAGATGGGCATGAGACGCTAAGGCGGCTGCTGCTGCAGCCCCCAAGAAGCCTGTGTGCGAGCACAGGTCACTATCCACACCTCCCCTCCTGGGAGCCTGTTAAGCCCGCAACTGCCAGGGTCCCATGATCCAGGGACAACGTCCCGAGGAGAACACACAGCGCCTCAGGCTGGTGCAACGTCACACTGGCCTCTGCCACCGCAGGCTTGCCCCGCATCCATACCCCTACCTCCCCCAGGCCTGAGTGAGCCAGAGCCCCCTAATCAGCTGCTCCTTTAACCCTGTCCTGTCTGAGCGAAGAACAGGCGCCCTCAGGAGACCAAGACACAGAGGTGGATCCAAATCCAAAGATGAACCCCAGGAGCCGTGCAAACAAAGAAGAGAAAGGGAAATCTCTCCCAGAAGCTTCAGGAGTAGCGGATTCAATCTCCACAATCAACTTGATGTACCCTGCATCTGTGGAATACATGAATAGACAACGAACCACCCCAAATTGAGGAGGTGGACTTTGGGAGCAAAGATATATATTTTGTTTCCCTTTTCTCTTTTTGTGAGTGTGTATGTGTATGCTTCTGTGTGTGATTTTTGTCTGTATAGTTTTGCTTTTACTATTTGTCCTAGGGTTCTGTCTGTCCATTTTTTTCCTTTTCTATTTTTTAGTATGGTTTTTAGTGCTTGTTATCATTGGTGGATTTGTTTTTTGGTTTGGTTGCTCTCTTCTTTCTTTCTTTTTATCTCTTAAATTATTTTAAAATGTTTTTATTTTTTACTTTCATAACTTTATTTCCTTTCATTTCCTTTCATTTTATTTTTTTCATTCATTCTTTGTTTTTTCTCCCTTTTATTCTGAGCCATGTGGATGACGGGCTCTTGGTGCTACACCCAGGTGTCAGGGCTGTGTCTCTGAGGTGGGAGAGCCAAGTTCAGGATATTGGTCCACCAGAGACCTCCCAGCTCCACTTATTATCAAATGGCAAAAATCTCCCAGAGATCTCCATCTCAATGCCAAGACCCAGCTCCACTCAATGACCAGCAAGTTACAGTGCTGGACACCCCATGCAAAACAACTAGCAAGACAGAAACACAACCCCACCTATTAGCAGCAATGCTGCCTAAAATCATAATAAGGTCACAGACACCCCAAACACACCACCAGATGTGGACCTTCCCACCACAAAGACAAGATCCCGCCTCATCCATCAGAACACAGGCACTAGTCCCCTCCACCAGGAAGCCTACACAACCCACTGAACCAACCTTAGCCACTAGGGACAGATGCCAAAATCAATGGGAACTACAAACCTGCAGCCTGTGAAAAGGAGACACCAAACACAGTAAATAAAGCAAAATGAGAAGACAGAAAAATACACAGCAGATGAAGCAGCAAGGTAAAAACACACCAGACCTAACAAATGAAGAGGAAATAGGCAGTCTACCTGAAAAAGAATTCAGAATAATGACAGTAAACATGTTCCAAAATCTTGGAAATAGAATGGAGAAAATACAAGAAACGTTTAACAAGGACCTAGAAGAACTAAAGAGCAAATAAACAGTGATGAACAATACAATAAATTAAAATAAAAATTCTCTAGAAGGGATCAATAGGAGAATAACTGAGGCAGAACGGATAAGCGACCTGGAAGATAAACTACTGGAAATAACTTCTGCAGAGCAGAATAAAAAAAAAGAAGGAAAAGAATTGAGGACAGCCTCAGAGACCTCTGGGACAATATCAAATGCACCAACATTCCAATTATAGGGGTTCCAGAAGAAGAAGAGAAAAAGAAAGTTACAGAGAAAATATTTGAACAGATTATAGTTGAAAACTTCCCTAATATGGGAAAGGAAATGGTTAATCAAGTCCAGGAAGCACAGAGAGTCCCACAGAGGATAAATCCAAGGAGAAACACACGAAGACACATATTAATCAAACTATCAAAAATTAAATACAAAGAAAAAATACTGAAAGCAGCAAGGGAAAAACAAAAAATAACACACAAGGGAATCCCCATAAGGTTAACAGCTGATCTTTCAGCAGAAACTCTGCAAGCCAGAAGGGACTGGCAGGACCTACATAAAGTGATGAAAGGGAAAAACCTACAAACAAGATTACTCTATCCAGCAAGGATCTCATTCAGATTAGACAGAGAATGTAAAACCTTTAGACAAGCAAAAGCTAAGAGAATTCAGCATCACCAAACCAGCTTTACAACAAATGCTAAAGGAACTTATCTAGGCAGGAAACACAAGAGAAGGAAAAGACCTACAATAACAAACCAAAACAATTAAGAAAATGGTAATAGGAACATACATATTGATAATTACATTATATGAAAATTGATTAAATGCTCCAACCAAAAGACATAGACTAGCTGAATGGATACAAAAGCAAGTCCTGTATATATGCTGTCTACAAGAGACCCACTTGAGACCTAGGGACACGTACAGACTGAAAGTGAGGGGATGGAAAAAGATATTGCATGCAAATGGAAATCAAAAGAAAGCTGGAGTAGCAATTCTCATATCAGACAAAATCGACTATAAAACAAAGACTATTACAAGGGGCAAAGAAAGACACTAAATAATGATCAAGGGATCAATTCAAGAAGGAGATATAACAATTGTAAACATTAATGCACCCAATATAGGAGCACCTCAATACATAAGGCAAATACTAACAGCCATAAAAGGGGAAATCGACAGCAACACAAACACAGTAGGGGACTTTAACACGCCACTTTCACCAATGGACTGATCATCAAAATGAAAAATAAGGAAACACAAGCTTTAAATGATACATTAAACAAGATGGACTTAATTGATACAGGACATTCCATCTAAAAACAATAGAATACACTTTCTTCTCAAGTGCTCACGGAACATGCTCCAGGATAGATCATATCTTTGGTCACAAATCCAGCCTTGGTAAATTTAAGAAAACTGAAATCGTATCAAGTATCTTTTCCAACCACAACACTATGAGACTCGATATCAATTACAGAAAAACTCTGTAAAAAATACAAACACGTGGAGGCTAAAGAATACACTACTTAATAAACAAGAGATCCCTGAAGAGATCAAACAGGAAATCAAAAAATACCTAGAAACAAATGACAGTGAAAACATGATGACCCAAAACCTGTGGGATGCAGCAAAAGCAGTTCTAACAGGTAAGTTTATAGCAATACAATCCTACCTTAAGAAACAAGAAACATCTCAAATAAACAATCTAACCTTACACCTAAAGCAATTAGAGAAAGAAGAAGAAAAAAGCCCCAACGTTAGCAGAAGGAAGGAAATCATAAAGATCAGATCAGAAATAAATGAAAAAGAAATGAAGGAAACAATAGCAAAGATCAATAAAACTAAAAGCTGGTTCTTTGAGAAGATAAACAAAATTGATAAACCATTAGCCAGACTCATCAAGAAAAAAAGGTAGAAGACTCAACCCAATAGAATCAGAAATGAAAAAGACGTAACAACTGACACTGCAGAAACACAAAAGATCATGAGAGATTACTACAAGCAATTCTATGCCAATAAAATGGACAACCTGGAAGAAATGGACAAATTCTGAGAAATGCACAGCCTGCCAAGACTGAATGAGGAAGAAATAGAAAATATGAACAGACCAATCACAAGCACTGAAATTGAAACTGTCATTAAAAATCTTCCAACGAACAAAAGCCTAGGACCAGATGGCTTCACAGGCGAATTCTATCAAACATTTAGAGAAGGGCTAACACCTATCCTTCTCAAACTCTTCCAAAATACAGCAGAGGGAGGAACACTCCCAAACTGATTCCACGAGGCCACCATCACCCTGATACCAAAACCAGACAAGGATGTCACAAAGAAAGAAAACTACAGGCCAACATCACTGATGAACATAGATGCAAAAATCCTCAACAAAATACTAGCAAACAGAATCCAAACAGCACATTAAAAGGATCATACACCATGATCAAGTGGGGTTTATCCCAGGAATGCAAGGATTCTTCAATATACACAAATATATGCAAATCAATCAATGTGACACACCATATTAACAAATTGAAGGAGAAAAACCATATGATCATCTTAATAGATGCAGAGAAAGCTTTCAACAAAATTCATCACCCATTTATGATAAAAACCCTGCAGAACGTAGGCATAGAGGGAACTTTCCTCAACATAATAAAGGCCATATATGACAAACCCACAGTCAACATCATCCTCAACGGTGAAAAACTGAAAGCATTTCCACTAAGATCAGGAAGAAGACAAGGTTGCCCAGTCTCACCACTATTATTCAACATAGTTTTGGAAGTTTTAGCCACAGAAACCAGAGAAGAAAAAGAAATAAAAGGAATCCAAATCAGAAAAGAAGAAGCTGTCACTCTTTGCAGATGACATGATACTATACATAGAGAATCCTAGAGATGCTACCAGAAAACTACTAGAGCGAATCAACGAATTTGGTAAAGTAGCAGGATACAAAATTAATGCATAGTAATCTCTTGCATTTCTATACACTAATGATGAAAAATCTGACCAAGAAATTAAGGAAACACTCCCATTTACCAGTGCAACAAAAAGAATAAAATACCTAGGAATAAACCTACCTAAGGAGGCAAAAGACTTGTATGCAGAAAATTATGACACTGATGAAAGAAATTAAAGATGATACAAATAAATGGAGAGATATACCATGTTCTTGGATTGGATGAATTAACATATTGAAAATTACTATACTACTCAAAGCAATCTACAGATTCAATGCAATCCCTATCAAACTACCACTGGCATTTTTCACAGAAATAGGGGAAAAATTTTCACAATTTGTAATGGAAACACAAAAAAAACCCGAATAGCTGAAGCAATGTTGAGAAAGAAAAATGGAACTGGAGGAATCAGGTGCCCTGACTTCAGACTATACCACAAAGCTACAGGAATCAAGACAGTATGGTACTGGCACAAAAAGAGAAAGATAGATCAATGGAACAGGATAGAAAGCCCAGAGATAAACCCATGCACATACAGTCACCTTATCTTTGATAAAGGAGGCAAGAATATACAATGGAGAAAAGGCAGCCTGTTCAGTAAGTGGTGCTGGGAAAACTGGACAGCTACATTTAAAAGAATGAAATTAGAACACTCCCTAACACCATACACAAAAATAAACTCAAAATGGATTAAAGAACAAAATGTAAGGCCAGACACTATCAAACTCTTAGAGGAAAACACAGGCAGAACACTCTATAACATAAATCACAGCAAGATCCTTTTTGACCCACCTTCTAGAGAAATGGAAATAAAAAAAACAAACAAATGGGACCTAATTAAACTTAAAAGCTTTTACACAGCAAAGGAAACCATAAACAAGACATAAAGTCAACCCTCAGAAGGGGAGAAAATGTTTGAAAATGAAGCAACTGACAAAGGATTAATCTCCAAAATTTACAAGTAGCACATGCAGCTCATTATCAAAAAAAGAAACAACCCAATCCAAAACTGGGCAGAAGACCTAAACAGACATTTCTCCAAAGAAGATATACAGATTACCAACAAATACATGACAGAATGCTCAACATCATGAATCATTAGAGAAATGCAAATGAAAACTACAATGAGATATCATCTCACACAGGTCAGAATGGCCATCATCAAAAAATCTACAAACAATAAATTCTGGAGAGTGTGTGGAGAAAAGGGAACCCTCCTGCACTGTTGGTGGGAATGTAAATTGGTACAGCCACTATGGAGAACAGTATGGAGGTTCCTTAGAAAACTAGAAATAGAACTACCATATGACCCAGCAATCCCACTACTGGGCATATACCCTGAGAAAATCATATTTCAAAAAGAGTTATGTACCAAAATGTTCATTGCAGCTCTGTTTACAATAGCCAGGACATGGAAGCAACCTAAGTGTCCATTGACAGATGAATGGATAAGGAAGATGTAGCACATATATACAATGGAATATTACTCAGCCATAAAAAGAAACGAAATTGAGTTATTTGTAGTGATGTGGGTGGACCTAGAGTTTGTCATACACAGTGAAGTCAGAAAGAGAAAAACAAATACCGTATGCTAACACATATATATGGAATCTAAAAAAAAAATGGTCATGAAGAACCTAGGGGCAAGATGGGAATAAAGGCACAGACCTACTAGAAAATGGACTTGAGGACATGGGGAGGGGGGACACTACCAAATGCAAAACAGCTAGTGGGAAGCAGCTACATAGCACAGGGAGATCAGCTCCGTGCTTTATGACCACCTAGAAGGGTGGGATAGGGAGGGTGCAAAGGAGGGAGATGCAAGGGGGGAAGAGATATGCGGATATATGTATATGCATAACTGATTCACTTTGTTATAAAGCAGAAAGTAACACACCATTGTAAAGCAATTATACTCCAATAAAGATTTTTTTAAAAAAAGAATTTCTCAGACAAACAAAAACTAAAAAAATACAGTAATACTAAACCTATGTTCAAAGAAATATTGAAAGGTCTTTTCTAAATAGGAAAGAATAAGAATCCATAGGAAAGGTAAAGTTACAATAGGAAAGGTAAATACATAAAAGGATTGAAGATCACTTAAATAAGCCAGTATATCGATTAAATAATAATCAAAAAAACTCTGTGAAAGTGATTTTAATAACAATGAACAGGAAAGGATCAACATGAAGATGTAAAATAGCACATCAAAATCACAAAATGTGGGAAAGGAGAGTAAGAAGACACAGGTCTTTTAGAATGTGTTTGAGCTTATACGACTATCAGTCTAAAGCAAATGGATATGGCTACGGGGTTAACATACCTGAAAACCAGGGCAACCACAAATCAAAAGCACACAATAGATTCACAAAAACTAAAAAGAAAGGAACTCAAGCATAATAGAAAAGAAAACCATCAAACCACAAAAGGAAAAATAAAAAGAAGAAACGAAGAAGAAATGCAAAGCAACTGGAAAACAAGCTTTAAAGTGGGAATACATACTTAGAAACAATTTAAATGTCAATGGATTAAGTGCTCCAATCAAGACACAGAGGGGCAGATTGGATAATAAAACAAGAACCTACAATATGCTGCCTACAAGAGACCCACTATAGGGCAAAGGACACATATAGATTGAATGTGAGGGGATAGAAAAAGATAATTCATGCACATGGAAATGAGAAATACATCAGAAAAAGTAAACTTTAAAACAAAGGCCATAAAGAAAGAAAAAGGACACTATATAATGATGAAAGGATCCACACAAGAAGAGGATATCACACTCGTTAACATATATGCATTCAATAAGAGCACCTAAAAACATAAAACAAATATTAACACAGGAGTAGAAGGATGTGGAGCTCATCTCCTCCCACAAATACATCAAAAATACATCTCTATGTGTAACAATTCTCACAGAGCACTTACTGAATGCTGGCAGAAGACCTCAGACTTCTGAAAGGGCAAGAAGGATCTCCAGGTGGCAGGATAGGATAAAAGAAAAAAGAGACAGAGAGGGGAATCAGGACAGGACCTGCGCCCCTGAGAAAGAGCTGTGAAGAGGGAAAGTTTCCCGCACCCTGAGGAGCCCCATCACTGGCGGGAGATCAGCCAGGATGGAGGGGGGTCTTCAGAGCCTCGGAGGCTAGTGCAACAACTGGTATGCAGAACAGACAGAGATCTGCACACACGGTCCATGCCACAGCCCTGTACTCCCCAGATGGATACACGTGTCCACTGGTGCAGGGAGGGGCTGGGTGCTTGAAGCTCGAGCTTTGGAGGTCAGACCCGGGGGAGGAGGGACTCGGGTTGGCTGCGTGGAGACAGCCTGAAGGGGCTGGAGTGTGGTGAGGGTGCAACCAAGGGCATACACAGATGGAGCCAGGGCCTGCCATAGAGGCGAGGCATCATTGTTAGAGGGTGTGAAGAGAAGTTAGGGTCCTCCATAGCAGCCTCTTTCTCCACATGCATGATGTCAGCCAATAGGGCACCCCCTCTGCAGGCTCTTGGAGTGGGCGCAAGCAGCTGCCACTGCCACTGCCACCTTGGGCTCCTGGTTCAGGCACCAGACACTGCCACTGCCACTGGCTCCGGGAGCAGGTACCAGCTGCCACATCTCCACACCCCTTATCAAGGGGATAATGGCAAGCACACAATGAGGAATGAGGCAGCAGGCATCCATACTAAAAACAGCTCTTGCACCAAAAATTAAACTCACATAACCTACACAGGGACACTCACACATAAAAATAGCCACCCAAGACCACAGTAGATAATCATTTCTCCTAAACTCACAGACTAAAAGAAATATAAGTAAAATGAAGAAGTACAGGAACCACTCCCAGTTAAAAGACCAAGATAATTTCCCCTGAAGGAACGAACAATGAAACAGAACTCTTCAGTCTAATAGACACTGAGTTCAAAAAGGAGATAATGAAAATACTGAAGGAACAAAGAAAGGCTATAAACAATTTGCAAAAGACTGTAAAAAGGAACTAGAAACTATCAGGAGGAGCCAAGAAAAATCAGAAAATTCACTTGCTGAAATAAAAGTTCAGCTAAAGGCAATGAATAGCAGAATGAATAATGCAGAAGAATAAATAAATGATCTGGAAGATAGAATAATGGAAATCACCCAATCGGAACAGCAGACAGAAAACCAAATGAAGCCCAGATTCTCTCTTTCTTTTTCCTTTGGCCACACCGTGCAGCATGTGGCATCTTAGTTCCCCAACCAGGATCGAACCTGCCGCCCCTGCAGTGGAAGTGTGGAGTTGTAACCACTGGACCGCCAGGGAATGGAGCAGGAGGAATCAGGCTCCCTGACTTCAGACTATACTACAAAGCTACAGTAATCAAAACAGTATGGTACTGGCACAAAAACAGAAATATAAATCAATGGAACAGGATAGAAATCCCAGAGATAAACCCATGCACCTACGGTCACCTAATCTATGACAAAAGAGGCAAGAATATACAATGGAGAAAAGACAGTCTGGGAAAACTGGACAGCTACATCTAAAAGAATGAAATTAGAACACTCTCTAACACCATACACAAAAATAAACTCATAATGGACTAAAGACCTAAATGTAAGGCCAGATACTGTAAAACTCTTAAAGGAAAACATAGGCATAACACTCTAAGACATAAATTGCAGCAACATCTTTTTCGATCCACCTCCTAGAGTAATGAAAATAAAAACAAAAGTAAACAAATGGGACCTAATTATACTTAAAAGATTTTGCACAGCAAAGGAAACCATAAACAAGACAAAAAGACAACCCTCAGAATGGGAGAAAATATTTGCAAATGAAGAAACTGACAAGGGATTATTCTCCAAAATATACAAACAGCTCATGCAGCTCAATATCAAAAAACCAAACAACCCAATCAAAAGATGGGTGGAAGATTTAAATAGACATTTCACTAAAGAAGACATACAGATGGCTAAAAAGCACATGAAAAGATGTTCAACATTGCTAATTATTAGAGAAATGCAAATGAAAACTACGATGAGGTATCATCTCACACAGGTCAGAATGGCCATCATCAAAAAAATCTACAAACAATAAATGCTGGAGAGGGTGTGGAGAAAATGGAACGCTCCTACACTGTTGGTGGGAATGTAAATTGGTACAACCACTATGGAGAACAACATGGAGGTTCCTTAAAAAACTAAAAATAGAGCTACCATACGATCCAGCAATCCCACTCCTGGGTATATACTCAGAGAAAAACATAATTCGAAAAGAAACATGCTCCATAATGTTCATTACAGCACTATTTACAATAGCCAGGACATGGAAGCAACCTAAATGTCCATCAACAGAGGAATGGATAAAGAAGATGTGGGATGTATATACAATGGAATATTACTTAGCCATTAAAAAAAGAAATAATGCCATTTGCAGCAACATGGATGGACCTAGACATTGTCATACTGACTGAAGTCAGAGAAAGATAAATATCATATGATATTGCTTATGTGGAATCTATAAAAAGGTTACAAATAAACTTATCTACAAAACAGAAATAGAGTTACAGATGTAGAAAACAAACTTATGGTTACCAGGGGGTAAGGGGGGGAGGGATAAATTGGGAGATTGGGAATGACATATACACACTACGATATATAACATAGATAACTAATAAGGACCTACTGTATAGCACAGGGAACTCTACTCAATACTGTATAATGGCCTATATATGGGAAAAAAAATCTAAAAAGAGTAAATATATGTATATGTATAACTGCCTCACTTTGCTGTACACCTGAAACTAACACAACATTGTAAATCAACTATACTCCAATAAAATTTTTAAAAAAGAAAGCCTAATGAAAAAAAATGAAAGCAGTATAAGAAACCTATGGGATAATATAAAGCATGCCAATCTATGCATAATAGGGATTCCAGAAGGAGAAGAAAGAGAAAAGGAGATCAAAAATGTATTTGAAGAAATTATGGCTGAAAACTTCCCAAACCTAAAGAAGGAAACAGATATCCAGGTACAGGAAACACAGAGGGTCCCAAACAAGATGAACCCAAACAGACCTACAGCAAGACATACTATAGTTAAAATGGCAAATGATAAAGACAAAAAGAGGATTCTAAAGGCAGCAAGAGAAAAACAAAGAGTCAGTACCAGGGAACCCTCATAAGGCTATCAGCTGATTTCTCTACAGAAATGTTGCAGGCCAGAAGTGAGTGGCAAAATATATTCAAAGTCCTGAAAGTACAAAATCTGCAACCTAGAGTACTATCCCCTTCAAGATGATCATTTAACATAGAAGGAGAGATAAAGAATTTCTCAGACAAGCAAAAACTAAAAGAATACAGCAATACTAAACTTACGTTAAAAGAAATATTGAAAGTTGTTTTCTAAATAGAAAAGAAGCAAGAAGCTATAGGAAAGTGATGATAAACATAATGAACAGCAAATGTATAAACATGATAATGTAAAAGAGGACATCAAAATAATAAAATGTGGGAGTAAGAAAATGTAGATTCTTTTCTTTTTTTTAGAATGTACTTGAACCTATATAAGTGTCAGTCTAAAGCAATTAGATATACTAAGGGGTTAACATACTTGAAAAACAGGGTAACCACAAATCAAAAACATATAATAGATTCACAAAAACCAAAAAGAAGATAAAACAATCATAAAATAAAAGGAAATCATCAAACCACAAAAGGAAAAACAAAAAGAAAGGAATAAAGAAGAAACACAGAATCCACTAGTAAACAAGGTATAAAATGGCAATAAATACTTTATCAATAATTACCTTAAATGTCAATTAACTAAATGCTTCAATCAAAAGACACAAAATGGCAGAATGGATAAAAAAACAAAGAGCCTACAACATGCTGCCTACTAGAGACCAACTTTAGGGCAAAGGACACACATAGATTGAAAGTGAAGGGGATAGAAAAAGATATTTCATGCAAATGGAAATGACAAGAAACTGGGGGTCACAATACTTTTATCAGACAACACAGACTTTAAAACAAAGGTCATAGGGGGCTTCCCTGGTGGCGCAGTGGTTGAGAGTCCACCTGCCGATGCAGGGGACATGGGTTCATGCCCTGGTCCGGGAAGATCCCACATGCTGCGGAGCGGCTGAGCCCGTGAGCCATGGCCGCTGAGCCTTCGCGTCTGGAGCCTGTGCTCTGCAATGGGAGAGGCCACAACACTGAGAGGCCCACATACCACACACACACAAAAAAAGGCCATAAAGAAAGCTATAGAAGGACACTATACATTGATAAAAGGATCAATACAAAAAGAGGATACTACACTCATCAACATATACGCACCCAATATAGGAGAATCCAAATACATAAAATAAATACTAACAGAAATAAAGGGAGAAACTGATGGGAATACAATAATAATAGTAGGGGACTTTAACATCCCACTCACATCAATGGACAGATATTCTAGACAAAAATATCAATAAGGCAACAGAGATTCTAAAGCATACAGTAGAACAGTTAGACTTAACTGATATTTTCAGGATGTTACATCCAAAAAGAATAGAACACACATTCTTTTTAAGTGCACATGGAACATTCTCTAGGACTGACCACATACTAGGGCACAAAACAAGCCTCAACAAATTTAAGAGCATAGGAATTATGTCAAGCATCTTTTCTGACCACATGGCATGAAACTAGAAATCAACTACAGAAAAAGAAATGAGGAAAAAAACGATTTCATGGAGGCTAAACAACATGTTACTAAAAACCCAATGGGTCAACAATGAAATCAAAGAGAAAATTTAAAAATACCTTGAGACAAATGACAATGAAAATACAACAATACAAAATCTATGAGGTGCAGCAAAAGCAGGTATTAGAGGGATAAAGGCCTTCATAGTGATACAGGCCTTCCTCAAAA
The DNA here is from genome assembly GCF_003031525.2 of Neophocaena asiaeorientalis asiaeorientalis. NCBI lineage: Eukaryota > Metazoa > Chordata > Mammalia > Artiodactyla > Phocoenidae > Neophocaena > Neophocaena asiaeorientalis. The sequence continues at coordinate 2,317,640 of NW_020174929.1, read as the reverse complement.
AACAAGAAAAGTATCAAATGAACAACCTAACCTACCACCTAAAAGAATTAGAAAAAGAAGAGCAAACAAAACCTAAAGTCAGCAGAAGGAACGAAATAAAGATTAGAGGAAATAAACAAAAGAGAGCTTAAAAAACAATAGAAAAGCAACCAATAAAACCAAGAGCTGCTTCTTTGAGACAAACAAAAAAATCAACAAACCTCTGGCCAGGCTCACCAAGAAGAAAAGAGAGAGAACCCAAATAAACAAAATAAGAAATGACAGGAGAGAAATAATAACCAATGTGGCAAAAAACCATAAAAGAATATTATGAATAATTATATGCCTACAGATTTGTCCTATAAGAAATGGACAATTTCTAGCAACACACAGCCCACCAAAACTGAATCAAAATGAAATAGATAATTTGAATGGACCTATCCCTAGAAGTGAAATAGAATCTGTAATTTATAAACTCTCTACAAACAGAAGTCCAGGACCACATGGCTTCTCAGCTGGATTATACCGTACAAACAAAGGACTTATACCGAGACTTCTCAAATTCTTCCAAAAGATTGAAGAGGAGGGAAAACTCCCTAAGACATTCTATGAAGCCACCATCACCCTGATACCAAAACCAGACAAAGATACCATCAAAAAATAAAATTACAAAAAAAAAAAATTACAGATCAGTATCTCTGATGAATATAGATACAAAAATCCTGAGCAAAATATTAGCAAACTGAATCCAACAACACATAAAAAGATCACACACCACAACCAAGTTGGATTCATCCCAAGTTCACATGGATGGTTCAACATACACAAATCAATCAATGTGATACACCACATCAACAAAAGACAAAACCCACATGATCATCCCCATACATGCAGAAAAAGCATTTGATAAAATTCAACATCCATTCATGATAAAAATTCTTCCCAAATTTGGTATAGAGAGAACATGTCTAAACATAATAAAAGTTATTTATGACAAGCCCACAGCCAACATAATACTCAATGGTGAAAAGCTGAAAGACTTCCCACTAAATTCAGGAAGACAAGGATGCCCACTTTCATCACTTCTATTCAACATAGGATTGGAAATACTAGCCACAGCAATCAGACAAGAAAAAGACATAAAGGGTATCCAAGTTGGAAGGGAAGAGGTAAAATTGTCATTATATGTGGATGACATGATACTCTATATAGAAAACCCTAAACACTCCACACAAACTATTTGAACTAATAAATGAATTCAGCAAGGTAGCAGGATACAAGATGAATATACAGTAATCAATTGCATTTCTTTACACTAACAATGAAATGTCAGGAAGGGAATGTAAAAAAACAATACCTTTTAAAATCACATCAAAGAACCCAAAATATTTAGGAATAAACCTAAGGAGGTTAAAGACTTACATTGATAAAGGAAACTGAAGATGTTTCAAGGAAATGGAAACATATTCCATGTTCCTGAATTGGAAAAATTAATATAGCTAAAATGGCCATATTACCCAAAGCAATATATAGATTTAATGTAATCCCTATCAAATTCCCCATGACATTTTTCACAGAATTAGAAAATAAATCCTAAAATATGTATGGGCCTACAAAAAAGCCCAGAATTGCCAAAGCAATCCTGAGGAAAAATTAGAACAAAGACAGAGGCATAACCCTTCCAGACTTTGAACTACACTACAAAGCTACATTAGTCAAAACAGCATGGTATTGGCACAAAAACAAATATATGGATCAATGGAACAGAATAGAGATCCCAGAAATACACCCATACACCCACAGTCAATTCACCTATGACAAAGGGGTAAAAATATACAATGGATAAAAGACAGTCTCTTCAGCAAGGGGTGTTGGGAAAGCTGGACAGTTGCATGTAAATCAATGAAGTTAGAACACTTTTTCATACTACACACAAAAATAAACTCAAAATGGCTTAAAACTTAAATATAAGACATGACACCTTAAAACTAGAGTATAAAATAGGCAAAACATTTTCTGACATAAATTGTAGCAATATTTTAAGTCAGTCTCCCAAGGCCAAAGAAATAAAAGCAAAATAAACAAATTGGACCTAATGGGACCTGTGTAAGCTTTTTCAGAGCAAAGGAAACCATAAACAAAACAAAAACACAACTTACAGAATGGTGTGTACTTTATATTTACAGTACATCTCAATTCCAACTGATCACCTTGCAAGCGCTCAGCACCATATGTGGGGTGTGGGTGGCTATGGGACAGTGTGGTCCCTGCCTAGACCATCTACTCCTGCAACTGGAAGGGGAATCCTGGTGCTATTTTCAATAACTGGGCGCAGAAGTTGTGGCCCAGTGATGTAATTTACTCACTTGTTCCGTGTGGTTTATTATTATTCCTTCTGGGCCCAAGTCCCTACTGAGGCAATCTATTAGACTTTACACAGAAACAAGCCTCTCCATTCATATCTTAGATTAAAGCAATATGGAATCCTAAAAGGAAAGCATGGAATTTACATGTGTTGTTCATTCTTCCTTAACTACACACGGAGATATCTTAAACAAACAAAAACATTACCTTTGGACACATCCTGTTTAGGAATTTATGGTCATAAATGTTTACATTTTCTCTAATTGCACAGAAAGAAAAATGTTTCTAATAAGTCAATATAAGCCTGTGATCAGTTTTCTATAAATCATTTGTTTTTCTCTCCTTTTCAATCTTCCCTTACTGAATTATTTGGAATTAATTACTTTCCATTAAATTTTACAACAAAGATTTGATTCGTCTCCTGTTTTCTTTGCTCATTTTATATTTAAACAAATATAACTTCTCCTACTGTGAATCTCCTTTTCTGCTCATTATTTCCACAAAGTCTATTTTTCCCAAGTGAAATTTTACATATTTACATTTTGTTAAAAGATTTTTAGTCATTTTTATTAAGTGACAGGTTTTACTGCATGCATTCTTTTTACTTTAAAGAATACTTTTTAAATGTTTACTATCATTTTAGACTTACAGAGAGCAAAAATAGTACAGAGTTCCTTTATACCCTTCACCCAACCTCCCCTCATATTAACATCTTACATAACCATAGGACAATTCTCAAAACTAAGGAAGTAACATCAGGACAATACTATGACCTAAACTACCAACTTTATTCAGGTTCTGCCAGTTTTTCCACAGTTGTTTCTCAGTTCCAGGATCCGTTCCAGGACCCACCTTACACTTAGTCATTGCGTCTCTTTATTCTCCCTTAATCTGTGACCATTCCCATCTTTCCTAGCTTTGAGACTTTTTAAAAATTAATTAATTAATTTATGGCTGCGTTGGGTCTTCATGGCTGTGCGCAGACCTTCTCTAGTTGCAGCAAGTGGGAGCTACTCTGCCTTGGGATGTGCAGGCTTCTCACTGCGGTGGCTTCTCTTGTTGTGGAGCACAGGCTCTAGGCACGCGGGCTTCGGTAGTTGTGGTTCGTGGGCTCTAGAGAGCAGGCTCAGTAGTTGGGGCACACGGGCTTAGTTGTTCCGTGGCATGTGGGATCTTCCCAGACCAGGGCTCGAACCTGTGTCCCCTGCATTGGCAGGCGGAATCTTAACCACTGTGCCACCAGGGAAGTCCCCTGGCTTTGAGACTTTTGAAAGGAGCGTTCAGTTACTTTGTAGACTGTTCCTCTATGTGTGCTGTCTGATGTATTCTCATGATTAGACTGAGATTATGCACTATTGGGAAGGACACCACAGGGTGGTAAGCTGTTCCCAGGGCATCACATCATGGGGTACATGACGATGTACCTCATTTCTGACGATGTTAACCTTAGTCGCTTGGTTAAGGTGGTGACTGCCAGTTTTCTTTACCATAAAGTTACTGTCTTTCCCCTTGTTATTAATAAACATCTATTTGGGGAGAGATACCTTGAGACTATGCAAATATCTTGCTTCTCCTTAAGCCTTCACCCACTAATTTTAGCATCTATCTGTGGACTTGCCTGCAGCAATTACTGCTATGGTGCTCTATGGGGAATGTCTATTTCCCTCATTCCCTCCATGCTTATTAGTTGAAATTCTTCTATAAGAAGGAGTTGTCCCTTCTCCTTCCTTCATTCATTCATTCACTCATTATATCAATATGAACTAGGGGATATTTATTTCATTTCTTATTATTTGGGTCTGTGACCTGAGAGCCAAAATCTCAACCCTGAAAATGGAAGGAAAGTCTGAAAATTATCATTATCTCACTATCCAAGTTAGGGTAAGAGAAACCTACTTCCCTGACTTAAGCCAAATGATATGAAGAAGACACAGCCTGGAAAGGGGCAGGAAGCCCACAGGCAATGGCCCCGGGCATGACTGACTTTCTCAGAGGGCCTCTGCTGGGGGGGACAGCACCTGCTGTCTTCAGACTCTCAGTCAGTCCAATCAGGATTTAAATCCTGAGGGAGTGTCTGTCCCTTGACTGGGGGAGGCAGAGGGCTGGTGACATTCATACCAGGCTGTGTCTGTGGGGAAGAGAAGAAACAGATGTTAAGACCTTAAGCCCAGAAGACAGCTTCTCAGATTGCTCTGAGGGACTGCTCCGAAAGGTAAGGGAGGAGCCAAATATATAGGAGGGCTTCCCTGGTGGCGCAGAGGTTAAGACTCCACCCACCAATGCAGTGGACACGGGTTCGAGCCCTGGTCCAGGAAGATCCCACAGGCTGCGGAGCAACTCAGCCTGCACGCCAGAACTACTGAGCCTGCACTCTAGAGCCCATGAGCCACAACTACTGAGCCTCGTGCCACAACTACCGAAGCCCGCGTGCCTAAAGCCCGTGTTCCACAACAAGAGAAGCCACTGCAATGAGAAGCCCGCACATCTCAACAAAGAGTAGCCCCCACTCACTGCAACTAGAGAAAGCCCGCGCACAGCAACGAAGACCCAATGCAGCCAAAAATAAATAAAATAATAAATTAAAAAAATTTTTAAAAAGTTATACAAAATATATAAGAGCTTTGCAACAAAAACCAGGTAGTCAGAACATCAAAAGATTACTTTTAAAGAAAACCAAACATCTCAAGTTAATGAATTTAGCACTTTACTAGGTATGGGGAGATGCAAGAGTCTGGCCTCATTGAAATCATTCCTTTGATATGCACCTTAACTATCTAAGGCAAGTATCCTGCTTTTCTCCATCCTGAATACCCTCAGGGTGAACAGGCAGGGCAGCTGCAGTGGCTGCTGGCTTGATGGCTGCAGCATCCTTTGTTTACTGATACGGCAGGCAACACTTTTCATCCACAGTGCCTCCCCTTGGTCATAAATTCGACCAACGTCTGGGAGGCATTTCATGAACAATTTTGTCCCATGGCACTAGGAATTCTCACTCCTCTATCAGGTGAAGATTCTGTTGACAGGCCATTCAATGTGCTGATCTTTTCCGGATCAGGCCCTATTGATAATCTATAATTCTCTGGATTACCTGTTTTAGTAGCCTATTATGATCTGGGAAATGTTTTCACTTGTTGCTTCTTCCCATACCTAGAGTTGCACAATTACAATTATTTTATGTAGAGTTTTATATATGATTAACTCTCTCAAGACATCATTAATTTTGTTGGAGGCCTGGATACACATTGGGAAATGCAAGAGACAACAATCTTATAAAACAGACAGGATACAAGTAATACAGATAGTAACATTAATAGAGTCAATGCAGCAGAGAGAGACACAAACCATAAACAAATTGAAAATAAAGAGAACAAATTAAAACAATGATTAGTGTAACTAGTTGTAATCTGGTTGCAATAAACCATCAAGTCCACAGGGGAGTTAGCTGGAGAAGCCAAATTCTGGAAGGATCAGGTAGAGAAAAAATATATATGTTTCATCTTTGTTTACCAAGGTATACTTTATCAACTCATTGTAGGTCACAGCATAAGAGGAAACGTTTTTCTAGAAAACAAAGATTAAAAGCTGGTATATTTCAGAAAAAGTCATATAATTATAAATCATATTTATCAGTCCATTTGGCCCCATGTAATTAATCCCTATTGATCTGGATTAAATCGTCAGGTTTTCCATCAGAGTTTTGTAATTTCTTATGCAGTTTAGTGGTATGATCTAAAAGCTATCAGAAACTTACATTTATCAAGAAGCTTTATGAATTTTCTTGAATATCTTCATTTTATAAAAGCATCAGAATAAAACAATGATTGTCTATAAACCACAAAAGACCTAAAATAGCACGGTTAAAGATCTGATTACAACGTAATTGACAAGAAACTTGGATATTTCTGTGACGTACACCATTTTAAGATAATAACTAGAATTATGACTGAAAACATTATACCAGGACATATCACATTTTTAGGAATTCCATATAAATTTTAGAATATCTATTGATATATTAATGACATTTATCCATACAATATAAGGCTTATCTCCAATCACTTGACAATGCTTCTCAAGTAATTTAACATACCAAATAAGCCCAATTACTCTAATTTTCCTCTCTGAGATGTCTCAAGGTTCCTTTGAAGCATCCCAGAGTTAGCTGGAGGTCAAAAAATCTTTAGTTAGAATTTGATATTTGGAAAGCTTGTCAAAAACATAAAAAAGGTTTCAAAACACTTGGTCCAAAAGGATCACAGGTCACTGTGAAACAATACTTATTCACTTAACCAAAGTGACAAAAAGATTTCAAAAAACAAATACAGGTCACTTAAAGGCAAAGAAACTCACACAATCTGTTACCAAAAGCAGTATTCCAAGAAAACTTTGTTCTCTTAACAGAGAGAGGAACAAAATCTAGTCTTTTATCAGCCTACTTTTATAACAAAATCCATTTATCTAACTAAATTTAATCTAACCCCAGACTGACCATGTACAAAACTTTTCAGGGCTCCCCTTCTAGAAACCTACAACTTTCTGTTTCCATATTAGTTTGTCCCTTATTTTCCCATCCAAAAACAAACAACTAACCAGCTCTAGGACACAATCATTCTTTCCCCTTAACAAAATGTTTTTCCATACCTCACACTTTCTTTTGCTGAAAACGCACATCCTACTTTCCTTGCATACTGAAATGTTTCCCTTATTATCTTTATAGCTTTAATTACATATTACAATTTTAGCCCTTAAAAACCTTAATCTTATGGTTTTTAAGGGTTAAAATCTTAACCTTAATGTGGGTCCTGGAAGATCCCACATGCTGCAGAGCAACTAAGCCCGTGCGCCACAACTACTGAGCCCGTGTGCCACAACTATTGAGCCTGCACTCTAGAGCCTGTGAGCCACAACTACTGAGTCCACATGCCACAACTACTGAAGCCCACATGCCTAAAGCCCGTGAAGAGAAGCCACCGCAATGAGAAACGTGCACATCGCAACAAAGAGTAGCCCCCACTTGCTGCAAATAGAGAAAGCCCACGTGCAGCAATGAAGACCCAACACAGCCAAAAGTAAATAATTTTATAAATATTAACTTGGTATGGTAATGTTTTCATAAATTGTAAAATAAAGGTAAATGAGAGAATATTTATTTATTTTTATTAATTTATTTACTTTTGCCACCAGGGAACCCTCCAGTTGTTTGAGTTTTAAAAGGCCACCTTTTCCTTTTTTGCCCCCATGGTTTCAAGTTCTACCTGATTGAGCTAATTAGGCTCAGTCTCAGGTCCTCATGGGCTCTATTTACACTTCTGTCTTGTAGAGATTTGCAAGACAAAAACAGTTGCTTTTAATTCCCCAAAGAACCAATCTGTCACCTAAATGATATTAAAAGATTGATTTGCACAGCTATATTTTCATTAATTTGATTTTCTATATTAGTGGGAAGACTTCCAACTAAACCAAAATTTAAGAGTTCTATGTTCTAGGGACTTCCCTGGTGGCACAGTGGTTAAGAATCCACCTGCCAATGCGGGAGACACGGGTTCGATCCCTGGTCTGGGAAGATCCCCCATGCCACGGAGCAACTAAGCCCATGTGCCACAACTGCTGAGCCTGTACTCTAAAGTCCACAAACCACAACTACTGAGCCCATGTGCCACAATTACTGAAGTTCGCATGCCCTAGAACCCGCACGCCACAACTACTGAAGCCTGTGTGCCGCAGCTACTGAGCCTGAGTGCTGCAACTACTGGAGCCCACGCACCCAGAGCCTGTGCTCTGCAGCAAGAGAAGCCACCGCAATGAGAAACTCGCGCACTGCAACGAAGAGTAGCCCCCCGGCTCACCTCAACCAGAGAAAGCCTGCATGCTGCAATGAAGGCCCAATGCAGCCAAAAAATAAATAAAAATTTAAAAAGAGTTCTAATGGAATCTAAAAAAAAAAAAATGATCATGAAGAACCTAGGGGCAGGATGGGAATAAAGACATAGACCTACTAGAGAATGGAACTGAGAACATGGGGAGGGGGAAGGGTAAGCTAGGACAAAGTGAGAGAGTGGCATGGACATATATAAGCTACCAAATGTAAAACCGATAGTTAGTGGGAAGCAGCCGCATAGCACAGGGAGATCAGCTAGCTGCTTTGTGACCACCTAGAGGGGTGGGGTAGGGAGGGTGGGAGGGCGCGAGATGCAAGAGGGGAAGAGATATGGGGATATATGTATATGTAGAGCTGATTCACTTTGTTATAAAGCAGAAACTAACACACTGTTGTAAAGCAATTACACTCCAATAAAGGTGTTAACAAATAAATAAAAATAAAAGAGTTCTATGTTCTAGAACTTTAGGGTTTAATTCATCATGCCTTCTAAAGCTTTCATACGGCAGTTGACAAAGGCCCTCTTTCTGAGTGCACAAGTTAAACTCAGAGCAAAATCTCTACTATTAATTAGCCCCTGAATATTGGTTCCCAGTATTTTTTTTTTTTTGTAAAGAGCTCAGGTAACCCTATTAGTTTCCTTTAGTATGTTTCATTAATATTTCTTGAGGGGCAAATCTACTTGGGGAAGTATTCCCCAGTGAAACATGTCTATCCCACAACGTAATTAAGCAAAGGAGATGTAACTGTGAGGGGAAACACTGACTGAAACCGCTAACCCTGGCCAGGCACCACAGTAACCATTTGCCTGAGTTATCTTAAACAGGAGGCCCTGGTAAGGAACACAGAACTAACAAGCCACCACCAACTGGAAGAATTCGGGAAAGGTCAAAAGGACACACCAGTCCATATGTCCTACCAACCTCCCAGAATCCTCCTCGCTGGAATCCATCCTGGCTGAGTGATGCTCGTGCCACCAGGAATGATAGGCCAGAGACAACCAGGAAACTAATCCCATTACCATAAAACCAAAGACTGCGAGCCACATGGCAGAGCAGTCCTCCTGGGTTCCCTTACCCTCCTGCTCTCTGCTCAGGCGCCCCTTCCCAGTAAGGTCTCCTGCGTCGTCAGCATGTGTGTGTCCTCGGACAATTCATTTCCGAATGTTAGACAAGAGCCCACTCTCGGGCTCTGGAAGGGGTCCCCCTTCCTGCAACATAACCATCTTATATAAAGCCCATTTAAACATACCAATTTTTACAAACTTTAATCTCAATTCTATATATTTTAGTTTACATTAGGACTCAATCAACAAGCCTTGGTTTTACAACGAGTCCGAGAGCTTTCCTTACTTATTTTATCTATTTTGTATAAAAGGTTCTGGGGTCCCCAGTGAGGGGTTAAGCCCAGAGACTCAGGCCCTTTTGTCAGTCTTTTAACTTGATTAATTGGCCTAACTGTTGTCCCAAGTAATTGTTGGTCAGCTATCTCAATATAATTTTCTTCCAGCTGTATATGTGTTTTAAACTGGGGTAAATAGAGCGGACTTGTTTGGGGCCAATTTAATGTTGAGGACCAAGAGGGGGTTCCTCTGGCCCATCCAACCTTAGACAGTGTTGTATCAAACCTTTGATTTAATCCCATTAATGTCCATTTTATTTCTCTCATCTTAAAATAACCACCTAAAGATTTCTTTATCCATTTGGGACAAGCCCCTTTAAAATTTCCACCTGGTTGGGAAAAAGGTCTCTAGACTTCAGGTTTTTTTCTTAGTCTGTTAATCAATCTAATTAACATTAATTATTCTAATGTTTTCATTAGCATCTGTAAGACCCATTGAGGGAAAGAAGAGACCATAAATAGGATTCCCAAAATGGTTTTTCTTGTTTGTTTTAAACTAAAGGAGTTCTTAGGTTAACCATTAGATATATATTTTTTCCACTTTTTTAATAGGCACCAATAAAACAGCTGTTTATAATGAGAGGTTTCTAATTTACCAATTTAGAGTTTTTCCAATTTAAAGGATCCATCATCTGCCATTAATGAGATATATCTTAACAGTGACTCAAACCAATAAGACACAAGAGGCTTCCCCACGAGAGTGTGAAGGATGCCACCTAAACAAGATCCAGAAAGTTTATTCCCAAAAACAGTCTAAGAAAGTAAAGGCCTTCACTGTACTTCCTGACGCAAGGAAGTTAAAATGGTAAAAATCCCCTGAGAGTTGGCACAGACAAAAGACTGCTCAGAATCCCAGTCTAAGCTACTGGCGGCCAAAAGTACACCACATGTATACCTTTTGGATGGCAGAGACCGAGTTCTCAAAACATACATACACACATACATGTGGTGTACTTTTGGCCGCCAGTACAGTTTTTGCCTGGTCATCAAAGAAACATGTGGCCCTGCGTTATCCTGATGGAAGAGTATGCGTTTTCTGTTGACTAATTCCGGACACTCTTCGTTGAGTGCTGTTTTCAGTTGGTCTACCTGGGAGCAGTACTTGCTGGAATCGTTTGGTTTTCTGGAAGGAGCTCATAATAGAGGACTCCCTTCCAATCCTACCATATATACAATGTCACCTTCTTTGGAGACCAGCCTTTGGTGTGGTTGGTGGTGGTTCATTTCCCTTGCCCCACGATCTCTTCCGTTCCACATTATTGTACAGTATCCACTTTTCATTGCCCGTCACAATTTGTTTTAAAAACGGAATGTTTTCGTTATGTTTAGGTAAAGAATCGCATGCCGAAATACGGTCAAGGTTTTTTTCGCTTAACTTATGTGGAGTCCAAACATCAAAGCAATTAACATAACCAAGCTGGTGCAAATGATTTTCAGTGATTGATTTGGATATTTTGAGTATGTCAGCTATCTCCCAGGTGGTATAACGTTGATTGTTCTCAGTTGTTCTCAATTAATGTCTCAATTTGATCGCTATCAACTTTAACTAGTCTGACCGTCTTGGAGCATCGTCCAGCGAGAAATCTCCAGCATGAAACTTTGCAAACCACTTTTGACATGTTTGACCAGTCACAGCACCTTCTCCATAGACTGCACAAATCTTTTTTTGCATTTCAGTTGTGTTTTTTACCTTTCTTGAAATAATAATATGCCAAAATGTTTTGTTCTTCAATATTCAATATTAAAATGGCTACACAAAAATTCACCAATTTTGATTTTTTTTTTAAATGCACGCTGATATGACAGCTGTCACAATACAATCTAACATAATTGTTTCAAATGACATTAAAGACAATTAAGTGCTACTAGAGCCACCTTACAGAAAAAATTGAATGAACATTTTGGCCAACCCAATAAGTACTCGTGAGCTTTATTTTTTATTAAATTTTTAAAAGTTTCTTTTGAAGTAGACCATTTTTAAATGTTACAATATTATTTGTAACATTTGTTACAATATTACTTTTTTTTTTTTTTTTACGTTTTGGCTTTTTGGCTGTGAGGCATGTAGGATCTTAGCTCCCCGACGAGGGATCAAACCCACACCCCTTGTATTGGAAGGGGAAGCCTTAAGCACTGGACCACCAGGGAAGTCCTGGTACTTGTAAGTTTTATACGTACATAAACCTGTCTGGGATATTAGTTGGAAATTGGCAATCTGTTGTTCCTTTTTCTTTTGTTTTGGAAACTTTGTTTCCATTCCAAGGTTGGTTTGTTGAGATAACTTTTACTTCAACAAACTCTTTTTTTTTAAACAAACTCTATTAAAGTAGCCAATTCAAGGAAAAATGATAGGCCAGTCTTCTACTTAATTACCCAGGCCAACCCTACTCAGTGTCTTTCAAATGAGCAAAGTCCTCCCAGTCTTTCAACTGAGGATAAACCATTCAGTGTCTAAACTGAGCAAAATTTTCCCAGTGTCTTTCACGGAGGATAACACAGGTACCTCTTGAAACTAAGTTTCAAAGATAACCTACTCCTCCAGAGAGTTTAAACACCACTGAATAAAACCTAGGATCATCAGCCAATAATGGGAGGTCCAAGAACCAGGAAAGACTCACCCAAATTCGTCTGGACTCTCTGATGAGGTGGAGGTGCATGGACCAAAGAGGCCTCTGCTGGTACCAAGCTCCAGATCCTCGTAGAGTTCAGGTGAAGAAGACAAGTCTGCTCTGGGCCCTTCGTGGTCACCAAAACCGTCAACTGAAAAAAAAAAAAGCACAACCTAAAAGTTGAGAATTATGTTTTATTTAGCAGATTTTCTGAGGACTTAAACCCAGAAGATAGCCTCTCAGACTGCGCTGAGGGATTGCTCCAAAGAAGTCAGGGAGGAACCAGGATATACAGGGGTTTTTGCAACAAAAACCAGGCAGTGGGAACATCAAAAGATTATGTTAAAGAAAACCAGACATCTCACATTAACGAATTTAGCACTTTTCTAGGTATGGGAAGATGCAAGGGTCTGGGTTAACTGAAATCATTCCTTTGAAACGCACCTTAACTATCTAAGCCCAGTATCCTGATTTTCTCCATCCCATATGCCTTCAGGGTGCACAGTCGCGGGGAGGGTTGGGGGGCGGCAGCAATGGCTGCTGGCTTGATGTCTGCAACATCCTTTGTTTACTGATATGGCAGGTGACATTTTTCATCCACACCAGAAACCACGTCACCTTTCAGTCCCTTGGTAATCACGCCTTGCTCTTGCCCTGTCCTCAGGAGCAAAGGTTGAAGCCACGCTTCCTCCCCTTCCCCGCCACAAACAAGCAGCAGCCTCAGTGGGTTGCTCCACCCTGAAACATCCCTGTCTGCAACCCACTCAAAGCAAGTTCAGTGTCATCTCTGACCTCACCACAATCTTTGAGGAAAACAAAAAATAACTCCTAATGATATGATGTGGTGTATTAGAAAGGGCAGTGACCCAGTGGCTGGGGCAGCATTCTGGTCCCCCTGGACTCTGGGGAAATCTCTTCACCTGTCTAGGTGGGGCTCTACCTCTTCCTCTGTCAAGTGGGCACAGTGGCCTTGATAATCTCCTACGTCTCTTGAGAGGCTAAAAGTCTAATTAAAATTTGAAAATTCAAGTGCACTAGAGAGAGACCCATAATGAAGGTCATGTCATATGAGAAAAAGTTGAAGAAATGGGGCCTTCGGGCTTCCCTGGTGGCCCAGTGGTTGAGAGTCCGCCTGCCGATGCAGGGCACACGGGTTCGTGCTCCGGTCCGGGAGGATCCCACATGCCGCGGAGCGGCTGGGCCCGGGAGCCATGGCCGCTGAGCCTGCGCGTCCGGAGCCTGTGCTACGCAGCGGGAGAGGCCACGGCAGTGAGAGGCCCGCGTACCGCAAAAAAAAAAAAAAAAGAAAGAAATGGGGCCTTCTAAGAGTCTGTAAAACAGAAAGCCATATTTCATAAAATCATGGATTCTTAATGTTGGAGGAGGCCTTAGAGCTGTTTTTCCAAACCCTGACGTGCACACGAACCACTTGGAGAGCCCCTTGAAATGCAGACTGTGATTTAGTAGGTCTGGGAGGGGGCTGTTTTCTCCAGGAACCACACTTGGAGGACCAAGCCTCTACGGTATATCCGTGGTTCTCACCATGACAGCTCATGGGGATCACTTGGTTCTTACCTTGACAGCACATGGGGATCACTCGAGAAGCTTAAAAAAAAAACTTATGCCTGGGCTTCCTGCCGCCCCTCCTTCCCCCGCCGACGAGATTCTGATTTATTTGGGAGGTTCCAGAACTCCCCGGTGATTCTAATCTGCAGCCAGGTCTGAGAAACCACTCCCCTACATCGGCGCTTCTCAACTTTAGCACAGATCATCATCACCTGGAGGGCTTGTTAAAACACAGCTCACAGGGCGCCAACGCAGAGATTCTGACTCAGCAGGTCTGGGGTGCAGCCTCAAATCTGCATTTCCAACAAGCTCCTATGTAATGCTGACTCTGCTGGTCCGGTGGCCTTAGAGGTCATCTAATTTCACAGCGATATTTCCCATGTGGGAAACCAAGATGAAATGACCCTCTCAAGGTCTCTTTGTACCGTATCTCCTGACCCCGGTCCGGAGCTATTGCCAATCCTTCCAGCTTTCCCTTCGCGTCCCGCATTCCTCCTCAAGTCCACTGCTGAGCCGCTAAACGCCAGCACGGACCGGTGCTCTGGGGCTCCGGGCCCCTTGTGTTGGGAGGCCCTTGAGCTGTCACCACCTGGACAGTCCCACGCGAAGACCTGCGGGCTGGCTCTGCCGCTGCCGGGGACGCCGCACGCTGGGCTCGAACGCGTCCCTATCCTTCTGCGAGCTCTCCCGAAATGGGTCGGAGGCGGAGCCCGCGTGAGGGGCGCGAGACGCCAGGAACACTACTGGGACCCTCGGGGAGGGTTACCATGGCAACCGACGCCCTCCCACTTGGTGATCCGACGCCCAAGCCAGGGCGGCCCGGACCGAAGAAGGGGATTGGTGCGCCAGGGGGCGGGATTGCGGGCAGAGACTATAAAGGCGCCGCGCGCGCTGAGCTCCACTTTCTGTTCCGCGCTCCCGGACTTCTGGCCACGTGCGGCTGCAGCTCCAGCTCCGGCGCCGCAGCAGCGCGGCATCTCTGGGCGGCTGCGTTGGAAGGTCAGTGCGGAGGCGGCCGGATGCTTCCCCGGCGGCTGACCCCGGGGGCTGAGCCTCTTCAGAACCGAGGCTGACTGTGCAGGTCCTCTTGACTACATGGCCCCGGCTGGCCCGATCGGTGTGACGCGGCGCGGGTCTGGAGACCCAGCGATCCCGAGCGCGAGCGGGGGTCCCCAGCAATCGCCGCGGAGCTGGGAGGCCGGGGGAGGGCCGGGGTACTGCTGGGGTCGCCAGGTGCGGCTCCCGGCCCTTCCTACTTTTCTGAAGGGCACACCCTGCCAGAGAATAGGGGCGGGAGCGGCTGTTCTCATAAAACCGGTTTATCCAGCCATGCTGGGAGGCGGAAGCCGAAGACCCGTGTGCGGCCCAAGTCCCCGCGTCTTCTTGGGTTCCCTTTCCCGGGCCGGCGCGCGTAATAGGGAGTATGGGGGCGCCCGCTCCGCGAAGCCAGATCTCCCTCTAAAACCCTCTATGTAGCTCACACTGAGAGCTCCGGGATTTTTTCCCCCGACCCTTTCTGGCTTTCGGATCAACCCCACCTTAAGTCTAGACTTTACCAGCTGGTTGATGGAGTCTTTACACTGACTGAGCAGTTTGCTAAGTGCTTTAATAAATTGCTTTTATTAAATCCTCCCAGCAGTCTAATGTGGTGGTCCGATCATTTCCCCCTTTTCTAAGGATGGGGAAACTTGAGGTTTGGCGAGGTAGTGTACGCAGGCTCGCACGGCGAGCGAGGGAGGGCCGTGTCTGGCCTTGAACGCCCTCGGCTCGAGGGTGCTCTCCTCCTGGGGAGCGGTGCGGAGGAGTAGCCGAGCTGTAGGGGAGGAGGGGCGGCGGGGAAGGTGCCCCCTGCGCCACCTCGAGGATTTTCCCTCTGTCCTCTCTCTTAGGTACCTGATGTTATCTCCTCTTGAGTGAGAAGAGTGGGGGTGATGGAGGGAGGGTTTGAGACTCAACGGACCTGGTTTGCAACCCCTCCTTTTGGTAATTAGTATCTGCCCGACCTTGGGCGGGTCAAAATTCCTTCTGCAAAATGGAGAAAAGATTCCAGCTTCAGAGTTACTCTGAGGCTTAAATAAGAATTCAGGAAAGCAGGTGCTTCGTCAGCGCTCAGTAGTTGAGGTGCCTGATTTTTCCTTGGGTCATTACTATGAAGAGGACACGTTTGCTTTTATGATTTAATGAACTGGAGGATGTAAAGCGGAGACTGCCTTGCAAATGTGTCTTAGAAGCGTTATTAGTCTCCGGGGCCAGGAAATTGTCAACTGGGCAGTGGCTGACCTTTGGTGAAAGCAGTTCCACTGGGTGCAGAGTAAGAGGCCCCACTTGGAGGGGCAGGGAACTCTCTGGAGGTCCTTGAGATGGGAAGGAGAGGTAAAGGCTGGAGGAGAATAATAGGTTTCAGCAGGTTTATAAGCAGAGGGAAAAGAACCATTTAGGGGGTTCAGTGAGACAAGGGCTGGGGAGTTTGGTCGGGCCGGGGGTTTGATGGGTCTGTGGGGTGGCATTGATCTCCACTGGGCGAATTTTCTAGCCCCTCAGTAGTATATGTATGCACTGACCATTTCTTGGGGCTGGATTTTTTTAAAAAATTTAAGTTGTGGCTTCAATTACATAACAAAATTTACCATCTTAACCATTTTTAAGAGTACAATTCACTACTGTCAGGTATACTCACAGTGGATCTCTAGAACTTTTTTATCCTGCAAAACTGAAGCTATGCCTGTTAATTGAATACTCGTATCCCCTCCCCCTTGTTCCCACCCCTTGGCAACTACCTTTCTACTTCCTGTTTCTGTGATTTTTTTTTTTTTTTGATTACTTTAGATAACTGGTATAACTCATATGAATGGAATCATACTGTATTTGGCCTTTTAAAATATAAATTTATTTATTTGTGGCTGCATTGGGTCTTTGTTGCTGCGTGCAGCTTTCGGCAAGCGGGGGCTACTCTTCGTTGCTTTGCGCGGGCTTTCTCCATTTGCAGCGAGCAGGGGCTGCTCTTCGTTGCGGTGCGCGGGCTTCTCCTTGCGGTGGCTTCTCTTGTTGCAGAGCACGGGCGCTAGGCACGTGGGCTCAGTAGTTGTGGAGCACGGGCTCTAGAGCGCAGGCTCAGTAGTTGTGGCGCACGGGCTTAGTTGCTCCGCAGCATGTGGGATCTTCCCGGACCAGGGGTCGAACGCACGTCCCCCGCACTGGCAGGTGGATTCTTAACCACGGTGCCACCAGGGAAGCCCACATTTGGCCTTTTGTGACCAGTTCATTTCACTCAGCATAATGTCCTCCAGGTTCATCCATGTTGTTGCATGTGACGGGATCTCCTATTTCAAGTCTGAGTAATATGCCATTGTATGTATATACCACATTTTCTTTATCCATTCATCTGTTGGAGGCTGGATGCTTCTAGCTTCATGCTAAATGTGCTGGAGACATTAATACATCTTTATTTACTGTCTCCGTGGCTGAGGATGATTAGAGCTAGAAATCTGGGGAAAACACAAGACAGCAAGAATATTAAGGGAAATCGATGGCTCATTCTCAGGGAAAGGGCCTATTTCGTTGGTTTTCAATATTTCCAATTGGAGTTTCTTTTAATATTTCTGAAATAGAAGTATCTGTCTTCAGAGCAATTGCAATTGAATTAAGGTTTTGTTCCCCAAGAAACAGAAGTAATGTTTTCTGACAACAGGGGACATTCTGTTTATTGTGATGTAGACAAACCCCTGTTATTTCTTGGTTTCTTCTTCCTGCCTACCTGTCTGACATGGTGGTTGAGTTCTGACATGCATCAGGCACTGCTAGGAACTGCTCAGTGGGACTCACAGCTCCATGGGAAAGGCAGCCATACTGGCTCCTGGCACCTAAAACCAACATGTCCAAAACCAAGCTCGTTTGTCTTCTTACCTGACCTGCTCCTCCAGAAAGCCCGTGCTTACAGCAGCACAACTTGGAAGGCTGTGTTATTCTCCTCCATTCCTTCACAAGTTGCCCCACATCCAAGCAATCAAGGCCAGTTGGGCTCTGAGTCTGTATCTCTATCACTGCACTGTCTTCCTGATGCCACTGCTTTCTTAGAGTTCTGCTCTGGTAAGTGCAGAAAGGGTAAATGCCAGGAGATGGGAAGAGTCATGTAACGGAGGCTTGGGCCGGGGAGACGCTCCATTATTTAAGGAGGAATGTCTGTTGGCCAGTTTCTTTTTCATCCCTTGGAGTTAAAGTAAGCAAGGTGCTTAGGGGAGAAGGTCTATGGACTCTCATCTGATCTTCAGTCATCTTTGACGGTTCCCCTGTATAAGTTTAATAACTAGCTTGGCAAAGCAAGTTTTACTTTAGAACAGCTGTTCTCAAGTGTGATCTGGGGAGCCCTGGGGTTCCTTGAGACCTCTGTAGGGTCCATGAGGTCAAGGCTATTAAAAAATAATACTAAGAGACTGTCTGCCTTTTTCATTCTTTCTCTCTCAGGTGTATGGTGGAGTTTTCTAGAGGCCAAATGGCTTGTGATGAGCTTTTCCTCTGATGGCTAATGAGATGTGTGCTTGTGTACTCTTGTGTTTCTAGAATCTTCTAAGGATAGTAGGCTTAGAGTATAAATATGTGCATTTTCAGAGATGAACTCTGTTCTTAGTACTTCTTTGCATTCTTACTAGCTACCTGCAGTTATAGCTGCTATCATCTCTGGGGCCTGTTTTCTTTTAATAAGTCATTACTTTGAAATCCCTAAATTTCATGGAAATTTGGATTATGGAATTTTGGAAATTATGGATTATGGAAATTTGGTATATGGAAAAAGAACAAAAAGTTTATAGTCTTGATTTTAAAACTTTTCTAAAATTTTAAATGGTATAAAAATTCTTTTGAACTTAATATTTTATATATTTTTTATATTTAAGGATAGATCAATGGTTTAAAAAGGGGGATATTAGAGGACTCGATTTTTTTCAACTCAAAGCTGTACCATGTGTATAAATGCTGAAAAAAAAATGAAACAACAACATAACGGAGTTCTCTGACTCATGAAAAGAGGAATTTACTCCAAATAAATGTGCAGAACTAAATAATACATGAAAATATGAAAGCTTTCGTCAAGTTTTACAGATGTCAGAAATTTACCTTATGTGTCTGATGCCACAGAACTTTTTTTTTTTTTTTTTTTGCGGTACACGGGCCTCTCACTGTTTTGGCCTCTCCCGTTGCGGAGCACAGGCTCCGGACGTGCAGGCTCAGCGGCCATGGCTCACAGGCCCAGCCGCTCCGCGGCATGTGAGATTTTCCCGGACCGGGGCACGAACCCGCGTCCCCTGCATCGGCAGGCGGGCTCTCAACCACTGTGCCACCAGGGAAGCCCTACAGAACTTTTTTGAATAGTATTTTGGTCGCAATAGCATTATTCTTAGACCAACCATTCATCATCTAAAGAAAAATAAAGCAAATGAATTAAATGCAGATATGATGAGCTCTTTAAAAGGCAAAAATTATTTGGTACAGCTTTCCAAACTAGAAAAGAAAAAGCTATTAAGATAGGTTATCAAATTGCAGTGGCTGGAGAAACACACAATAAAACCTTGTTTGGATGAAAAAGCATTGAAAGAAATAATAGCACTGCCACTTTCTAATAATACAGTAATTTGTTAAATTAAAGATTTAGCTGCAAACATGAAGACTAGTTTGGTATCTTGCAGAGAAGTGTATTTTTTCCTTACAAATGGAAGAATTTGTAGTCATGGTTGCACTTGCCATTTTGTTTGTATTTATCTGGTATCAGCGCCAAAGCAATTATCCAAGAATATCTTTTTGGTGAACGTTTGACAGAAAACACAAATAGTGCCAAAGTATTCAGTGTGGAATAACTTTTTTGAATTTCATGGTTTATTGCGGAACAACTGTGTTGAATCTGCACTGACGGTGCACAAGTCACACCTGCTAGAAGTACTGGTGCCTTTGCAGGAATCAAGGCAGTGGCACCATGTGGTACTAGGAGTCATGGTATTCTTCACTGCCATGTACTTTCAGTGAAAAATAAAATTAAAAAATGGAAAGCTTTACTTAAGAATGCCCTTTATGAAGCAGTAGAAGTGACTGATTTTATTAACTCTTGACCCTAGAGACATCTTTTTAACGTGTCATGTGGTAAGTGGATGTACTTGTTCCATATTGAAATATGATGGTTGTCTTGAGAGAAAGCGTTTTGTGTGATTGAATTGTGAACTGAACTGGTCCCTGTTTTTCACAGAGAACCATTTTTGCTTGAAAGAATGACTGACAAACGATGGTTATTCATACCTGGATAATCGGCATACATTTTCTAAAAATATGAACCAAGCGAGCCTGCCAAGGTGTTTGTTGCAAGTTAAGTTGTATCCACTACCGTGAATTTGACAGCTTCCCAATACTTAGGAATTTTCTGATGAGATCAGTGATAGCAACCAGTATGACTTTTGAGTATTGTACAGTGAAGTGTGTTAACAGTTGGAAGCTCTGCATAACTTACTGAACCAATATTTTCCAAAAAACAATGTATGAAATTACAAAACCATGCAGGAGTAAAAGACGTGTTCAAGGGACTTCCCTGGCGGACCAGTGGCTATGACTTTGCCTTCCAGTGAAGGGGGTGCAGGTTCAATCCCTGGTCTGGAAGCTAAGATTCCTGCATGTCTTGCAGCCAAAAAACCAAAACATAAAACAGAAGCAATATTGTAACAAATTCAATAAAGACTTTAAAAATGGTCCACATCAAAAAAATCTTTTTAAAAAAAAGATGTGTTCAAAGCATTAGATATACCAGTGGGTTTTAATGTAGCAGGTACAAAAGTTCACTGATAATGGCTTCAGATTCTACGTTGCAACTAACCTTGAAGAAACTAGCATGTGTTGAGTTTTGGATATCCAAGATGAGTATCCAGAATTATCTGAAAAGGCTTTCAAAATACGGCTTCCTTTCCCCACTGCTTTGCTTTGAGTCTTGATTTTCTTCATTTACTTCAATCAAAGCAGCAGACAGATTGAGTTAGAAGCAGATGTGAGAATCCAGCTGTTTTCTATGAAGGAAAACATCAAAGAGACAAGTAAATGTAAAACAGTGCCACTCAGTAAATTTTTTGTTTTGGAAAATACAGTTATTTTCATAAAATATGTTTATTTTAACATGTTTATTGGTTTTAAATGAACTCATTCATAGGTTAAATGTTTCTCAGTTTTGCTGTCTACTACAGCAAACATTGTTAGATAGACCCCCACTTAAACAAAAGCTCTCTGTGGCCCCCAATTTTTAAGAGTGTAAAAGAGTCCAGAGACCAGAAAATTTGAGAGCTCCTGCCTTAAAAGTATTAAATTGAGTTTGGCAGTGACAAGATAATAATCTAGACTTGAAAAGGCTACACGCGGTAGATGGTTGGAGGGTTTTTTGGGTTTGTTTTTAATGTACATGCATTGTTAATCAAAGCAATCCCATTATAGGGACTGTAGAGCTGCTTGACAGTTAAGAACTGGGTTCCCTGAGAGGGGGTGGTGCTTGCCATGGTTAAATGCTATAATTCAGAAAGACATTCACAGGCCTCTGGCCTGTCGTGAACATCAGATGTTAGCTAGTAATAGTAGTGGAATAAGAGCCAACTCAAGCATGAATTGTCCACATTGTTAAACTAAAATACTTTATATTCAATTAAGAATTTGTGCCTCCCTCATGCTTTCCCCTTCTGGGGAAAGAGAAGATGAACTGAGTCGTACGTATTTCACATCCCTGTTTCATGTCTTCAGGGTTTACCTTTTCCCAGACTCCAGTGTCTTCAACCTTTAAAAGAAAAAAAAAAAAAAAAAAAAAAAACCGAACTTCTTCACCTGTGGCCATCACTACTTTGCTTCTGGGAACTGAGAATTGTCTTTGAGTTTCAGATGTTCTGGTAAATCTGGCTGCTTCTTGGCTTCCTCGCCATCCTCTTGAACTTGCTGAAATAAGTGACTTTAAGAATCAAAGTTCTTACCTGGTCTCGGGTGTCAGCAGTGGCTGCAAAGATGCTTTGAAGGGATGATGGAAGAAAAGCTGGGGTCTCTCCTATGGCGACCTCCCTTCCAATCCGGAGATGTGCCATCAGAAGGTTGTCTTCTGCTTGTTTGGGAAAGTTAGCTGGGATGCAGGGCCTCAGGACCTCGGCGGGGCTGCGTCTCAGGCTGCGGATCTGATGGGCCAAGCCCCTGACCCGACAGAAGCCATCGGGGCTCTTCCCCGCCTTATTTCGGTGTCCTAAAGAACAAGACCTCTGTGGCTCACAAAAGGGTGTTCAAGCATAGGGTTTCAGCAGATTGTACTGCCCTTTTGTTTTCTATAATCTGGATTTGAGGGATTGCGGGAAAGCTTCTGATACCTCTGGCGGTTTTAACTTAGAATTACTGTTACCTACTCAAGGCACTGGGTTGAGGGGCTAAGTTCAGACCCTAAATGGGAAATGTCTCCAAGTGTGGTTTACTTTTTCTTGTTTTATGATGCAAAATAGAAGATGGTTGAGATCTGGCCACTTCTTTGTGAGGGGGTTGGGCACTGGGGTCGCTCTGAAGGCTCATCGGCCAGTGCTGTTGGAAATCTGACGGCTGACGGACGTGGAGGCCATGGACAGTGTGCAGAGTGCAAAGGCCTGAGCTTTGGGGGCAGGAAGGTCGCTGTTAGAACTGAGCAGCTCTGATCTGCTCTTGTGACACGCTTGCCTGGGTAAAGCTGACTAGGAAGGGGAGCTGGACTGCAATGAAATATACATGATCTGGGAACAGAGGAGAAAATGGCTTTTCTAAATGATCCTTCCTAAAGAGTTGGCAGTGAAACAGAAATTAGTCACAGCTTACTCAGTATTGCCGGGGGCCTTTTCACCTTAACTATCTGCTTTTCTAGTCCGGTTCATCCTAACGATAACATCTGAGTTAGCACGAGAGTCACAGGGCTCTGTGTTATTTAATCGGGGACCTGTTCACTCCTCGATGGTACGTGGACAGATGATTACAGCTGTGAAGATCTGAGGCCTTTGCGGGGATCCATGATGTTCCTGGCGTGGACGGCTCTGTACGCAGTAACCTCCGCCGTGACTTTAGATCCCAGTTGGTGTCAGCCCTGTGCGGCTCCAGTTCTAAATCTCGGCCCGTCTTTGTTTGCCTGCACTTTGCACCAGTGACGTTTATTCCCTTTTCACAGGGCTGGGCTCACGGGGCGGGCTCTTGACTGGCTCCCTGTCTGCGCAATCAGTAGTCTCTCTAGTTCGATTCATGAATCCAGAACGTGGCTTTCCTCGTGAGCCGGCGATCTTAGTGTTAGTTGTGGTTAAAGGGTTTGTGTTTTGAGGGGTCGGGAGGGTAAGCAGTTACATACTGAACTCTGCTTCTTTTGTTTGTTTTTTAAAATTCTATTGACATATAGTTGATTTACAGTGTTGTGTTAATTTCTGCTATACAGCAAAGTGACTTAGTTATACAGATATATATATATTCTTTTTCATATTCTTTTCCATTATGATTTGTCACGGGATAGTGAATATAGTTCCCCGTGCTATACGGTAGGACCTTGTTCTTTGTCTATCCTATATATAATAGTTTGCCTCTGCTAATCCCAAACCCCCATTCCTTCCCTCCCCTACCCAGCCTCCCCGCTTGGCAACTATTGATACAAGTCTGTTCTCTATATCTGTGAGTCTGTTTTGTTTCGTAGATATGTTGATTAGTATCGTATTTTAGATTCCACATATAAATGATATGTGGTATTTGTCTTTGTCTAGCTTACTTCGCTTAGTATGATAATCTCTAGGTCCATCCATGTTGCTGCAAATGGCATTATTGCATTCTTTTTGGTGGTTGAGTAACATTCCGGGGTGTGTGTGTGTACACACACACACACCACATCTTCTTTATCCATATTCATCTGTTGATGGACTCTTAGGTTCCATGTCTTGGCTAGTATAAATAGCGCTGCAGTGAACATTGGGGTGCATGTATCTTTTCTCAACTCTGCTCCTTTCGTGTTGCAGTGTCCGCAGAGACCATGCCGGTCGTTTGGATGCTGCGGAGGGTTGCCAGCCGGATGCTACAGAGACCGGCCTGTGGCTGCCAGGCTCCTGTCCTGCCCGGCCGGTTTCTGGGCACCTCCCCTCAGCAGATTCCAGCGGATGCCAACTTCCACTCTACCTCGTTCTCTGAAGCAGACCAACCGCGCGTCTTAATTACAGGTTGGGTTTTTTTTTCTTTTTTCCACATTTGTGGCTTTGTTATTTTCTTTGTGTGCCAGTGTATTTGTTTTTGGAATGTCTAACATGCCGCCAGGTGACACTTATTAATCAGAAACTCCCTTTTCCACTCCTGGCTCCCTCCGAAATAGCACAAGTCCCCTGTCCTTATTTTGCCGCTGTTGCCAGGGCTTGGTTTCCCTGCCCAAATCTTTTATTGTCTGAAGGGAGGATCTGGGAACCTGAAGAGGCCCAAAGAGCTGCAGTGCGACTCAGTTCCCCTTTCCTGCAAGGAATGGCCTGGGAGCCAAGGTGTGTGGATAGAACGTGGCCTCTGGAATCAGGTGCATCTTTCCTTGGCCAGGCTTCTCAGGCCAGGCAGTTCCTGCACATTTGTATGGAAGGGACAGCCAGGGCCTGCCCAGGGCCCGAGGAACGCCTCACCATCACCTCGTGACACTTGCGGCTTACTGTCCACGGACTGGCCCGCTGACCCCTCTCCCCTCGTAGCCACCCAACACCTGGTTCTGTATCTGCTCACTGCAAACTTGACCGTCTGTCCGCAAGTCCTTCCAGCTGACTCAAGCCCCCCTCTGATTTGACTGACGTGTTTTATTGTCCTCTGTTTGCCAGAGTTTCATCCCTTGGCTTCACGTCCTTATCCTTCTTACATTCCTCAGTGTGTGTGTGTTTCTTTCACTGGCACCTCCTCTTCCTCTCCTGCTGTAACTGGGTTTCAAGTGAGGCCAGTTCCCTCTGCGCTTCCCCCTTGACTCTCCCAGCTTCTTGTCTGTGTGTTGTTTGATTCCCTCCTCCCTGCACCAACAAAGCATCTTCCAGGGCCCAGTGTTACCGTCAGTGGGCTGGTTTCAGTCCCATGTTAACACACGCTTACAGGAAATCCCACTGTCCATATCTTCCTGCCTCTTACTCTCTCCCAAATGGAATCTAGGGTTGTATTCCCCTAAATGTGCTCCCAGACCCCTAGCTCTCCCATTTCCATCAATGGCATTTGGAAGCGTACAAATTAAGATGCTGTAATACTCATCTTTAATGTTCTGAGCAGCTCCTTGCCCATCCAGATATCTGTCCCTTTTTTCAGGTGACTTCTTGGTTTGTCCCTTCTTTCTTTCTCCCTTCCTGTTCCTCTCCAGGTCTAATGGAAGGAGGGTGCTCTGCATAATCTCAGCAGAGGTTGATATCAAACTATTATATCTAGCTTTGAGTGTTCTGGTACCCGTAGCAGATAATTTTCACAGCCCATCAAATAACAAAGGCGAAGCTCGTAGTGATTTCCTGACCAGGAGGTCAGGAAGGTCCTGCTCTTCTTACCTGTACCCTGGCTTCCCCTCAGCTACTCCGTGCTGGAGAGCACTTTTGTCTCTGGAACTAATCTTACCTGTACCCGATCTCTGTCATAGCTCCGAGGAGTTAATTCCGTTCTAGCAGGCCAACCTGGGGCTTTACCTAGTTAGCTAAGAGTGCCAGTAGAGTTTTCTTCTATTATTACATACTGGGAATAATTGAATTGGTTAGATTTAGATTAAAGATTCACTTTTTTCTTCTTTATCCAGGGGGTCTTGGCCAACTTGGAGTGGGGCTTGCTAGCTTTTTGAGGTAAGAGCTCGCAAAGTTTCAATTTAAATTCTGAGCTTTTCAGGGCTTGTCTTTGGCCCCATGTAACCATTGAATCTTTTCTCTCCCCTCTTGCTTCTCTCCCCTCTTGCTTACGTTAAGATATCATATGTAAATGACCATTTGGAATGCATTTCATTGTGCCTCTTCGTATCACAGACATTGTTTCAGGTCCTTGACTCGGCATCCCCCAAGCTGGTCCTTCGCCCTCTGCCTTTCCTAGGTTAGGCAAAGTAAGACCTGCCTCCCAGTAAATCACTTGGTTTTCAGGTGTTTGGGGGCAGAGGGAAGTATTGTATGTGTAGAAACTAAAAAGGAACAGTGTGGGATTTGGAGAGTGGGATAAAAGGATAAGAGGAGAGAAGAACAGGGAGGCAAAGGGAAAAACTCAGGGGCACTGGGAAGAAAGTGATGACAGATACCGGGATGATAACGGGCTGAGGTAGAAGCAGGAGGTGCAGCCCTGAGTGTGGCTGCAACTGCAGGGCTGTGAGTCGAAGACAAGAGGGAAGAAAGGTGTGAAGAGGAGGGATTTGGAGGCTGACGGGACATGACAGTTCCTGTTGGAAAGACTGTTTTCATAGGACCTGTTATGTCCTCCGTGTACCAACTCGTGTGTTTGATTTCCCCTTTAGGAAACGATTTGGGAAGGACAACGTGATTCTGTCTGACATTCGGAAGCCCCCTGAGCACGTCTTCCTTAGTGGTAAGAGGCTCACAGAGCAGGTAGAGAGGCAGCTCCCAGAATCGGTGCCACCGCTCATAACCAGGCTTGTGAATTAAAGAGGAGTATTTGAGGCACACCTGTGCCACTTAAAAATGTTTCATGGTTTTGTCCTCATTAGTTCTGTAAAAAGCCTACGGTACAGCTACTGCTTATTCAAGGGATCCAAGGACAGGAGAGTTCTTCAGACCTTGACACGAAGTTGTGGAATAGTATCTTTGGATATTATTTGGAGCAGTATCTGTGGAATAAAACTGATTCCTATCTTTCAGAGTTTTTAGTGAACTTAGCTCAGAGAGAAAGCAAACAAAAATCAAGTTCTGAAATGAGGAAAAGGAACTTTAAATTTTGGAGAAATTAACCCTCATATTTCAACGTGAACTTGTTCTTAACTACTACTGTTCTTAACTACTACTGTTCTTAACTACTACTTAACTACTGTGCACACGCAGACCCCAGACTCCTCTAGTCAGGTTGTCTACACCTCAAATTGTACCAACTCGTGTGTTTGATTTCCCCTTTAGGAAACGATTTGGGAAGGACAACGTGATTCTGTCTGACATTCGGAAGCCCCCTGAGCACGTCTTCCTTAGTGGTAAGAGGCTCACAGAGCAGGTAGAGAGGCAGCTCCCAGAATCGGTGCCACCGCTCATAACCAGGCTTGTGAATTAAAGAGGAGTATTTGAGGCACACCTGTGCCACTTAAAAATGTTTCATGGTTTTGTCCTCAT
Source organism: Neophocaena asiaeorientalis asiaeorientalis (assembly GCF_003031525.2). Lineage (NCBI taxonomy): Eukaryota > Metazoa > Chordata > Mammalia > Artiodactyla > Phocoenidae > Neophocaena > Neophocaena asiaeorientalis. The sequence goes on along the minus strand of NW_020174929.1, from coordinate 2,290,560 downwards.
TAGTTCTGTAAAAAGCCTACGGTACAGCTACTGCTTATTCAAGGGATCCAAGGACAGGAGAGTTCTTCAGACCTTGACACGAAGTTGTGGAATAGTATCTTTGGATATTATTTGGAGCAGTATCTGTGGAATAAAACTGATTCCTATCTTTCAGAGTTTTTAGTGAACTTAGCTCAGAGAGAAAGCAAACAAAAATCAAGTTCTGAAATGAGGAAAAGGAACTTTAAATTTTGGAGAAATTAACCCTCATATTTCAACGTGAACTTGTTCTTAACTACTACTGTTCTTAACTACTACTGTTCTTAACTACTACTGTTCTTAACTACTACTGTTCTTAACTACTACTGTTCTTAACTACTACTGTTCTTAACTACTACTTAACTACTGTGCACACGCAGACCCCAGACTCCTCTAGTCAGGTTGTCTACACCTCAAAGATGTTTTTATAATTCCAGTCCTTCCTGGTTCTGTGTCAGCCTTTTGCTGTTTACCATGGGGAAGAGCGGTCATTTGCTGAAAGTGGGGGAAATTGGCACAAAAAATCGGCTCTGCCTCTAGCCTAACCAGGTGTGGCGAACTCTTAATTTATATATAGTTCTTTTATACCATGGTGGGTTTTTTGTTTTTGTAAATCCATTTCTCTATTCCTTTAAAATATGCAACTTTTTTTGTTTTTTTGTTTTTTTGCTGCACCACGCGGCATGCGGATCTTCCCCAACCAGGGATTGAACCCGTGCCCCCTGCACTGGAAGCGCAGTCTTAACCACTGGACCACCAGGGAAGTCCTGAACTATGCAACTTTTTTTTTTTTTTAAAGGGAACGCTATTTATTTATTTATTTTGGGCTGTGTCGGGTCTTTGTTTCTGTGCGAAGCCTTTCTCTAGTTGTGGCGAGCGGGGGCCACTCTTCATCGCGGTGCGCAGGCCTCTCACTGTCGCGGCCTCTCGTTGGGGAGCACAGGCTCCAGACGCACAGGCTCAGTAGTTGTGGCGAGCGGGCCTAGTTGCTCCGCGGCATGTGGGATCTTCCCAGACCAGGGCTCGAACCCGTGTCCCCTGCATTGGCAGGCAGATTCTCAACCACTGCGCCACCAGGGAAGCCCTATGCAACTTTTAAGCAGGGTGAAATCTCTGTGTGCCTATAGGTTTGGCAACTCAAGCCAGTTGCCTGGTCATTACTCCAGTTCTTAATTTTGTTCTGTTTGATACTGGCAAGCTACTTAATCTCTTTATGCCTCAGTTTCCTCATCAACAAAATATCCGCCTCGAAGGCTGTGAGAGTTAAATACACAGAAAGCCCTTAGAACAGCACCCAGCAGGTGTATGTCCTGTATAAGCATTAGCTGCCGTTAGCCGTGGGGTGGCTGGGATTTGTTTTTCTCCGTAAGGAAAATGCTGGGGAGTGTCCAAGTTGTTGTTATCAAGTCGGTACCAGTGGAATTCAAAGTCAGCGGGGGAGGGGAAAAGATCTGTTGAGCTTTTCAAGCCCGGAACTCTTTTACTTCCTGGTTTCACTGCTCCTTGCAGGCCCGTTTATTTATTCCGACATCCTGGATTACAAGAATCTGCGGGAGATCGTGGTGAACAACCGTGTCACCTGGCTGTTTCATTACAGCGCTCTGCTCAGTGCAGTGGGAGAAGCAAACGTGTCCCTGGCCAGAGCTGTGAACATCACTGGTGAGTCTCTGGATCTTGCCCCAGATGACCCGTCTGCCAGATTTCCCAGTTCTTTGGGAAGAGGTTTCCCAGTTTACGACATCTGCTTGTTTCAGGACTGCACAATGTCCTGGACGTTGCCGAGGAGCACGGTCTGCGATTGTTTGTGCCAAGCACCATCGGGGCGTTTGGACCTACTTCTCCCCGGAACCCAACCCCCGATCTCTGTATCCAGAGACCCAGGACTATCTACGGGGTGTCCAAGGTCCACGCGGAGCTCATGGGCGAGGTAAGCATCACTTGGCAAGATGACTCAGCGTTTCCTTTTCTATTTCTGCCTCAAACACCTGCTGGTTCATCCTTGGAGGGGACTCTCTCCATCCCTTAATCTCTGCCCCCAGAAATGCTCGGGGACTGAGTGTGTTTGCCAAGTGGTCAGTACCGACAGCTCCAGAGGAATCCTCAGTCCTATGCAAACACAACACTTCGTACACGCCCCTCGAATGGCACCCCATCTTTGGTTTGCTGCCCATCTTATTTGTACTGCACTGTTCTTTCAGGTTCCCAGTATTGGTAGTTATCAGAGGTAATTTTAAAATAACCTCAGACATCTTTTTGGTTTTATTTATTAATACGCTTTGTCTTTATAACTCTATAGCACATTTTAGCCGGTTTCTGATCCTTCATCTAATATATCACAGTAACCATCTTTCCCCGTACTCTTCCCCGCACTGCACCGCAGGACAGGCTTGTGGAGATTTGTTCAGGACTGTGTGCAGGGTCTCCCTTCCAAAGAAAGGCTGGAAATCCTTACTCTCGGCTGATCTGTTATTTACAGTGTTATCTAGTGACGTTATCAGCAGAACGACGATTCTTTGAAGATGAAAACTTCAGGGTTATTTCTTAAAGAAAAATGAGTGACTGTTAGCAATTCTAGAGCCTTCATTTCCTTGAGGAGGATTTATTTTTATTTATTTATTTTTTTCCACTTAAAAAATATTTATTTGGCTGCGCGGGACCTTCGTTGCAACATGTGGGATCTTTTTTTTTTGGTTGCAGCATGTGGGATCTAGTTCCCTGACCAGGGATTGAACCTGTGCCCCCTGCATTGGGAGCACAGAGTCTTAGCCACTGGACCACCAGGGAAGTTCTACGAGGATTTTAATATGACTGTATGGGATGAAGTTTCAGGAGAAGGCTGTTATTTCTTTGCATTGCTCTACCTGATTTAAAAGATTCTTTTTAAAGTAAGTTTTCTCTTTTTTGTAGTATTATTATTACCGGTATGGGTTAGATTTCCGATGCCTGAGATATCCTGGAATCATTTCTGCTGACTCCCAACCTGGAGGAGGAACGACTGGTAAGTGTTATTTTCGATTTCTTTTTTTACGTAAGATAAGCTTTCTAATGGCCGGGCAAAGTGGAGATGGATCTGTTGTCTTTTTAGTCGTATGCTGACCGGAGTTTTTGCATCCTTTCTGGGAAGTGCATCTGAGAAGCTCATTGAACCCTACTGACTTAAACTTAAACTCATGACGATGGCTGTAAGTCCAGTGGGATTGGCCACCCACAGTGCCGGAGTCAAACTGACATTCGAGTTTGTTACCCACGATGTAGGAAGACACCAAATGAGAAATCACCTCTCGGGAATTCCCCGGCGGTCCAGTGGTTACGGCTCGGCGCTTTCGCTGCTGTGGGCCTGGGTTCAATCCCTGGTCGGGGAACTAAGATCCCACAAGCCGCATGGTGCGGCCAGAAAAGAAAAGCCTCTTTCTTTGAATATACCTTTGTTTCTTCATACAGAGAGTTCTATTAAAATGGACTCTGCATCTTCAGAAAGAACATAAGCATTGCTCCCGCCGCTCTTGTCATCGTGCTTCTTGCTGATTATCCAGATTGTCTTAGCTTTTATTTCAGAAAAGCTTGCCCCAAAATGAGAGTGGGTTACTGCTCATCTCTGGTGCCGTCGGTTACTTGTCTGTTTAGGAGCCTGTATTAGTCATTGGTGAGTGGAGCACCAGGCCTGCTTAACTTCATTTTTTTCTTTTTTCTTTTACCGAGGAATAGTGAATTTACAATATTGTATACGTTTCAGGTGTACAACATAGTGATTCACGGTTTTTAAAGGTTGTATTCCATTTATAGTTATAAGATATTGGCTAGATTCCCTTGTCTGTACAATGTATCCTTGTAGCTTATTTGGTTTCTGCATAGTAGTTTGTACCTCTTAATCTGCTGCCCCTATCTTGCCCCTCCCCACTTCCCTCTCCCTACTGGTAACCACTAGTCTGTTCTCTATGTCTGGGAGTCTGTTTCTTTTCTGTTGTATTCACTAGTCTGTTTATTTTTTAGATCCCACATATAAGTGATATCATTTATTTGTTTTTCTCTGACTTATTTCACTAAGCAAAATACCTTCCAAGTTCATCCATGTTGTTGCATATGGCAAAATTTCATTCTTTTTTATGAGTGAGTAGTATTTCATTGTGTGTGTGTATGTGTGTGTGTGTGTGTGTGTGTATACACATATATATATGTGTGTGTCACATTTTCTTTATCCATTCATCTGTCGATGGACACTTAGGTTGCTTCCATGTCTCGGCTATTGTAAATGGTGCCGCAAGGGACGTTGGGCTGCGTGTATCTTTTCGAATTGGTGTTTTCGTTTTCTTCGAATATGTACCCAGGTCATATGGTGGTTCTATTTTTAGTTTTTTGAGGACCCTCCCTACTGTTTCCACACTGTTGTTGTTATCATTTTGGACTTGAGCATGTGTTATATTCAGTAACTCCCACATTAGAGATCCCTCCCGTATGAGGGCTTCTGAGATACAACGTAAAAGATACTTGACAAAATCCAAGGGGTTTTTTACTGTAGATTTGTAGTATTGTCTGAAGTCCGAGAGGGTCGTGCCTCCAGCTTCGTTCTTTTTCCTCGGGATCGCTTTGGCAATTCTGAGTCTCTTGTGGCTCCATATAACTTTTAGGATTATTTCTTCTAGTTCTGTGAAAAGTGTCATGGGTAATTTGATAGGGATCACAGTAAATCTGTAGAGTGCTTTAGGTAGTATGTCCATTTTAACAATACTAATTCTTCCAGTCCAAGAGCATGGAATATCTTCCCATTTCTTTGAATATCTTCAATTAAAATTTGAGGGATTTTAAAAGAGGTTTTGGTTACTTTAAAAAATGTTTACATTAATGTGATGAATCTCCAAGTATGCACTAGGAACCCCTGGGAATCCTTGAGACCCTTTCACGGGGTCCAGGAGGTCAAAACAATTTTCCTATCAGTACTAAGATGTTATTTGCCCTCTTCGCTCTCCTTTACAAGTACACCGTGGAGTTTTTCAGAGGCTACGTGATGTGTGTAGCGCAGTGGACTGAACACAGAAGCAGAGATTCCCGCTGTCGCCCATTAAGACAGTAGAGAGGTTTTCAAAATGTAAAACACGCTGTTCTTCTCACTAAATTTTCTCTTGTTCGGAAAATACGTTCTTTTTCACATAAAATATGATACATGTGAACGTGTGGGTTTATTATTGTCATTTTAAAATGCAGAAATATTTTTCTTAATTCTCAGTTGATTTGTGATACAGTAGATGATGCTACAGCCCACCTTAATAAAACCTCTTTGGGGATCCTCAGTGATGTTTAAGCACATAAAGGGGTCCTGAGACTAAGACATCTGAGAACCACTGCCTTAATGCAAGAGGTTCACTCACCATTTTGTTATGAGAAGACCCACAGACCAGATTCTCTTTCAGACTACGCAGTCCAGATTTTCCATGACGCCGTCAAGAATGGCAGATTTGAGTGCAACCTGAAACCCAGCACGAGACTCCCGATGATGTACATTGATGACTGCCTCCGGGCCACCCTGGAGGTCATGGAGGCCCCAGCAGAGTCCCTCTCCATGAGGACTTACAATGTCAATGCCATGAGCTTCACCCCCGCGGAGCTGGCCCAGGAGATTCTCAAGCACGTTCCAGAATTCCAGATCACCTACAACGTGGATCCTGTCCGACAGGCCATAGGTTGGTACACCATTACAGAACCCCTCAAAGCCAAAATTAAGCTTCAGTCCGCCCCACAAGTCCTTGAGAACATAAACGGAGGAAGATAAGGAGAGCTCAGCACCTTCCCAAGGGGCCTGACACCTTCCGGAGAAGGAGCTGCTGTTGCACCAGAGCCAGCAGATACTGCGGTTTTGGGAAATGATGTCTAAAGTGGGTAAACTAGAACCGTCCAAATAAACAGCTTGTTCTCACTTCACCATTTGCCAGTTTAAACGTAAAACAAGCAGGTGTAGTATGAGAGCAGCCCTGGGTTCTCAAAGGCTGTGACTGTGCCCCTGTGTGAGTGCCATCTGAGCACAGCAGCCCCACCTTACAGGTCTGCATGAGACTTTCCTCCGAGGTGACAGACTTCTAATCTAAGAAGGTGACTGTGTGTGTGCCCGTGATAGCTGCTCTGCTCTGCTCAAGGGGGGATTTCAAATAGGACGTTTCTTTTGTGGATGATAATCCTTTATTTAAAATGTTCTAGACCTTTTTGCAAATCTAGAGCCTGAATAACTTAAGCTCCTCTTCCATATCTTGTCCTAGCCGATAGTTGGCCAATGAACTTTGATGATAGCAACGCCCGGAAGGACTGGGGGTGGAAGCACGATTTTGACCTCCCGGAGCTGGTGACGACGATGTTGAACTTCCACGGTTCCGAGAGCAGAGTTGCCCAGGCTAACTGAAGGGGCCGGAGGAAGAGCTCGTGAGTCCTGGGCGGCTGTCCAGGGAAAGTCAAAATAACCCCGAGATTCCAGACCCTGAGGAATCTAGATGATGTGGAGTTGAAGGACTAACTGGACTGTTTTCGCAGCTCATATGGAACTGCCAGATGGAGAATTGACTTGGCTTTAGTGTTTTCTCAATGCTGTAGGTTTGGTGGCAGGACCTCTGGAGCCTTTGCTGTCTGCCTAAACTTGTCCAAACACACAAATCACAGAATGAAGACTTAAGTCATAATAGTTTTCCATTTCCTTAGTTAAGATGAAGGAACCATTTCTGAGAAGGTACAAGTATGTGATGTTTGTATTAAATTAAACTTAAATATCGCTCTTAAGACTCCATTATTCTCTTGACTAAGACCGAAGATTACATTTTAAAGACTATCAAAGATAATCTCCCAATTTAAAAGAATTCTTTACAATCCCATCAGAACATAAAAAATGCCTGATGTATTAATCCCATGTTCACAACGTTCAAGAGATTGATTGATTGTTGATTGATTGATTTTTGGCTGTGTTGGGTCTTCGTCGCCACGTGTGGGCTTTCTCTAGTTGCGGCGAGCAGGGGCTACTCTTCGTTGCGGTGCACAGCCTTCTCCTTGCGGTGGCTTCTCTTGTTGCACAGCACAGGCTCTAGGTGCACGGGCTCAGTAGTTGTGGCTCGCGGGCTCTAGAGCGCAGGCTCAGTAGTTGTGGCACACGGACTTAGTTGCTCCGTGCCGTGTGGGATCTTCCGGACCAGGGCTCAAACCCGTGTCCCCTGCACTGGCAGGCGGATTCTTAACCATTGCACCACCAGGGAAGTCCCTGTTCAAGAGATTTTTAATGTGTCAATAATGATCACTTCCAATTTATTTGTCTGTAAGAAGATAAACTGGTAGGAAACTAAGAATATCAAGAGATGATCTAGGGGATTTCCCTGGCGGTCCAGTGGTTAGGACTCCACGCTCCCAATGCAGGGGGCGCGGGTTCAATCCCTGGTCAGGAAACTAAGATCCCATATGCCACACAGCGTGGCCAAAAATAAATAAATAAAAATTTTAAAAAAGTAAAGAAAGAAAAGAGATGATCTAACTAGTAAAGGGGAGCACCTCTTACTTTAATTGCCTTCCTGTTGGTGAGCTGAGGGGTGGTGACCAGGACTGTGATCCCTTACCTGCCATATCAGCCTCTGGGGGAGGTTGTCTAAATATACAGGTTTCTGGGCTGTACCCCTTCAGGTGGATTCAATTGATAGAGATGGGAATCTCGAAGGACCACTGGTTATTCTCTTCCAGCTTCAGCCCCCTAATTTAGACCAATCCCAAACACAATTTTCTAGAGAGCTTCCTTACTACAGCCTTTCTATACACTCTTAGGTGAGCCTTCAGAAAAGCTACGCTAACCCTCTGAAGCAGTTACTGTCTAAATATATAGACTTACTTTCTCCAGCTACCTCAGGATGTGCTGCCCCTGAAATCACTGGAAAGTGAAACTCCAGTCAATTGATCATGGATCTCATGGACACAGCTGTCAAGGATTAAAAGGCATTTCTACTATCTGCTTAATGACAGTGTTATGTATTTGGAACTTGTAACTGCTCGGTAGAAGCGTGAATTGTTCTCTTTTGAGGCGTAATTGGATTTGAACTTCTAGATAATTATTTAATAGTTATGTTGATACAGTTTCCTTCCCTACTTAGCATAATTAAGCTTACATTTGTACGTTTGATTTGCTAAAACCAAACAGCTAGTGTTAAGGTCTTATTTTTCTTTTTACAACTTTATTGAGATATGTTTCACATACCATAAAATTCACTCATTTAAAGATTGCAATTTGGTGATTTTGCAGTATATTCAGAATCGTGCAACCGTCACTATAATCTAATCTTAGGCCATTTCAGCATCTCACAAAAAATCCTTCCCCAGCCTATGCCACTACTAATTTACTTTCTGTGTCTATGGATTTGCCTGTTCTGGATATGTCACATAAGTGGAATCATACAATATGTGGTCTTTTGTGAGTGGCTTCTTTAATTTAGCATAATGTTTTCAAGGTTCATCTATGTTGTAGCATGTGTCAATGCTTTATTTCATGGCTAAACAGTGTTCCGTTGTGTGAATGTATGACATTGTTTTGTCAGTTCATCAGCTGAGGAATGTTTAGGTTATTTGCACTTTTTTTAGTTTTTAGGAATAAATGCTGTTATGAATACTTGAGTAGATAATTTGGTTTTGAAGCTCATTAGAAACAATATTTCTAATCGTTCAGTTTGAAAAACAGTTGTTCTCTTAATTTATTCTCAATTATCTTAAAGGAACAGAAATTAATTCCTTCCTTCCATGTGAAGGGAAGAAGCAACTGAATTGAATGACCCTTTGTCCCTTAGACCCTAGTCTTGCAGAGTTTCCACCAGGTTCCTCGCATGACCTTGTAATTGGGGCCCTCTGGAGGGATTTGTTCTAGAATGGCTTCCTTTAATCCTTCTAAATCTATAAATGCACCTCCGGAAGAACCTCAAAGAAGCATAAAAGAACAAATGAATCCTTCAAATTACATTGGTGATTCTTAGTCACTGACAGCTTTGCGCTTTAGGATTAAAATTAGAGTTGCCCTTTCTATCCAGATACTCAATATCAGGTGCATATCTTGGGATCCCAGGACATGACTCAATACTTTACTGTAAAAGCTTTCCTTTCTGTTGGGAGAAAGGGTTTTTTGTGGTTAATTTGAAAGTGATCTGAAAAGCTACTTAGAAGGGGAAAGTGTGGGTTGCATCACAAAAATAGTTTTTTGATTTTTAAATAAAGAAGAATACAAAGCTTGACCTTGCTCTGATGGTTTTCATCCTGAAGATTTCTACAGGCTACCGGTGTTGTTACTAGATCTGCTGGTGTGATTTCTATGTGGCATTGCCATGATGCGCCTTTGTGTCAGTCCACAAACAGCACAGCCCATGGCTGCCATCGAGGTGTACTGTTTAAAATCGAGAAGCAGGCTCTGGGCAATGAATACTATTGCACTGTTTTGGATACTTACTGTAGAAAGGGATGGGTGCTAATACTATTTTTTTTTTAACTCATATAGGCCAAATCCAATTTGTTATTGTATTTTATGGTAAGGGCATGAGTGTTTTCAAGAGGCATTTAAAATTTTTTTAACTTAAAAATGTTTCTATTAAGAATTTAAAAATTAAAAGATACATAATGAAAAAAGTTGTCTTTTCCTCTAAACCCAATCAATAACTGATGTTAACAGTATAGTGTGTGCCTTTGTTTTTCCCCGTATGCTTATACAACATGGTATTAGATAGTCAACTTTTTTTTTTTAAACTATAAAAGTAGTGCTAAGACGACACTGCTGAAAGTTTTGGAAGAGTCACTTGCAATTTTTGCTGCCTGACGTACTAGCTGTTTTTTTAATATTCCCATCCAGTCTTCTCATACGTGTTACAAGTAACTTAAATGTAGTGTTGATATTTACCATTTAAAAATAGCTGTGTAATAATTCATTGAGTGGATATCGTAATTATGCAATCATTCCACTATTTAATTGCTTTATTTAGAAACCCAGAAGTATGCCTACGAAGTCAAAAGGTATAAACACTTTCCTTGCCTCTTAATTTTACATAGTCAAATTCCTATTGAGAGTGTTGAATTAATTGATGATGAAATTCTGCTCTACTATCAGTAGCCCTTGGTACATATTTACTTAGTAAGATATAGTTTACATGTATTTAAAAGTTTGATTTTTTAAAAAAGTTTGGGAATATAACCTTTACTTTTTGCTGGATAACCTTAAGATTCTAATTGAAATAGGTTTGAATTAATGTAAGAAAGGTACTAAATCACAGACTAATCTAATGGTAACTGCCTCTAACTTCAGTGCATTGGTTCCATAAGCCACCCATGAAGATAGTAATTCTGTTTTTTAATCACATTTTATTAAGATAAATTAGGGTTCTTGCTTTTTTGAAAATAGAATGATCTCGTCAATTTTTATGGTTTTAATATCATGTACGCTTGACTATACTGAGACTAAATTGAACAGAAAATGCCTCTTCTTCCAATGTGAAGGAAGATCCTCCCAAAAGCTTTCTTTCTGCCCAACTTAAACATTTAACTCTCAGGGTTGCAGATGAGATGGTAAAACACCTCCTTTTAACATTAGCTATGTGTTTCAAATTTGTTCATCTATAAACCAAGAAATGAGCTTTTCCCCCATTACCTTCATGTTTCATGAGTGTTGCACACACTTCAAATTCACTGTTGAACGTTGACTTTTATAGTCACCTAACAAATCAAGAGCAAACGATCTTTTCTTCCAATTTGTTTGAGATGCAGCATTCTTTTCATCCATTGTGTGATGCTGTTAATGGAAATTTTATCCCAGACCACAAGGACCCCTGCGCATAACACCAGAACATTCAAAATACATCCTGTGACTGCTACGCATCACCTACGGTGTTGCTTTCCGTGCTTTTTAAATGGTGACACCCAACACTTGAAATTGTAGCTTTATGATCTCAGGGAGCATTAGCAGATCTGTTTGTTTTTTTTTAATTAGTTTATTTTTGGCTGCGTTGGGTCTCTGTCGCTGCACATGGGCTTTCTCTAGTTGTGACGAGCGGGAGCTACTCTTCGTTGCAGTGCGTGGGCTTCTCAATACGGTGGCTTCTCTTGTTGCAGAGCACGGGCTCTAGGTGCGTGGGCTTCAGTAGTTGTGGCATGCAGGCTCAGTAGTTGTGGTTCGTGAGCTCTAGAGCTCAGGCTCGGTAGTTGTGACACACGGGCTTAGTTGCTTAGTGTTATTCTCTGTGCCAATAAGTGTGTGGATGAGAGCATTTCTTAAAAGAATTTATAAAAACAAAATCGTGGGTGCTCTAAACCAGCTTTACAAGGATATCAAGTTAGTCTACTTTTAACACGTGCTTCAGGAATGTGGCTAAATGTACCAGACTCACCCCAAAACTACAACTCAGGTTCCTAGGGGTTGAAAAGCTGACGCCCACCCTGCAGGTTTGATGCTGTTTTTGATGGTGCTCAGGTAGGTGATACTGACACTATTCCAATTGCCCCTCCCTGGTCGATAGCGGTTGTGCAATGGAGCCTGATTTCAAAGATGTTTGAGTGTGAAGAACATGTGAGTCTGAGTGTACATATTGAGATGGGGCTGCATTTGTACATGGCGGGGCCAGGGGGAGCCGTGCAGCTGGGCCACTGTTGGGCTCACCACCTGCCTTTTGCATCACTGGTGGATTAACAGATCCAGTGGGCGCTAGATGAGTTGCTGAGGGTGATAGGATGTGTACACCTGCGGAGGAGAAGAGGAGATGTGGACCGCCGGGAGAGAACTTCAGGGAAAGAGCTGGTTGTCTCATGGGGGCTGTGTGGTCATGCTGCTCTCTGTACATCACCTGCCCAACCAATGCCTGCTTCACCTACACCCTACGCACATGACTGACCTTCCTATGTCCTTGCCCCAGACCCCAGCTAGTGATTGTTCTAATCTAAGGGGCTGTGAGGGGCGTGCTCCTCTGCTAGTTTCCCTGGTAACTAATGAGCCCACCTGGCATCAATCCCCCTATAACTGGCAATCTCCCACTCCCCACTCATGCCCTGCCCCAGGAGCAAAAACTGCTGCTATATCCTGCCCACCCATCCGATGCACACAGTGGGGTGTCGCTCCAGGACCTTGCTTCAAACGTGTAAGTTCCCCCGTCCATTAAACCACTCATGTCTCTCTTACTGAGTCTGGGCTCTTTCTTTGATCTTGAAGCTGGGCAAGTGCAGGCCTTGTAGGCCTGCGGGGGGCAGCCCAACAGGGGGTTAAGTCACATTAGGGTTATGGTCCCTGAGGTGACCCATGCCTTTTGTTCCGTAAATGAATTCTGGCTGTCGCTTTGCCCCGTGCTTGTGGATCTTGACCAAGTCACTTCCTGTCTTGGGTCTCTACTTCCTCACCCGTGAGAAACGATATGAACCTGGCCCTGCTGGGCTGCTGCCTCCCCGCCTTCCAAAGCTGTGATTTTAATCGAGGGACTAGACGCATGCCCATAGTTAAATGTTTTCTGAAAAAGTGACATGGGGTACGTTTGAAAGAATATCTGTAAACATGTAAATTATGAAGTTTAAGAAAACCAGCTGGGGGGTAAACGGGGAGGAGGGATAAATTGGGAGACTGGGATTGACATATACACACAACTATATATAAAATAGATAAGTAATAAGGACCTACTGTAGAGCACAGGGAACTCTACTCAATACTCTGTAATGGCCTATAGGGGAAAAGAATCTAAAAAAGAGTGGATAGATGTATATGTATAACTGATTCACTTTGCTGTACAGCAGAAACTAAGACAACATTGTAAATCAACTAGACTCCAATAAAAATTATAGAAAAAAAAAAGAAAGAAAAAACCAACTGCCATAAACCCACAACTGTGCTCAGGAGCTGCCCGTTCCCATGGGCCCCCTTCCCACCCACCCCACATTTTCCTTCTCTTGTGCAGTTTTGCTCATTAGAGCTGGACGTGGCAGTCTGTTTCCTCACTTCACTGGTGAGACATTAAGGTTCTAATGGAAGATGAATCAATATTTCTGTTCCCTTTTCTCCTTTAAATAAACCATTATCAAAATACCTAAATTAAAAAATACTTTCCTTAAAATTATTCAGCACATTTCATATTAAAGCAAAATTATCTGGTTGTCTTGCTGAAGAATATATAAAGCTGAAGTGTGGATTTCCAGTCAGTGAAATAGGTAGAATATATGTATGGCAACAGTTTGAAAATTTCTCATTTTCTCCTTAAGTCATTGAGTTTTGGGGGGGGGGGCGGAATTTTTGCTAAATATCTCCCATATGCTCTGATACTAAGTTTGCAATGTTTACTAAACTCTGGAAATGAACTGCTGTGCGGACATATTTATTCAGTCTTGAAACAGATGGGATTCTGTTTGAAGGGGAGAAGTGATTTTTTAGAATCTTTTTGTTTTAGTAAAAGATTAAAAAACTGTCCCTGTTCATATTGAATTTTGGTCATCCGGTAGTTTGTATAATTGTATGGAAACTGTTTCAACACTTCTGTTTAAAGACAATTTACGACTCCCTGAGAAGATTCCTTTGCACTAATAAATAATGTTCTTTATTTTATATTTTAATACTCACTTTAGTGAATGCTGTTTTGCTATCATTTTTCACAACAAATATCAGGGAACCCAGACTGACTTCATAATTTAAAAAATAAGCTGGAGGCATCAGGCTCCCTGACTTCAGACTATCCTACAAAGCTACAGTAATCAAGACAGTATGCTACTGGCAGAAATACAGAAATATAGATCAATGGAACAGAATAGAAAGCCAAGAGATAAGCCCACACATCTATGGTCACCTAATCTATGACAAAGGAGGCAAGACTATACAGTGGAGAAAAGACAGTCTCTTCAATAAGTGGTGCTGGGAAAACTGGACAGCTACATGTAAAAGAATGAAATTAGAACACTCCCTAACACCATACACAAAAATAAACTCAAAATGGATTAAAGACCTAAATGTAAGGCTGGACACTATAAAACTCTTGGAGGAAAACATAGGCAGAACACTCTGACATACATTGTGGCAAGATCTTTTTTGACCCACCTCCTAGAGTAATGGAAATAAAAACAAAAACATGTGAGACCTAATTAAACTTAAAAGCTTTTGCACAGCAAAGGAAACCATAAACAAGACAAAAAGACAACCCAAAAAGAATGGGAGAAAATATTTGCAAACGAAGCAACTGACAAAAGATTAACTCCAAAATATACGAACAGCTCATGCAGCTCAATATCAAAAAACAAACCAATCAAAAAATGGGCAGAGGACCTAAATAGGCATTTCTCCAAAGAAGATATACAGATGGCCAACAAACAAATGAAAAGATATTCAACGTCACTAATTGTAAGAGAAATGTAAGTCAAAACTACAATGAGGTATCACCTCACACCGGTCAGAATGGGCATCATCCAAAAATCTACAAACAATAAATGCTGGAGAGGGTGTGGAGAAAAGGGAACCCTCTTACACTGTTGGTGGGAATGTAAATTGATACAGCCACTATGGAGAACAGTATGGAGGTTCCTTAAAAAACTAAAAATAGAATTACCATATGACCTGGCAATCTCACTCCTGGGCATATACCCAGAGAAAACCATAATTCAAAAAGATACATGCACCCCAATGTTCACTGCAGCACTATTTACAATAGCCAGGACATGGAAGCAACCTAAATGTCCATCAATAGAGGAATGGATAAAGAAGATGTGGCACATATATACAATGGAATATTACGCAGCCATAAAAAGGAACGAAATTGTGTCATTTGCAGGGACGTGGATTGACTTAGAGACTGCCATGCAGAGTGAAGTAAGTCAGAAAGAGAAAAACAGATATCGTACATTAACTCATATATGTGGAATCTAGACAAATAGTATAGATGGTCTTATTGGCAAAGCACAAATAGAGACACAGACATAGAGAACAATGTACAGATACCAAGGGGGAAGCGGGGAGGGTTGTGTGGGGGATGAATTGGGAGATTGGGATGGACATATATACACTACTATGTGTAAAATAGATGACTAATGAGAACCTGTTGTAGAGCACAGGGAACTCCACTCGGTGCTCTGTGGTGACCTAAATGGGAAGGAAATCCAAGAAAGAGGGGATCGATGTATACGTATGGCTGATTCACTCTGCTGTACAGCAGAAACTGACACAGCAGTATAAGGCAACTCTACTCCAATAAAATAGTAAGCAAATAAGAGTCTTCTGAAGTCTAGGTGACGGATCACGGTAACAGTTTCCAGGGGTAAGGTTTAGCTATAAACTGAGTTCACAGAATAAAAGGAATACCTCTTCCATCACAATGTGCAGGACTTTATAAAAGCTAAACTTACAACAAACACAGTGATTCCTGAGATGAAATGGAGAAACCATTTATCCCTGTCCTGGAACCTCTGTGCTTCTGTCTACCAACACGGACACTCCTGACCACAGCACAGGTTGAGAAAGCCGTTGAGCTACTTTCTCGCTCCATGGCTGGGTTAGTTATCTATTGCTGTGTAAAAAACAGGGTGGCTTAAAACAACACACATTAAGCATCTCATAGCTTCTGTGGATCAGGTATGATCCTAGGAGATCCTAAGCAGGATTCTGTTTAGGATGTGACTGAGTCAAAGTGTGGTCCAGGGCTGGGTTCTCATCTGGACGCTTTCCTGGGGAAGAACTGCTTCTAAGCTCACTCAGGTGGCTGGCAGGATTCGTTTTCTGGTGGTTATATTACTGAGGGCCCTGGTGTTTTGTGGCTGTTGGCCGTCAGTAGCCCTCAGCTCCTAGAAGTCAGTCGTAGCTCCTAGAAGCTTCTGGAAGTTTCTTGCCACGTGGGCTTTCCCATCATGTCACTTAATTCATCCGGCCAGCAAGGAGAGTTTCTAGAGTGAATCTGCTAGCAGGACAGAGTCTTACATAACATAACCCAACCAAGGAAGGGACATTCCATCATCTTTGCCATATTCTATTGGTTAGAGGCAAGGTCTTGCTTACACCCAAGGGGAGGGGTTCCCCAGAGGAGTGACCACCAAGAGGCAGGGACTGTGAGTCTGCCACAATGACCAAGTTTGACGGTTGTCCAGCACCCTGAATTCATCATGATGTGTTATATCACGAGGGTGAAGAGAGACTTGCAGTTTACTCACATAGCCTCCCATGAATTACGTTCTTGGGCTCCTGCTGGATTTCTGCCTGGCCAGGTGATCAGGTCGGGACTACTGAAGATGCTCTGCTAACATCTGACTCCGCCCACTTGGTATGTGGCATCCTTTACTCCATCAGCCATCTCTGAGAGACGATGCTTCCCGTCTTTTCTTTCACCGCAGGGTTTAACCTTAGCTAACACTGCTCCCTGTTCCCCTCCCTTCCTCTGGGGCCTCAGAGACAGCTTCTCTCCCCACACTCCAAGTAGCTTTCCCATCTTCCCATCTATCTATCAACCAGGTTTCAGAGGGATGGAAAACCAAACTCTCAGCCTTCCATTAGATGCTACATTTTTCAGCGCGAAAGGTGCTGGCTTTCATCAGATTCTCAAAGGGTCCCCCTCTACCCCAAAAGAGTAAAGAACCATGGTGTGAGGGGATCCTCACGTGTACGTTTGGAGGAAAATGCAGACAGCTCCCGTTTGGGCGCACATCTGGGGGCTGGGCTGGCCGTCTTGGCCCCACCCCCCGGCCCCGCCTGCGGTACCAGGCCTGAGCCGGGCAATCCTCCAATGCCCCAGTTGTGGTCGGCCAGAGAATAGCACGGTAGGTCGTGTGCCTGCGCCTGGTGCGGTTCTCAGGCTCTGCTTTGCTTATCAGCCGCTCTGCCCTTGCCTTGAAGCTCAGACCTTGTGAGCTGATAGCAACCTCCCCTTGTGCCAGAGTCTACACTGCCGGGGCACGTGAAGCTGGCAGTGCTCCTGGAGAGGGGGTTGGATGCCACGTTGTCGCTGAGGCAGCAGGTGTGTTTGGCCCTCATCTTGACAGGCCCCTTTGGTTCAGACCTTGTGAGCTGATAGCATCCTCTCCTCATGCCAGAGTCAACATTGCCGGGGCACGTGAAGCTGGCAGTGCTCCCGGAAAGGGGATTGGATACCACCTTGTCGCTGAGGTGCCAGGTGTGTTTGGCCTCATCTCAACAGGCCCCTTTGATATCTCTCCTCATCTCCCCTCCTCCCGAGGCCCCGCAGTACTTATTTGGGTCAGTGGATCCAAGGGCAGCAACTCTTCCCTGTCTAGGGTCCTCTGGGGTCTGTTGTCAAGTAAGATCCGCTGTTCTTCAAATCTCGGCCCCATGGACATTTCATTCTCACTGGCAGGAACCCTGGCAGGGCCTGTGTTTCCAGAAACCAGAGCCGTGTGTAGGGGTACAGCATCACATCCCTGGGCAGGAAGCTCTGAACCTGCGCTTGGCAAATGTCCCTGGCTCGTGACAGGGCAGGCTGTACAGGTGGAGCAGAGACGGCGATCAGCTGAGCGTGTGCAGGAATTCTATGCGCCGTCAAAGCTGCCGAGGCTTCCAGCTCTGTGCCAGCTCCATGTCGTACTATGGAGATTTGCAAGGATGCCATACCAGTGTTCCTGCCTTGCAGCCCCGGAAGAAAGAAGCAAGTTCTGTACATGGTCAAGACTCGAAAGGCATCTGCCGAGAAGTGTGGACTGCGCATTCTGGAAAGCACGTCAGGCTGGCTGGGCCAGTTTGCAGGAGTGATGTGTGGCAAAAATCATACCTAAGGAACCTAGAGACATGAAAGGCCCCAACTTCTCGTTCTTTGTGCAACTAATTTCACAAGAGGGAGGGAAGGAGGCCACGCTGGTTGTTATTGGGAAATGAGACCAAATAACTAGGTCAGAAAGGGTAGCACCGGTTCTGACGGGATGGGGGCAGGTGCCGTGGATGCGACCCAGCTACTTGGGATCAGATCGAACAGGCCGAGTCCCAGGGAGCAGGGGTCACCGGGTACCCACCTCTGGTCAGAAAACAACCTGAACCCTGAACTAATATGCAAATGTGACTGTGAACAAAACACACGAGCAGAGCGTCAATAGAATGTGTGGGAAACGAGCGTCCTGAAGGGGAGTCTAAGAATCTCCACCCAGGGCTTCTCTCTGGGCGCTGTGGACAGAACACAAGTGTGCAGAGACCCTGATGCCCTTGGCCCGTGGGGACCCTCGGGCGAGGGCTTTGCCCCAGTGGCAGCACCGTCTCCTGTGCTCCAGCACGGGGCACGAGTTCTATCACCTTCTCTGTATGCCACAGGTGAAAAGGTGGGGAGACACTGATACAGGTGACCTCAGAGATGTTGCGGCTCTGGTCCAGACCACCACAATAGAGCGATTATCGCATAAAGCGAGTCACATGAATTTATTGGTTTCCCAGTACATATAAAAGTTATGTTTATACTATATTGTAGTCTGTTTAGTGTACAATAGCATCATATCTAAAAAACAATTTACATACCTTGATTAAAAGAAACTTTATTGCTAAAAAAGGCTAACCATCACCTGAGGCTTCAATGAGTCATAGTAGTAATATCATCAAAGATCACTGATCACGGGTCATCATCACAAATATAATGATAAGGTCCCAAGTCCTTGTGATAAGTAGGCAGAGGTCTGGGCTTTGTGTCTGATTGGGCAGTATGGTGAGGAGACCTCCAGGCTGAGGACCTACTTGATAGAAATGCAGAGTCTCAGGCCCCACCCCAGACCTGCGAGTCAGAATTAACAAGAGCCCAGGTAATTTGCGTGCACGTGAACGTTTTGGAGAAGCTACCAGAAACTAAGTTAGCAATGTATGGAAAAGAGTGGTCTCAGGAAAGGCATGGCCAAGGGAGCCCCTTGAGACCACAGTCGTGGTCTCAAATACTGTCTCCACCGTCCCGCCCATGTGACCCACTGCAAGTTAGTCACCTCCTCTGTGCCTCAGTTTCCTCACCTGCAAAACGAGGACCATCACAGCACCAGCTTCATAGGACTGGGAGACGAATTACACAGGCTGGTGTATGAGAAGTGCCTGGCGCGTAGTAGATGCTTGGTGGATAAGGATTCTCTTTCTGGAGCTTTCTTCCTGGCAGATTCTTCAGGGGTGGGGCAGAGGAAGGGGTGTCTTTCCTCAGGTGGGTGAATTGCTCCCAGATAATTCCAGTGCAAGGACAGGTGACACTGCTTTGGGCCATTTACAGAACCTCACACCTGGGATTGTACCTGGGATGTGCCCTTGTGCCAGGACGAGGCTGAGGAGAGAACTCGAGGCTGAGGAGAGAACTGAAATGGTATTGGCAGTGGGGACTTGGGGGTAACTAAACTAGCCTTTATTTAGCCCCTGATGTGTTTTCTATAGGTTTACTTTTTTAAAAAGCTTTTTTTTTTTTGAAACTGTATGATAGAACATATATATACGAAAGTGCATAAAATAAAAACATACAGTTTAATAAATAATTATAAATAATAATTATTATATAAATAATTAATTTATAATTATTAATAAATAATTATAAAGCAAAGTCCTGTGTGGCCACCATCCAGCTCAAGAGGGAGAACCACGCCGACACCAGAAGCCGGTGTGGACCATGGCCTCCCGACAGGAGAC
>NW_020174929.1:2254792-2270957 GCF_003031525.2 Neophocaena asiaeorientalis asiaeorientalis | reverse complement strand
GATGTGTCCCTATGTCTTTCTTCGTGTCCCTATTTTACCCAGGAGGATACCGAGGCTCAGGTAGGTTAACTACCTTCCCCAGGGTCACACAGCTCGTAATCAATAGAGTCAGAATTCAAACCTATGTGTGTCTGACTGCAGGATGGGGCTAAGGGGCAGGGCTCCTGCATGGGGGCGGCGGTTGGGGGCAGGACTGGAGGGGCAGGCCCAGGGCAGGTGAGCAGCGGCGGGGGCAATAGATTCGGAGACAGGGCTCCCTGAGCAGGGGAGGATAGAGGAGAGGTGAAGAGCGAAGGGGGAGCCCACCCCGCAGGTGTCAGTCCTCAGGTCCCCCGACTGTGCCCAGAGTGGTCACCTGCAAAGCTAGCAGGGGGCGCCCTTGAGTCTTCCTGCTAGAGAGAGAGCTTGGCAAGCAGGTCTGGCGGGTGCAGGATCACCAACGAAAGAATATCCATGGAGGTGACAGAAAGCCCAGCAGAAAGATGGACCTGCCCCCAGAGGGAAGGGTTCCAGTGCCCTCAGGGTCCACTGCTCTCAGGGGAGCTGGACTGTTTCCAGAGGAAAATGCTCTGCTGGTTGCTCTGAGGGTTCATGCTGGGTTTCAGGTGAGATAAGACAGATAACAAGGCACCGATCAATGGCAGGTCAAGGTGAACCCCGCCAGAAAGGGTTATCATTCAGAGGCGGCCACATGGCCATTAGGCAACACTCGAATCTGATTCTGCTTTCCCATAAGCAGCTGGCAATTTCTGAGACCTGTTTGTATAAAATTAGAAATTCTTAGAAAAGATACATGACGAATGTCACACCGACACTTGCCCTCTATCTGCCCAGTTCCCACCCCACCCCTCCAAGGTAAAGTTTACTTTTAGTTTCTTATGCATCTTTCCAGAGCTTTAAAAATGCATATCCAAGCAAAGTACTAGAGTCTAACCCCCCCGCTTTTTACCATAAAAGTAACAGATTGCATACTGGTTTGCACCTTGCTTTTTCCCCCTAATTAAAAAAAGTTTTTGGTAGAATACACATAACGTGAAATTCGCCATCTTAACCATTTTTAAGTGTACAGGTCATTGGCATTAGGTACCTTCACATTGTTCAACTGTCACCACCGTCCATTTCCAGGTTTTTTCATCTTGCAAAACTGAAACTCTCTCCACTGAACTATAATCCCCCATTCTTCCCTCCTCCCAGCCCCCGGCAACCCCCATTCTACTTTGTGTATCTATGAATTTTGACTCTTCTAGGTACCTCATAAAAGTGGAATCACACGGTATTTGTCCTTTTGTGTCTGGCTTATTTCACCTCGTATACTTTCTTCAAGGTTCATCCATGTTGTAGCCTGTGCTAACATTTCTTTCCTTTTTTTAAGGCTGAATAATATTCATTGTATGGATAGACCACATTTTGTTTATCTGTTCGTCCATCAATGAACACACCTGGGTTACTTCTCACTGTAGCCCTTATAAATAATGCTGAGTATACAAATATCTTTTTGAGTTCCTGCTTTAAATTCTTTTAGTTATATACGCAGAAGTGCAATTGCTGGATCATATGGTAGTTCTATTTTAAAATTTTTGAGGAACCGCCATACTGTTTTCTACAGAAGCTGCTCTATGTTACGTTCTCACTAGTAATGCATGAGTCCCAATTTCTCCACATCCTCTCCAACACTTGTTATTTCTTTCTTTTTTTTTTTTTAATAATAGTCATCCTCATGGGTGTGAGGTGGTAGCTCACTGCAGTTTTCATTTGCATTTTTCTAATCATTAGTGATGTTGAGCATCTTTTTGTGTGCTTATTGACCATTTGTATATCTTCTTGCAGAAAAATCCATTCAAGTCCTTTGCTCATTTTTATTTATTATTATTATTTTCCTTTTTTTTTTTTTTTGGTGTACGTGGGCCTCTCACCGCCGCGGCCTCTCCCGTTGCGGAGCACAGGCTCCAGACGCGCAGGCCCAGCAGCCATGGCTCACGGGCCCAGCCGTTCCGCGGCACGTGGGATCCTCCCAGACCGGGGCACGAACCCATGGCCCCTGCATCGGCAGGCGGACTCTCAACTACTGTGCCACCAGGGAAGCCCCTATTTTTTATTATTTTTGATTAATTTTTATTGGAGTATAGTTGCTCATTTGCTCATTTTTAAATTGGGTTGTTGGGTTTTTTGTTGTTGAGTTTTAGGAGCTCTTTAAATATTCTGGATATTAATCCCTTATCAAATATGTAATTTGCCAATATTTTCTCCCATTCTGCTTGCCTTTTTAATCTGTTGATAGGGTCCTTGTACACACAAAATTTTCAGTTTTGATGACCTCTAATTTATCTATTTTTCTTTTGTTGTCTGTGTTTTTGGTGTCATAGCCAAGAAATCATTGCCAAATGCAGTCATTTTAAGAAATCAAAATTAATGCAAAAAAAATCCATGTGAACAAACTATCAAAATCTAACCAAGATGAATCTTGCATGACTTACCTTCCTCATCTCACTGTGATCTCAGCCTTGTCCAACCCTGTCTTTCCTTAAAATTTTGGTATTTTGTTCATCATGGGGCTTGGTGGGGGGCATTAATTTTGATCTTTAAAAGTATTGCATTGAAAATACTAGTTGTCTTGATTACTGAGTTTCCCCGATGCCCCCTAAAATTTTGTATCCGAGGTGAGTCCCTCCCCCATCACCCTAGTGCCAGCCCTGAGACAGCAGTTAGCCAGGCTCTCTGGGGACGTACAGCTGTCTTCATGCGGGGGCCAGTTCTCCTCTTAGGCGAGGTGGGGTGAGCTGGAAACCCACCTCTGCAGAGAAGCCCCCTGCTCTGCCAGCAGTTAATGGACACGTGTCCATTGTGGATCTCACCCAGATCTCCACCAGTGGCGTGCTGGTGAATGTTCAACAGCTGGCCCCTGGTGGAGTGGGGATGGGCAGGGTGAGCAGGATTTGTAGTGTTTCCAGATTTCCATGACTAAATGCTCCCTCCATACGAGATTTCAATCCACAAACAAGATGTTGCTGAAAGCAGAGCTGGGAAGAGCTGGCAACGGGCAGACCCAAGCGTTGGGAGGTGTTGAAAGGAGAACCCAAGGCCACTGGGGGAAGGGGCAGAGCGTCCCCATGGGATGTTATTACCAGGTGTTGAAACTGCAACACATCAGCCAGCGGTTAACCAGGAAAACATATCTAGATAGCAAAGGAGATTTAATGCAGGAAATTGGTTCCCCAGGGGATGGAGAGGCTCAGGAATCAACCAGGGACAATGCAAGTCCAGGAGTGGTGAGAAGACCCTCCATCCCTGGGCTGAGAGAGAGAAGGAGGTGATGGTGAGTACCAGAGCCAGGGGCTGGGGTCCCCTGGGAGAACCTGGGCCACAGAGGGCCTGTACGGCAGTGCTGGAACTGCAGACAAGATGGAGATGCTGGCGGAGGGAGAGAGGGATGAGAGGAATACCCTGTCTTCTCCTGCCTTTCCGTCCCCACCGGTGCCTCCCATTGGAGACCTCACTGAGAAGGGGGCTTGCAGGCTGCAGGCTGCCCCTTCAACACACAGCAGAGCAGGGAAAGGATGAGGAACAGATCTAAGGGCAACCAGGCCCAGGGCTGGCACATCCAGGTGCTGGGCACCTAGCACTGTTCCATTATCACAGTGCCCATAGCAAGGGCCATGGGTACAGATGGCCTGGCTCTGTGATTCTGAGTATTACTTGGTGATTGGACTATCTACAGAGGGAAAGGAGTTTGGGGCTTAAATAGTTGAGGACTTTAGATCTAAATGTGAAAATTACCCAATTCCTATAGAGCATGAAACTGAAATGTGAGTAGATAAATGTTTGGGGAAAAAAATTTTTTTTTTGGCTGCACTGCGTGGCATGCGGGATCTTACTTCCCCGACCAGGGATTGAACCATGCCTCCCGCATTGGATGGGTGGAGTCTTTTTTTTTTTTTAATATTTATTTATTTATTTGGCTGAACTGGGTCTTAGTTGCTGCTGCGGTATCTTCGTTGCAGCAGGCAGGATCTTTTCTAGTTGCGGCATAAGGAATCTATAGTTACAACATGTGGGATCTTTTAGCTCAGGCATGTGGAATCTTTAGTTGTGGCATGTGGGGGTCTTTAGTTGTGGCATGCGGGATCTAGTTCCCTGACAAGGGATCAAACCTGGGCCCCTTGCATTGGGAGTGTGGAGTCTTAACCACTGGACCGCCAGGGAACTCCCAGAAGAAATTTTTTAAATTAGAGACTTGGCTTAAGTAAATAATATTCTAACAGACCTCAAAACTTTGTTTTGTTTTACAAGAAAGAAATATTTCCGTTATTAAAGCTGATAGATTATTCTGATGAATGATAGTCATTACACTTATAAATCTAAATACAGAAAATAAGAAAGAAGCAGAAGGTATTGAGAATGAGGAAATAATGAAGATATATATCCTACATAAGTATATGAGAAAAAATAAAGAATTTAAAATAAAATATCAAGTACAAGAGACAAATTATTAATTTTTAAATAAAGTATCTTATAGATGCATGTTTGATGAGAAAAGTAAAAACCATAGCAGATTTTAAGTTCCTTCCATATGGCTGATTGATGTTCACAAAGCTTCATGGGTTGCAGCTGAACATAAGTTGATAAAATTAAACCAATTCTTTAATAGGACATTTCAATGAACATTTTTATGACTTAGTTGGTATCAGAAATATTAAATAAATAGAAATATCAAACAGGACTATAAGGGCTAAGAAATTCTTTAGTGAAATTCCTTAGTTCAGTAGAAGATTCAGCACCAAAAACTAAAGCATTGATGCCAAGAGACATTTACTTAAGACAAAAGTCACCTGCCAAATATCGACTGAATGTGGAACGTTGTTGAGAGCCAGATGTGATTCTCCAAGTCAAATTATGGTTCAGGCAGTTACGGTTTCATCTAGCAGGTGATAGCTAGCCAGCCAAAAAAAAAAAAAAAACCATGGCAAAAACTTTAAAAGATCAATACATGATTTGGAAACTGCTAAAATGGTTTATTGATTTATTTTCTCAATCATTTATATCCCTTGATAAGTCATGGTAGTAGCTCTGTAATTTAGTTTATTTCAATATGAAATAGACTATATTTTTGCTGATTTGATTTGCACTTGATTTACATGATCTTGCTGTTCACTATTTTCAGATCACAGCTGCACGGGGAGCTCATTTCATGGAGGAGAGGCTGCAGCTGAGTTTCAGTTGATAAGTTGGGAGGGGGTTTCAGCCCATAAACATGAGCAGGGACACGTGAAAGAACTGATACAGGGGCTCACTGGGCAGTCACATGTGGACAGGGAAAGCTTACTCGTCATTCATTCAACAAATATTTATAGGACACCTGTGTACCAGGCACTGTCTTAACTGCTAGGAATAAGGCAGGGAGCTAAAAAGATAAAGACCCTGCCTTTCATGGATCTTACATCATTGAGGACAACGTTCACGTACAGAGGGATTTTTTTTTTTTTAAAGAATATGAGAAAGGGGCTTCCCTGGTGGCACAGTGGTTGAGAGTCCACCTGCCGAGGCAGGGGACACGGGTTCGTGCCCCGGTCCGGGAAGATCCCACACGCCGCGGAGCGGCTGGGCCCGTGAGCCATGGCCGCTGAGCCTGCGCGTCCGGAGCCTGTGCTCCGCAACGGGAGAGGCCACAACAGTGAGAGGCCCGCGTACCGCAAAAAAAAAAGAAAAAAAAAAAGAATATGAGAAAGAATATATATGTGTATAACTGAGTCACTTTGCTGTACAACAGAAATTAACACAACATTGTAAATCAACTCTACTTCAATAAAAGTTTTTAAAAATTGAACAATTTTGTGTTTAAAAGTTATACAGGGACTTCCCTGGTGGTCCAGGGAAGGTTAAGACTCCGTGCTTCCCCTTCACGGGTAGTAAGAAGTGGTTTGATCCCTGGCTGGGGAACTAAGATCCCACATCCTGAGCAGTGTGGCCAAAATAAAATAAAATAAAACTTATACAAATCCCTACCACCACGGGACACCCCAGTCCTGACCAGGTTGACACACTGGAGAAAGTATTTTACGGGTTGATGTTTGCTGCACTTGACCATGAGACGCAGGCTAGGGTTATTCTGTGTGCCATGAACAAGGATGCATCCCATAGGAGGCCAACAGGTGTCTGAGGAAGCCAAAAATCAGGTTTGTGTCACCCTTTCTGCTCCTTATGTGTTTCCACATTACAGAAAATGCAGTGAAAGTTATTAATTTTACATGTTTCGATATGAAAAAAGTTAGGTGTAGTTCACTTTAATTTTTCAAACGAATGTGTGTAATGGGGCATCAGAGAAGGAAGCATGCATATGTCAAAACTTTAAAAAGGATTCAGATGCACAAAACCAAGGGGTGCTTCACAGTGTAGTTTCTCATCATGGAAAACAGGAATAACAATCTCTGCTTTCCTTCCACTGCCCTCAAAAGGCAGGACATAAATAAAGGGAATGGTGCTTATCACAGAAGTGCCCCACCCTATACCACCTCTTTCCCAGAGAAATGTTTATAATTTGAGGTATTTGCTATAATACGTAAAAGAGCCGTTTTAAAATATGCAAGGAAAGACAAAAAAAAAACCACCTATGTTTGCTTGACTTATCATATTTGACAGTTATTTTAAAAAGCATCTGAAAACTCTAAAGTAACTTTACCACCTCTCAAGTAGCTTGCGGCTATTAGGCCGGAGGCTTACAGCCCTATTCAGAACAGTGCTGTGTTATAGATTCCGCAAGCTAGGTCTGATTTAAATTGCTCTTTCCTACTGTGGGCCCCAGTGCCCTTGTCAGATCCCTCCATTTGACTTTGGAAAATGCCGTTAAAACTTCTTGGAAAACAGACAATCTGGACATGGTGCCCCCATCTGGCGCCCATTCTGCGAGTCACTGTGGGAGCTGATGGGATTTCGGTAGGAGGTAACTGTTGGTGTTAGGACCACACATGGGAGAAAACAGTCCTGAGCTGAACAGGGTGTAACACTGGCTTTTAAGTCTGGGAAGGCCAGGATTGTGCCTTAATCCTTTCTGAATGCCCTGCTCCTAACAATGCCTTCCCCACAGAGTATTTGTTGAATTGAGATACTAGTAAGCAAAGCATCATTAAACACAACCATCAGCCGTTATAGTCATTCCATCTTTTGAGAAACACATGTGGACTGGTCTGAGCCAGAAAATGAATGTTACATCCTAGTTCTACTTCTTAGCTCTGGTACTGTTGTTATTGATACGTTATTGTTCATGGTGATTTCAATTAATTACATAATAACTGAGTGACTTTTCCTGGGGCACAAGAGGATAGGGAGGTGAGAGAGTTTGGAAAATTGGAGTTCCTTGGCACTTGGACTTGAATCGCAGGTCTATCATTTTCCGTGTGATCTTGAAAAAAAACCACTGGGTTTTCTGAGCCTCAGTCTCCTTTTCTGTAGTAATGGAGACCACAATAGTATCTAAGTCAAGAGTGGCTGTGAGGGTTGTGAAGAGGTCTGGCCACAGACCATAAAATCCAGTGCGGGTACGAAAGGCTCTCTGTAATGGTGATTATAACCGCGTGTAGGCACGGCCAGGAGAGGGAAAGGTGTTTCACAGAATCTCACTTGCTTTACCTCTTGTGTCTTCTGGTCCCCATCTCTAGGACTCCATAAAGTTGTGATTTTCCTTTTCATCTGTTATGTTAGTGTTTTCTAAACCTTATTTTTTCCCAGATTGCTTAGGTGTTTTTTTAATCAACTTTATTGAGGTGTAATTTACTCAGGTATAATTTATTACGCATCCAAAACCCATTCTGATGAGCTTTGACAAATTTACATATTCATACAACCACATTCAAGACACAGAATATTCCTTATTACCCCCAAAAGTTCCCTAGGCCTCACCCCCAGTCAATCCCCGCTCCTGCCCCAGGTAACAACTGATCTGCATTCTGTCACCGTGAATTAAATAAGACTTTTTTCTAGCTTTATGTAAATGGAATTGTACACCTATTCTTTTGTATTTCACTTATTTCGCTCAGTATTTTCAAGATCTGTCTATGTTATTGTATGTATCAGTAGTTCATTCCTTTTTATGCTGAGTAGGAATATTTATGCTATTGTATAAATATACCACAATTTTTTTTATCCATTCACCTACTAAAGGACATTTTAGGTTTTTCCCCAGGTTTGGACTATTATGAATAAAGCTGCTGTAAACATCCATATACGAGTCTGTGTGTGTACGTCTATTTCCATTTCTATTGGATATATACCTTAGAATTGCTAGGTCCTATGGTAAGTATATGTTCAACCATATAAGAAATTCCCAAAATGTTTTCCAAAGTGACTGTACCATTTACAATTCCATCACCAATATATGAGTTTGCTCCACATCATCAATACTTGGTGTTACTAGTCGTTTTAATTTTAGTCATTCTCGTGGGTGTGAAGCGGTGTTCCACTGTGGTTTTAGTTTTCACTTCCCTGATTACTGATGACGTTAAGCATCTTTTCATGTGCTTATTGTCCATTTGTATTTTTTTTTTCTGTGAAGGGTGTGTTCAAATTTTTTGCCCATTAAAAAAAGTAGGTTGGGGGCTTCCCTGGTGGCGCAGTGGTTGAGAGTCCGCCTGCCGATGCAGGGGACGCGGGTTCGTGCCCCGGTCCGGGAAGATCCCACATGCCGCGGAGCGGCTGGGCCCGTGAGCCATGGCCGCTGAGCCTGCGCGTCCGGAGCCTGTGCTCCGCAACGGGAGAGGCCACAACAGTGAGAGGCCTGCGTACCGCAAAAAAAAAAAAAAAAGAGAATGAAAACACCACATTAAACAATAGATTTTAAAACATATCACACTATTTTCAAGTTAATGGCCATTTTATATTCTTTATAAAAGATTGCGTGCCACGACTGACATAAAACATGAATTTCAGTTGAGATGGCATGAATGAAACCAAAGTGCTGTATAAACCTTCAGCTTCTAGTCACCTTGCTTTTCTAGAATTGGCACAGTGCTTGGCACATAGTAAATATTAAAAAGTATTTGTAGAATTTAATTAAATTGTGACAGGGTACTCCCGCTAGAGATCTCAGTTTTTGAGTGGTGGAAATAGCATTTGAACTTTGAATTTTCCAGCAAACATGGAAAGTGATGACACTCACAAATGTCAAGAAAACAAGCAAATCATATCAAGGTGTAAGTTATTGGCGCTGCTACAGCATCTGGAAGACAATCCACATGTGAGTAGGTTCCTCTGTTTGTCCAGCAGGGGGCACTTTAGGATTTCCTTAACTCAATAGGCCCGCATTATAAAGTCTGAAAAAAACCTTTTGTTTACAGCGGGAAGAACTTCTCAGATTTGTTTTCTCAGACCTCCTTCTCTGTGTAGTTGGAAGGGAGAACTCGGAGGTGCGAGGGCTCCAGGGAGGAGAGGGCGTTGGGAAGAGCCAGGATAAGGAGTTAGGAGACCGCGGTGCAGTCCCAGCTCTGCACCAACCGGACGGTAACCGTGGTCAGCCACTCCAGCTCCTGGACCTGCTTCTTTGTTTGCAACAGGAAAAAAAAAAAAAATCGTACTCTGAGTGATAAAGCCACCCGACTCTGACAGCATACGGTGTGTCCCACCTGCAGCTTGGGGTCCATAAAAAGCCATGTTCCTTTGTTATTTTATATGATTTAATTCCAGCCCCATTTCATCAGGGTGAGTCGCTCTCCTCTCCCTTCTTCCCTGAGACTCATGACTCCCAGAGGCTGCTCTTTACCTCTGCTTTGTCCCTTAAAGTGGGTGCCATCACCTCCTCCCCGTGTCCCAGCCCCTAGGATGGACACGTTCTCACCCGCACGTCTGTGATCCCCTGAAGAAGTAAGGCGTTGGGCCTTAGAGGTGCTTTTGAATCTGTAAAGGAGTCAAGGTCGTTTGCTTGGGAAGGCTTCTGGCACGGATGCAGCTTGCCCATCCCTCTGGCTCCCTTCCCCCAGGGGCATGGCGGCTGACCCCCTCTCATCCACTTCCCTGAAAGGAACCACTCCTACGGTTTTTCTCAGGGAGACTCACTGTCTCCTCTGCTAGAAATAGAAGTGGCTGGAAACTTTTAACAGAAACTTGCTTTCAGAGCATCGCTTTTTACCTCCTGGGCACCGTGCTGCATCTTTATGATGGCTCATTCAGTCTTGTCTTTCCTAGAGAGGGGTACAGGGAGCCCAGCTCAGAGGCCACTGTGGGCGGGGATGGGGGATACAGGAGACGACATTTTGCGTGTGGATTGTGTCAAACTGAGTTAAATCGTAGAACACCCAGCTGGTGTCTGCAGAGAACTGCAGGATCGTTTGGGGTGGGAAACTCACACATCTGGTGTCAGAAGTGTTCTGGGCGGGGGTGTTTGTGTGAGTAAAAACCCAGTGGTGGCGGAAGGCAGACAGGCAGACAGAAGACCTCTTGGGAATACCTGCTCAGGTGCTGCCAGAAGCCCTAAACGACGCCTGCCGAGCTTGCTGGAATACAGCACAGCTCCGAGAATCACGTTCCCTGACTCTTCCAGTGGTTCGTAAGCCTGGATGCCCTGGGTCAGGTCCTCCCCTGCTTGGGATGCTGGAACAATTCCACTTCCCGCCCACCCCGCCTGGTGCAATGGGACAGCGCAGAGAGCCCTTGTGCTGCCCCCCAGCCCTGTGCCGCCCCGAAGGGGCGTCCGATCCCGGGGAGGCTCTCGGGGCAGTGGGTGGTGCCCAGGCCGTTCCCCCCTGGGAAGGGGAGTTTACTGGAAGGAGGCAGAGTCCCTTGGGACCCTGGATGTTCTCCGACAAGTGGTCCTTTCTCAGGCTCCAGTTGTCCCCACGTGGAGGAGGGGGCAGGAAGAAGAAGCGATTGGATTGAGGGATTCCCTGTTTGACAGAATGGTTTAGGAAATAAATACACTCCAGTCCTGCAGAGCTGAACCAGGCCTTACCGGAATATCTCCCAGGGAATTTCCACCCACTCCGGCACCTGTCCCTGCCAGCCAGGAAATGCCCCCCGCGGACTTATCTCCTCGCAGTGAGTGTGGGTGACTGCTGTCCAGAGCCCCCCAATGTTTGCGGTCTCTCTTCCTGAGTCGGTTTCCCTCGGAGACGGCCTAGGTGTCTCCACCGCTGTTTGCTTTGAGCCTGTGAACAGGGTATTTAAAAATAGCCTTATCTGAAAGCTTCAGTGTGCCTGAGCGGTTCCCATCAGATAGGCCCACGGTTGTACTTGGCCTGTGTGTCCTGGCAGGGCCACACTACTGTCCTCCTCCAGTCTCTTCTTCTCAACTGCAGACTCGGGGCTCTGACAGAGAGCATTAGGAAGCGGGAGATGCTCTGCTCTTGCCAAGAAGCCAAAGAGAATGCTGTCGACAGAGCGTCAAAAACCCCTTTCTAAATAAGACGGGTGAGGTCTGCGGGGGCCGGGGCAGTCTCAGTCTTGACTGATGTCACCGGTGCATGAGGTACACACTTACTGAGGCCACCAGGCAGCTAGTGTAGCATCAGGCTGTGTCTCGGAAGGAAGAAGCTGCACCATCCCCGAGATGTCACTTCTGCTGTCCCCGTTCTCTGATCATCACCTTCTGTTCAGCTTTTCCCCACCAGCCCTGTCGCTCAGCGAGTCCCAGGTGGCACCGAGACCGCCAACCATGGACCCCACCGCTCTAGCACTGCTGTCACCCCCGCCCCCGTGCCCCCATGTCCCCTCTCCCCTCCTCACTGGGTTTGGATTCCTTGGTTCAACACTACGGTTGCTCCTTTGCAAAGCACTTTAACTTCCGCTTCCTTGTCCTCCCGTGTACCTGCCTGACACATCCCCTTGCCACCGTCTGCCTGCCCTGTGTGCGCGCTGTGGCATCTAACCATCGCTGGAGGGAAAAACAAAACAAAAAAAAATACACGCAACCACATTCACTGGATTTGCATCACACTGAACGACCACAAGCCTCAGATGGGCAGCCAGCACTCCCGGGTGACTTGACTACCCTTCCTAATAAATGAACATGCCCATTCGCTGAGATAATTATTTCAAAACTTCTTTCTTCCCAAACCTCCAACATTCCACCACCTCCAAGTCACTCTCCTATTTCACAGAGAAAACAGGAAGGATCCAATGGGACCCTCCTCTTCCCACCAGAGATTCCCTAACCCTCTCATCTTCCGCCTTCCCTCTCGCTACGGTGGAAGGGGTGTCTTTACTCCCCTCCCAGCCCCCTCTCTCCTCCTCAAGAACTTCACTGCTACAATTACTTTCTGCTCTCATGCACCCTCAGTTTCTCCCTTCGCATGTCTCAGATGCTGGCACCTTTATGATACATTTGCATTATGATTTGAGACATTGTTAATATACAGTGTACTCTATTATGTATTTATTTTGTTATACGCTGTTTCCAGGAAGCCAAAAATTGTTTCCCTGACTTTAGGACTTTGTCCAGCTGCTATTTCTCTGCTCGCTTTACAGCAAACTGACTTGAGTCAATTTCTTCACTTTCCATTTTCTCCTCAACCGACACAACTGGACTTCTGTCCCCACCCCTGGACTGAAAGGGCTATAACCGTTGGAATAAAAGACAGATGATCTCCATCTTGCTTGAAAACACTGTTTATCTCTCTGTCCACCTCTTCCTCGATTTCTCAGCAGCATTTGATATTGACGACTGTCTCCTTGAAACATTTTCTTCCTTAAGGCTCCCGGAGGCCCCCTTCATCCGGTTTTCCTTGTACTTTACCAGCTGGTCTTTCTAAGATTCCTGTGGCTGTTCTTATTTCTCTCTCAGACCCCTAGGTGCTGGAGTCCCCACGATGCTGTACTTAGCCCCCTCTTCTATGTCTACGCTTTCTTCCTAGAGGAGTGTATCCAGGTATGGTGCTTTTTAATATCATCCAAACACCCAAATCCACACTCCTAAATTTATGCCTCTGACATTGGCCTTTTCCTGAAGTCCGGGTCCTTATAGCCAACCACCTACTCACTTCCTGCTTGAATGTTTGATAGACATTTAAATATAACATGGCTGAGACTGAACTGTTAATGCTACCTGTCTCCCTGACTCATGCTCCCCTCAAACTTTCTCATCTCAGTAAAGCCCCCGCCCCCCAATCCAGCTGCTGGCCAGAGGGCTATCCTTAGTCTCTATTTCCCTCACACTCCACATCAAGCTACCAGTGGACCCTGCTGGCTTTACCTCCACAGTATCCAAAATACATCCCACACTAGGTCCCAAAGTAAATCCCAAATCAGACCGTGTATCACCATAGCTGCCACGGGCGTCCAAGTCACTCGCGTCCACTGTAATTGACCGCCAGTGGATATGCCACGTCTGCCCCACTTCCCCCATACTTTCTACATACATCTTGCTTAACACTTAAATCAGATCATACATCACTCCCCAGTTCAAAGACCTCAAAACACTTCTGGCCCAATCCCAGTAAAACCCAGACTCCTTACTCTGACCTACGAGGCTGACCCCATTCGAGCCGCACTGCCCACCACACTCCCTCCCGCCTCAGAATCTGGGTCCTTGTTTTTCTCTCCAGAACACTCTTTTTCCTGATCTTTGCATGCCTGCAGTTTCAGCTGAAATAGCACCTTCTCAGAGAAGCCTTCCCTGACCACGTGGTAAAAGCAGCCCTCTCCCACACAAGGCAGGACACTGCCGTCACCTTTTACCGTCTCTGTGGCACTTAAAAGTATTTAACTTGTTTGGAGGCCAAATTAGAGTCATTTCCCTTTGGGCTGAAAAAGTGTGCAGTCTTACCTGCAGGCGTGGAAAGGCCCAGTGGCTTCTCGAATGCCCTTTGAACTACACGGCCGATGGTGATGGCAGATCTCCAGGTGCCGATCCGTCCCTCAGCTCATGACCTGTGCTCCATGCAGCCAATTCATACTGGGAGCTCTTTGCAGGAACTAGATCCCAGTCACTCATCTGCTTGGTGTAAGCAGGTGATATGATCTCAAGGGACGGCTAGAGTGCTTCTCTCCAGCTGTTCCTTCTACAGAATGGGATTCCTGACGCCTGCTCTGACCTGCAGACATGGACTTCTCCCGGGAATGAGAGACAGGAGCCATTCAAGACATGTCTTCCCTGCCTGCTTTGTCCCTTTAAAGGTTTCTCCAAGTGTCTGTAGACCACCTGTGTCAGTCTCCTGGAGTGTTCGTTAAAAACAGATTCCTAGGCCCCGTGCCAGAGCTGTGCACCAGAACCTCTGAGTGGAGCCCAAGAGTTTCCTGGGGCTGTGCATTTGCAGCAGGTGCCCCAGGTGACCCTCATGCAGGCTTCATTTTGAGCACCGCCACTTAAGATGTTGAAAAAGTTTGACACGAGTTCTCCACACAGGACAGTAATGCTAAGCCCCGTACTTGGACGATAGAACTGTGATTTGAAATACATGTCCTGTGGGTCCGCTATCCAGCAGTGCTCTGAGTTTGACCCATATATTCTGAATCCAATCAGAGTCACCTTTGGAAGTGGCTAATGTAAGAGAGGCTCTGGCCTTGGTCAAATTCAGGAATAATGAATGCCTGCCTCTCTCAGTTTCACATCTTGAGCTCACATAGCCCGCACCGGGAAGCTCCTGATGGCGACACCACCAAGCAGCCCTCCTTGGGGGAAGGTGCCATAAAGGAAGGAGAGTGATTCAGGTGACTGTTCCTCCCTCCAGGCCTTCCTCCCTCCCTCCCTCCTCCCACTTCTTTCTCTTTCAATTTAGTGCTCGGCCCTGTGTGTTGTAACAGGAACAACGTAAAAGGAAGCACATTTCTCCTCTTTATAAATATATTCTTTTGAAATATTTTAATTTCACTTTTTCTAACAGCAATATAGAAACAAACAATCATAAAAAATAAAATTATAAATTGTCCATCGATTACGTAATAGCACTTGGTATTGCTACAGGGAGGAGGCCTGAGGCTGGGTCAGGTCATCTCAAGCTTGCCCGGGCTCCCCAGGCCTGTGATCACTGCTGAGCCCACGAAGGCGTCAGACATCACCCTGCTAGGCAGTGTCGTGGAGACTTCGAGTTTTACACGCAGGGGTCCTCGAGGGATGGCAGGGAGACGGGTAGATAATGAGTAAAACTGCAACAGTATCGTATACGCGTGGTAAAGCTGGAAGGCTGCCCTGGGGAGCTGGGCACGCAGGTTAGGCTGCGTCTGACTCGGGCGTTTCTTGACCCACAGGAGGCAGGGACTTCACAAGGCCGAACTGACTTGGTTAGTTGTCTGTGTTCGCCGTGGAAATAAGGACGCTGACAGACACCGGACAGTGAGTAAGAAAACACACCTGTCTTTTCCCCGCACTTCTCTTCCTGACTTCTCCTCCCCCCTTATCCCCAAATAAAATTCCCTTGGCATGAACTAAGCACAAAAGCTGAGACATCTAACCTATTCCAAAAAGTGCGCCTATTGCAAAACCTATTCCATCAAGTGTTCTTGATCTCAAAGAATCATTAGGTCAACTGAGCAACTAAATTGTCCAGTTGACTCCAACTCAACTGGGTTGACGAAATTCAGGTAAACCACTCAGCTGTGGCCGGACCCAGCTTTTTTAGTTACTGTAATGACTGGTTCCTAGAAAGAAAACTACTCGGTTTGGCCCTCTTTTCAGTTGTGGAACGCGCTTGCCTGTGTGGCTTCAAGTGTGTGTATGTGCACGTCTCTGAAGAGTGAGCGTGTGTGCAGGCTGGCCGGCCACCCCAAGACCTCGAGGGTTCTTCTGGAGGACGGCTGGCGGGCACGCCTCTGTAGGACTTGGCAGCGCTCAGACAGAACCCCTGAGGAGAGGCATCAACTAGCTAGAGAAAACCTCCCTCCTTCCTGCCTGGGGAGGAGCCGGCCTGAGGAGGCCTAGCCTTCCACCGAGGGCTTCTTCACGGACAAATGCCCTGTGCCTCAGACTTCTGCCACTGCTCAGAGCCGAAGGAAAAACAGATCTTGGCTATGTGGTAATACCGTCTTTGAAGGAAGCGTAAACCCTCCGGCTCTTGGAAGCCACAAGAAAACAACCAAATTCTTTTCTAACTAGGGACCGATCATCCACAAACTCCCACTCCTGGCCCACAAGAGAAAAGCAACCGCTCCCCAGCGTGGGTCATGGTGTGTGTGTGTGAGCGTGCCTGGGCCTCACTGAAATTCTACAGGAAGACGAAGCGTGAAAGACAGAGCAACAGGATGCCTCACATCC
>NW_020174929.1:2246633-2254778 GCF_003031525.2 Neophocaena asiaeorientalis asiaeorientalis | reverse complement strand
ACTTGGGGCGGGGGGTGGGGGGGAGGTCGGTGACGGGGCTGAGTGAGTGGAGAGTGGCAGTTGGCAGTTCGTGGGTTTGGCAAAGCATTAGTACCACCTTTGGGGTTCAAGTTCATGGATACGTGATCTGTGTAGCGTAATTAATAATGATTATTATTAACACATCAATATTCTACAGCCGCTAAAGAGCTGTGGAGCCTGAGGGAGACCACTCCCCTCCCCTGGCCTCACTCCCTTATGAAGCAGAGGGCTCGGCTAGATGGGTCAAAGGTCAGCCCCCCCCCCCCACGGGGCATTCTACTGGGGTAACTTCCTAACTTGCTGAGGTCTCAGTCCTTACCTTGCCGATCCTCCCACTTGTCTTGAGGGAGAATCTTCTAAAATCAAACCCTGAACCTCTGTACTTGACCTACCCACTGGCTTCGCCATTTGGACAAAAATCAAATAGTTATTGACAAGTTAGCCACAGGTTAGTAACAGTCTGATTCAATTAAAGTTAGTTGTTTAAGTCAGGCACAGAATCTCAGTGGAGGCTCAGGGTGAGCTTCTGGGGAGGGCACGAAGGTGACGGAGGTGACACCGTCGGAATCCACCAGGAGGCCGCTGCTGCCCCCACCTCCCCGGGGAAATCCACTCCTAGGAGCTCCCCAGGGTTGTGGCGGGGCAGCAAAGGGGCTCTTTGGAGGTTGGGACTGGTGGTACGTGGCCAGAACGGGCAGCAGAGGGCGGGTGTGCCTGCTCCCCCCCAGCTACACCGGTGGGACCACACACACTGGAAACAGTGTACCCCGCACTTGTAGGCCCGAGGTCAAAGACCTCATCCGGGGCGCTGGCTGCGGCTCTGGGGCCTGCTTCCCCAAGCTCCACGTGCTATTCCTTTTGGTCTTCCTTTGCTGGTGGGTCCCTGTCGAGGCTGCTGAGCCACCCACTGAGGGTGAATTTGAGCCAGTACTTAGAGGACAGCAACAGTGACATGGGCGCGGCTGACATCTAATCACCTCCCCTTGGGGGTCGGTGCCCCTGGGGAAGCCTTCTGCAAGAATCACAGCTTTGGTCCCGCTTTGGGTTCCCAGGTCATAGCACCAGTGATTCCGGAAACAGGAATGTGGGTCACTAAGGGGAGGATGAGACATGTGCCCTGGGGACCCAGGTCTCACTGAACAGCGGTTGCGGCAGCCCTCCTGCAGGACTCTTTGGGTATTAAACCAGGGCCAGGCATGGAGACACTGAGCTCCACAGCTGGGCCCTGAGAGCACGTGTCACAGGTCCTGGGGACGCCCTGCCTCCGGGGAGACCCGCTCGGGTAGCTGGGTTTTTTTTCCCTCCTTCCGGCTCCACCGCCCCGTTTAGGGCTTCTCAGCACAGAGAAAACCTGCGGGAGTTGATGTTCATCTTGGTGACCCCAATGAGCTTGAGTGGCGCGGAGAGACTGAAGGAGGAGGCGAGCGGGGCGTCGCAGAAGAGGTCGGACAGCTCGTCCCGCTCCTCCAGCTCGTAGGTGGCGTCGTTGAGCATCCGCCGGTGGAGGTCGCAGGTCTGCTCGATCTTCAGCTTGTGGATGTCACTGCGCAGGCGCATGAGCTGCCGGGCCAGCTGCTGGTCCTGGAGCCGCATCTCCGTCTGCAAGGGAAGACGGGGGAGGCGTCAGCGCCGAGCTGGGCCGGGGAGAGGGTTGGGGGGGTCGGTGCTTCAGCTCCATAGTCCCGGACGGGCCCAGGCCTGTCAACAGGAGACCTAATGAGGGGCTTGCCATCACCATTTGGGGTCCACCTAGAGAGAACAGCCCGTTCCCGGCTCAGGGAGGTGAAAAGACACACAGAGTGAGGTGACAAATAAGGACGTGCTTGCCAAACAATCCTTTGTGCTAAGCTAGATACTGTGTCAAAATCCTTCTGGAAGACATGCGTGTCAGTCCTGGCTTAAAGGTATTTCCAGCTGTCTCACTGTTTACAGATATATATAGAGAGTAAGGGTATAAAGAATTGCGTGGGCATGATAAATACCAAATTCAGGCGTCATTTCTGTAGCGCAGTGGTTATCACGTTTGTCCAGATTCAGGAACATGGTTGCCTTTGGGCAGGAAGCAGGGACTGAAATTGGGGAAGGTATTCAGGGGCTTCAACTCTATTGATGATGTTTTGTATCTCACGTTGGGTGGTGGGTATGCCGTCACATTATTTTTTAAACATTTAAGAATGTCTGCATTCTTAAGAATGTCTGTCTTAAATGCATTTTAAACATTTAAGAATTCGGCCTTGGAACCAAGTGCATTTCGGGGTGGAAAAATTAGCGACTTCACCGGTAAGCATTTCATTGCTCTGTTTTCTCTCTTCCGTGTTTTGATGTACTTCCACAGATCTCTTTTATACAGAGTTTACAGGTGAGAAAAACCAAGATAGAAAGTCTTGCCTGGGGATCAGCAAAGTATTTAATGGCAAAACGGGGTTAAAATTCATAGCGTCCTGTTCATTAGTTTACTTCTCAATCCTTGGGCATCACAACCCAACTGTATTGCCAATCAGAAATTGTATTGATCTAGAATAGCGCCAAATCAATGCTGGCAGGCTCACCAGAGGGCAGCTGGTCATTCATTCACTTATTTGGAGCCTCCAGCCATGCCTAGAACTGGGCTAGGTGCTGCCTAAGCCCTTCTGAAGGAGATGGGGGTCCAATTTGTCTGAAAGTCAGTGCCGGCTCACACCACTGCTTTATTTAATATGGTCTCCTGTGAGTTTGGCTTGAACCACTTCTCTTTGGGGTATCCTGTAATTTGAAGATGGTTCTCTTTGAAAGCTAGGAACCCTATGGCTCAGATCTGAACCAAGGAATTGGCCTCTGGAATTGCATCTTCAATCTGAAAAGATCCTTTTAAGTTGGAGAATTTCAGTTTTGAGCAGGTGTCTGGAAGTACCTGTGAGATGTGGTCAGCAGGGAGGCCTGGTGGGGGGAAGGGGCCATTTTTCTATGGCCAATAGGTCTGGTCCAAATTCAGAGAACAATTTAGTGTTGAAAACCCATCAGAGTCAGCTGAAAGGTGGGGCGGGGGGTTTGATAGTAAGGCATCTGTCCAGGTTCCTTGGGCTGGACAAAGGCCACCTCGGTGGAGACACCTGACACGCCCATTGAGCTTGGAGGCGTTCGCCTCTGCATGAGGGGAAAGAAATGGCTTCCCGCGGGGAAGGTGAGGCATGTCCCTCCACGTGTTGGAGCCCAACACCAGAAGAGGCTGATCATTCTGGTTCCTCACTGAGCTTGGTCCTGAGGGCCCACCACAGCGTGAGCAGCCCACCCTAGGACTGGCTTGCAAGACGTATTTCGTTACGGCTCATGGATGTAAATCCACGTTGCACCTGATGCTCAAAGACACAGTGTTTGTTCCAGGGCTACAAGGAAAAGCAGCAGTGTTGGCCCCCTTCCCACCTACTCTGTGGGCCATACAGGAATTTTCCAAGGGGGACTCCACACTTAAACCCTAAACTGAGCTCCCGCTTAAGAGGTAACTCCACTGTAATCAAGCCAAATCCATATAGAAATGAGTTTTCTCAGCCCCCGAAGAAACCTAAGCAAAACGTACAGGGCTAAGAGGCTATTTTCCCCCCGGGATTTTTTCAATTGTGTTAAAGTACACAGAACATCAAATTTTACCATCTTAACCATTTTGAAGCGTTCAGTTCAGTGGCATTAAGTACTTTTACATTGCTGTGCAGCTGTCATCACCAACCACCTGCAGAACTCTTTTCATCTTGCAAAATTGGAGCTCTCCATTAAATAATAACTCACCATTTGCCCTCCCCCCAGCCCCTGGCAATCACTATTCTACTTTCTGTCTCTGTGAATTTGACTATCCAATTACCTTGTGTAAGTGGAATCAGTAAAGTATTTACCGCTTTGTGACTGCCACGTTTCTCTCAGCATAATGGCCTCAAGGTTCATCCACGCTGTAGCACATGTTAGAATTTCCTTTCTAGGCCTGAATTATATTCCACTGAGTGTATACAGCGCATTTGGCTTATCCTTTCACCCGTGGATGGATGTCTGGTCTGCTTCCACCTCTTGGCTCTCGTGAATAACGCTGCTATGAGCACAGGTGCACAGTATGTGTTCAAGTCCCTGCTTTCCCTTCTTGTTGGGAGTATACCCAGAAGTGGAATTGCTGGATCCTATGCTAATACTATGTTGAATTTTTTGAGGAACCGCCATACTGTTCTCTGCACCATTTTACTGCAGCCAGTAAATGTTTTTATTCCAGCCAGTCCAGAGGCAGGAGTCAGCCCCTCTTTTAATTCTCCAGGAAATCACTAGTGATCCATGGGACTCGGATAAAGAGACATCACAGCAAACCACTTGCACACTTTGATTCTTCTGTCCTGAGTTTCCCGACCGCCACCCTCCCTGATGCCCCCTTTCTAGCCCCTCCCTGCTCTCAGAGCCTCACCACCCCTCACGCCCCCTTATCCCTTCAAGCAAAACCCAAGAAATCTCCCTCTTCCTCTTGCAGAGCAGCTTGATTACCGCCTTGAGCTACTTCTTCCCTCCCTTGGGGTTTCACCTTCCACCTTAGAAACAACCAGCCTCTCCTAAGAGCCATTCTTATCTGACTCAGAGAATCAAACATGTGTTGGCTACAGCCAAGCACTGACCACAGCACAGCTACTGCAACAGGGCTACGGGTCAGCTGCCACCCCCGTGGTGTGTGTGCTTTCTCACCCCGCGGGAACACACCCTTTAACCAAATACTATACCGCAATTAGAGGATTGCTGGAGTTACAGGCAGCGCCTCCGAGAATCCTACAAGTAACTTTACCCTGCAGAGGCAACAGGCCACCCTGGGAGCGGGGATTGAAATCGGCATATCCCACAGCTGAGCCTCTGCCAGGGAGAGCATTAAACTCATGTTGATAGTTGAGTCACCAGGGCCAGGTTTTAGGGCCAGCGTCTAAGTCTTTTTAATAAAGGCTCAAAACTGGGAGGCCCTGTCCAATTTCAACATTCTGCACCTAGGCCTGGAGAGAAAGGACCTACCTAGTGAAATTCTTACTCTTCTTTAACCAATACTATTCAGTTTCTCTGGTGCATTACTTATGATCTATTTGCTTCTTGCAGCTCTTGGAATGGACAGTCAGGCAGACAGGAAAACAAAAATCCCAAGGTGATCAAGGGCATTTTGTTCAATCCCGATTTCTGAGGCTGGAATCTAAGCTATCCCAGCCCAACAGCCACAATTAGCCTCTGACTGATGCTGAAGAGAGAGACTGGGTATAAAATCCAGGCCGTTTTCTCGGAACATGCTCCCTTCTCTATGAGACTTAATCTTGAACCATGGAAAGAGTTTTCATAACCTGTCTCATGACTTAGCTCAACTAAACGTCCAGTTGTTGTTTTAATCAGCATTGTGTAGAAATGGAAGCCTGGATAAAACATGATTCATTATTTGACCTTGGGTTTGGCCTCTGAGAAAGAGCCAGAGACACGCTGTGAGGAAAGAACGTGAGGGTTGTCACTGAGGTGTGCTTCTGGATGACAACCTCAGATGCTGGGAAAAAATAATTTTTTTTTTTTCAAATACGCCCTAGAAACCAAACTGGGTTTGTGAATTGATTTCCAGGGGATGCTGTTGACTCAGGCAGAGGCTGGAACATGTTTTTCGGCCTCCGCTTGCTCTGCAGCCCCAATCTTGGCGCTGGGGCAGGTACAGGCTGAATCTGGGTTCTCCTGATGCCCCTGGAGCCATTGTCTGCCGGGAGGGAAAGTCAGAGCAGAGCCCCAGAGCCAGGACAGAGAGCAGGGGGTGCTTCAGGCCCCAGCAGGGACCCTCCGTCGCCAATGGCAAGAGTCAAGCTCTACATACTGTATGATAAAGTCTTCGGTTTTCAAACTTGGGAGGTCCTAGGCCAAGCTGCCGCCTGCACAGGTGAGGCTGACCTTTGGGAGGGACAGGGTGGTGCATTCTGAAGGCCCCCAGGTCTGTCCCCCGAGGCTCTGGGTTCTAGTCTGCTTTGGTCTGAATCTTTGTGTCCCCCTCAAATTCATATGTTGAAACCCTAAAGCCCAATGTGTTGGTATTAGGAGGTGGGCCTTTGGGAGGTGATGCGGTCATGCGGTTAGAGCCCTCATGATAGGATTACTATTCTTATAAAAGAGACCCCAGGGGGCTTCCCTGGTGGCGCAGTGGTTGAGAGTCCGCCTGCCGATGCAGGGGACGCGGGTTCGTGCCCCGGTCCGGGAAGATCCCACAGTGAGCCATGGCCACTGAGCCTGTGCGTCCGAAGCCTGTGCTCCACAACAGGATCCCCAAAAAAAAAAAAAAAAAAAGAGATC
Source organism: Neophocaena asiaeorientalis asiaeorientalis (assembly GCF_003031525.2). Classification (NCBI taxonomy): domain Eukaryota; kingdom Metazoa; phylum Chordata; class Mammalia; order Artiodactyla; family Phocoenidae; genus Neophocaena; species Neophocaena asiaeorientalis. Next base: position 2,248,460 of record NW_020174929.1, on the reverse strand, counting down.
CCCAGAGAGTCCCCTCATCCCTTTCCATCATGTGAGGACACAGCGAGAAGTCTTTAACTCGGAAGATGACACTCCCCTGACCATGCTGGGACCCTGATCCCAGACTTCTAGCCTCCAGAACTGTGATAATTGAATGTCTGTGGTTTATCAGCCACTCAGTCGGAGATGGTTTGCTGCAGCAGCCTGAATGGATGAAGACAGTCCCAGTCCAGCCTATGAGGAGATGAGTGGCCCGGGGCAGGAGATGTGACCCCTTTGTGGAAAGAGGATGCTCATCACCTCCCCCCACCTCATAAGGTTGCATCCTGGACATGAGGGAGCCCTAGAAGCCGTACACCCAAGAAAGGAATTCTGTGAGAGGGGAGAGACGGGAAAGACAGGCCCAGATGAGCACACCCACATTCACTTGTCAGCCTGCACTTTGGCATCCTTTCACACCTCCCTGCCCCCCTCCCACTCTCTGCACTCAGCCCTGCAGTCAAGAGGCCAGCGGCCGGGTTTCTCCCCTTCTTCAGACCTTTCAAAGGTACAACCGGCCCTCCTGGCTCCCTTGCTCTCTCCAGACTTGAACTCTCATTCTGAGCCCCTGGCGCCTTGTGGCAGCCACGCTGGGTCTGTGTCCCCTCCCCCAGAACCACTCCTTCCCACGCCACCATCCCCGTGCCCAGCTCAGCCCTTGCCCCCCAACCCTGCAGGCTGGGTGACACCCCAACCATAGGTACCTCTTACAGCAACACCTACACACAGCATTGCCTGTCTCCTCACCAGACAGTAAAACGCGCAGGAGAGATCAGGCCTGGTGCTCAAAAGGCATGGCTGAGGTGGAAACACAAGTTGGAATAAAGTAATATATTTTTTAAGTTAAAAAAAAAAAAAAAGGCATTGATCGAATGAATGAATGAATGAATGAATTCAATTCTCCTAGAGCCAGGTCTTGATTTTACACAGGTGGGACAATCCTAGGACACCATCCCTGAATTTCCCACCCAGGCTGCCCTCCAGGCCTGGGGAGAGGCCTCGAGTAGAATGAACAGAGCATCGGCTTGTGGGTCCAAAGTCCTTCACCACCACTCACTGGAGGTGCCCCTCTGGACAAGTTGCTCAAGCTGCCTGAGCCTCAATTTCCTCATCTGTGAAATGGGTGCAATAATAATGCCTGCCTGTTCTGAGAATTAAATAAACAAAACATATATAAGACACTTGGTCCGGGACATGGGGTTCCACAAATATTAGTTCCACTTTATCCATTCTTCATAGAGCTAAGCCGTCAGTTATTTTTTCTTATTTCCCATACGACATTCTTAATCTCTCCTACTAGGTTCAGGAGTTCTGGAGGACAGTGTGAGTCTCCTTTGTTCCCCAACTGCCTGGGGCAGAACTAGTCACCAGCCCATGCTTCCCATACACTTTGGGGGTGTTTGCTCACACCTGACACCTGTGTCACCCTTCCCATTGTTATCAATACGAAGTACGGCCGGCTGGGCTGGTAGGGCAGTACTAGCATCTCGTCACCAAGTGGTCTGTCCAGAGTCAGAGCCAGTAACACCGAAGCACCTCAGCATTTGCCGTGGAGGCATCTCCCAGGCAGGGGTGTCCTCAGCTTGGACACGATGGGTTCAGGCCCGCAGGGTGGGCCGGGGACTTCCCCAACTTCCCTGCCACTGCCCTGGACAGCAAGTGTGGGGCCTTGCTGGGCAACGGCTAGCCCCGGGATGGTGCCCCCCTGTGCCAGGCTGCTGGAGTGGGGCCCACAGCACAGCTATTCCCCCTGAGCCCCAAGCAAGACTGCAGGGAGGGCTGGCCCCCCCGCCTCTCCTGCTAGGGTGT
>NW_020174929.1:2112916-2246416 GCF_003031525.2 Neophocaena asiaeorientalis asiaeorientalis | reverse complement strand
CAGAGAGTAAAAGGAGGTGAGACCCCCCCCCCCACCGCACTTCCTGCTCTGCCATGAGCTCCTTGGGTTGCCTTCTGAACTTCCACCTGCAGGGAGCGCCCACCAGCACAGGCAGGAGTAGCGCTTCATTAAGGGATTGCGTGGAGATCAGCTCTAGCCAGGGCCATTATCAAATGTGATGGAACAGGGCTGAGGTGCCTGGCATCCTTAGGGAGCCCCCAGAAGACCCCTGCAGCAACTGTGTGGGGACTTCTAGACTTTTCTTGGGTTCTGGGCTCCCCGGCTTGGAAACGGATGGGCTGGGAGTTTCACGTCTGACACCGAGTGAGCCCAGGAACCAGCCAGGATCCCTCACTGCCCAAGAGTCAGGAAGCGAGCCCTGTGGAACTAGGTCTCCTATGAGTGATTAAGGTGCCCCTGCACCTGCAGTTTCTATATATAGAGTCCCACCTGTGCTTTCCAAAGGAAGTGAAGCAAATCTGTTCTCTGCAAGTGTGAGCAAGGCCATTAGCTCTCCCAAGTTATTTCACGCTCCGTTACCCTGGAACCTGCCTCCTTAGAGGGAATGATGGTTTGGGCTTCACCCCGAGAGGGGCCTCACAGCAGCCTCAGTGCTGGGCTGGACTCAGAGCCCATCTCAGGAGGGTGTCTGCTGTGCCCGTGGGGCGTCTGTGACCTGGCTCCCCTTCACATGCCAGAGTTAGGCGGTGAGTCCGAGCACACCCTGGGTGCTCAGGAAACCTCGGGGACTGCTGAGCGCCATGCAGTGTGTCCAGCACCGACGTGGGGCCGCCGGCCGGAGTGTGGGAGAGGCCAGAGAGGGCAGGGGGAGCCCCCGAGCAGTACCTGCTAGTGGACACTCGCAGGACCTCTCCACCCATCTCCCTCTCTGGCTGAAAACTGAAGGCTCACCACCCCTTGGGTTCCTTCCTGCTCGAGCACCGATGGCTCCGTCCATAGTTGTAACCAGCACTGCGCGAAGCAGTTGCTCTGGCAGGGGGAGGCTTTGTCCTCCTCAGTCCCTGTGCCGTAGGTGGGGGGGGTGCCCGCCCTGGGGGGAGCCACGTGGGAGGTAGAGAAGCCAGGGCTGCCTGCCACCCGGGCCCCTCCCTGGCTCCTGGGCACCTTGGGGCCTGGCCTGACCCTGCCAGCGGCCGGGAGCGGTGCCCCCCAAGTGCCAGACCCTCGGTGCAGCTCTGGAAACCATCTCCCTGCTGTCGAGGGCTTAGCCACCTGGAGGGAGCCTCGGTGGCCTTTCCCTGGCTTTTGTCAGCTTGCTGGCTGAGTCTGGCTCACGCCTGAGCCTGGGGACGTGGCCAGCACCTCAGGGCAGTGCCGGCTTTTCAGCCCCTGGAGGAGCCCCGGGGCAAGGGTGGGTCCAGAGCCTGTAAAATAACACACCCCTCAGAAACAGACAGTCCAGCCCAGGGGCACCTCGGACGTGAACAGTCCCGAGACCCTGTGTACCACCCTCTGTGTCAGGATAACGAGTGTCCTTCTCAGAGGCAGGAGAGTGCCTGAAAGAGTGCAGAATCGGGAAGCATTGGAGAACAACGGCCCAGAGTTCCAGGAGTTGAGACAGCGTGTTGACTGCTCGACTCATGAACTACGTCTGAGGTGTTGACGGCCCAAAGCCTCGTGAAGCTCTTCTGACCTCGGGAGCCCCTGGCTGGGCAGCAGGGGCTCTGAGGCCGGCAGACCTGGGCTCCAATCCCTGCTCTGTCTGCTGGCTGACCACAGGCAAGTCACTTTACCTCAGTTTCCTCACCCATAAAATGGGGGTGGTGTTAGTGCCACCATAGAAGAGGCACATGGATCTGCGTGCATAGTGCCTGCCCAGCCCACCTCGGGAGCCCAGCAGGTGCCCTCTGCCCTCTGTGCCCGCCTCGCTGTCCCGTCACAACCCCCTGCCGGGTAGGATGTATAATCTCCGCTTTACAATGACAAAACCCAGGGCCAGGCTAACGGGGTTTCCTGAACTCACACAGCCAGGATGAGGTAGAACTTGACAGGACGTCTGATCGAGTCACAAACTGCATGCTTTGCTGACTCCACCTGTGACCGGTTACTGGCCCCGTCACATTAGAATCACCTGCAGGCACATGGGAAGTCCCAGCCTTACAGCATCTGAATTTCCACAGAGGGCTGGGAGGGATCCCTGGTTGTACCCAATGCACTGGGTGCCTGATCCAGCAGTTACTACACACTAGCCTGGAGGGTAGTTACCACAGCTGGGAGGGTGCCCCTCCGAGGAGCTGGGTTTTAATTATCACAGGACAATGGGAATGGGAATAAGGAGAAGGCTAATGTCAAGCCTTGGAGACGTGGATTTGGTTGCTAAGGAAGTTAGGGATGTGTACTTCCCTTTGGTTAATTTCAAAGTCCACCATGCCTGGCACTCGGTGATTGCTCAACATGGGCCTCACACCCCAAAGCATTTGGGGACTACATTTACTGTTCCTCTAGCATAGCTCTTGTCTCACGGTGTCACTGTTTACATGTTTGTCTCATCCACAAAGGGGGGGCCCCATAAAGATAAGGGCCCTGTCCCCACCGGCACCAGCACCTAAGCCCAGGCATTTGGTCAACACAGCTCGTACTGAACGAACAAGTTGGATCGAAGGACGCCCGCCTGCCTCTTACAGCCCCAGGACCACCTCGCGCTGTTCTTCTGGTTAAGTGCGGCCATCAGGCCTCTAGCCCTTCCCTCTCCCATCCTCTTCTCTGCATGGCAAGGTGGCCAAGAGATGGAAAGCAGGCAGGATCTCCTGATTTAGAGCCACCTTCATCCCACTGGTCAACAGTTCCCACCTAATGCCGAGTGGGGGATGTCTAGCGATGGCAGATCCCATTTTTTATCTTTTTCTAGGAGATCCGATGCCTTATTTAACCTGGAAGCTATGAGGGGAGGCATGTGTGCCAATTACACTGGCAAGAAGAGGACCTTAGTTCTTTCCCGTCTTTTGTCTTTTACTTTTATACTCTTTTTTTCTCCCTAATCATATATATTTCTATTTTAGAAATTTCAGAAACTACAGAAAAGTCCAAAGGATAATATCAGCTCCCAGAAATAAAGATCATTGATGTTTTGGAGTATTTCCTTTGTAGGCCCCTTTGTTTAACAATTCTTTAGTAACCGCTAAAGGGCGGTATCTGGCCAGATTAACGAGATAGGCTTCCCCGGGCAGGAGTGGATGGGTGGAAAGCCCCTGCTAGCCTCGGGCAAAGTGACACCTGGGCTAGAAACTCTTGTGCATCAAACCCCAGGTCAGCCAGCAGCCCTCCGGGTAGCTCTGAGCAAGGTATTATCCTCATTATGGACCGGGCATGGCTGCCCCCATCCCTGCCATAGGGTTGTTATGAGGCGTTGCTCTGTTACACGTGTCCCTTACACGTGTCCCGTTCTAAAATCAAGGCCTGATTTTTTTTTTCAGCCGCGCCACGATCTTAGATCCCCGACCAGGGATTGAACTTGCGCCCCCTGCATTGGAGGGTAGGAGTCTTAACCACTGGACTACCAGGGAAGTCCCCCCATTCTGAAATCAGCAGAGTTTCAAATGCAGGCTTTTTGACAACTCGTGGGCCCACTGACTTGAACATCTGATGTGAGCACCTGTACCCAGTACAAAGGAAAGAGATCTGGGTCCAGAGCCAGGAGATGCAGGTCTGTGTCTTGGCTTAGCCACACCCTTACATGTGACCTTGGGCAAGTCACTTCACCTCTCTGACTCTCAGGCCCATCATCTTTCTGAGCCCCAGTTTTCTCATCTGTAAAACGGGAACAGCAAATACCTCCAAGCCGTCTCACTCAGATACTGTATGTAAACGTGCCTCGAGGACCATAAAATGCTCCCTCAGATGGGCAGGGTTAACGTGGCTATCACCTTCACGCCTCTCACCTCCATCCCCATTAGAAGATGCTCAGTGAGCTCGAACTGTCATTTGGCCGCTATCATTCGGTAGCAGTGGATAACACTGGCCTCAGAGGGCTGTGCCTGGACACACCAGTCACCTGCTTGTCAAGCGGGTAGCACAGGAAAGAGAGGGTTAACCCGGAGAGGCCAGCTGGGCCCAGGGCTACGGGCCTCCTGCCATGGCAGGCCTTAGAATAATTAAAACTTGTCAGATTTCCTTTCCCTTTTTCTAACAACCATAAACACCTTTTTGGCTGGGGGGGCGGGGGGCTCTGTCTGTGGGGATCAAACACCTGCATGAGGCTGAAAGAAAAATACCTGTTGACGCCAGGGATTCTCGCCACAAAGACAATGCCTTAGGAAGCTGGAATGTTTTGTTTTGGTTTTAGTTTTGGCACCGCACAGGCCAAGTAGATGATTTCTCCCTTTTCTTTATCCTTCATGTTGGCAAGGGGAGCGTTTTAGCAGGACGAAAGAGAGAGGCAGAAGGGAGCGTCCCTTTTTCTCTTGGGCTGCAAGCTCTGGGGGCCAAACGCAATCAGAGGTCTGTGACATGTTCTGAATTTCAGGCTCAGCTAGAACCCACAGCTTCAGGGCCACGTCCTTTCTAGCTCACCCCTTCCTGAAGCATTGCCCCAGCCCCACTCCAGGCCACTTGGACCTAGTGAGGCCACCCTGAAGGTGGAAAGCTGGAGGCTGTGGCCTCAGGCAGCGGGAGCAGCCTGGATCAAGCAGAGTTGCAGAGGGCCACTTCACTAGGCTCTGAGTTGGTCTCCCCAATAAACAATGCTGGGTCTCAGCCTGGGGAGTCAGGTGGCCCAAAGCTGCCCTGCCTCCCATGGCCGGATGGTGACACCTTTCCTGAATACACAGGGAGCTGAAGGTCAAGCCTTCCTGGCTGGAGGAGCAGTGCCAACAGGGCTTAAGGATTCCCACCCTCCTCGTACCCCCAACATGTTACTCTGAAGGAAAACCCTCTACTTGCAGGTCCCTGGCGGTGTCAGGAGCGACTGCACTTTCCCTGCAGTGAAAGCTGAGAGGAAGGGTGGACCCTGAGGGAGCTGCTAGGACCCTCTCTGGCCTTGGAAATAAGCCAAGATTCAGGCAGTCGCTCTCTGCCTTTGAGCTAACCTCCTAGGAGATAGGGTCGGACCGCCCATCCTTCCAGACCCGACATCGCCTGCCTCTAGGAGGGTCAGCGTTGACAAGAACCTCGCTGGTTTCATCAACTGCTCCGGTATAAGCTCTCGATGGTCAGAGACCCGTTCAGGGCACAAACCCACGACTGACCCCGAACTCCCAGCCAATTGAGTATGGCATCACGTGGGGCAAACAGCTACACAGCTGACTGAATTACAGATTTTTCATGTTTCCTTGGCCACGTCAAGAGAAAAGACAAATTTGCACACGGGTCTGATAAATTGGTAGAGAGAGCCTGCCTGGGTATAGAGAAAACTTGACTCTGGGCTTAAAATAAAACAAAGGTTATTTGAAACCACTTTTGAAATCACTATTTTTAAAAAACAGGTTAATTTTTAATGACACCTTCAATGAGTTACCGGATGATGAATTAGGGAAAACAATGACGTGAAGTTTAATGTTTTGACTGAGAGTCAAAACAGGAGCGTGGGCGTGTTGATCCAATGTTCAACTCTGTTTTCAAGTCAGTCAAAGGATTTTATAGGTCGCCTTTGTTACTCTTTAATCTCAGAAGCGGGCAGAACTGCACATTTCAGTTGGCCTGCCTGCTGGTCTGCATCTGGGCTGCTCTGACCTCAGACTTAAAGTCTTTTGAACTAATTCAGCTCTTGGACCATTCGGTGTGGGACGATGTGGCTTCATCCCCGGAGCCCACTGGCTGAGCCCAAGCCCAAAGGACAGTTACAGCAGGGACAGGGTTCAGGGCACAGGCTTGGAGACCCTTGGGGGTTCCCTCTGAGGTCCCTTCTTGGTTCTCTGACCCCAATCTTGCCTGCCTTTCAGTCCTTGATTCTCAAAGTGTGGTCCGTGGACCAGCAGTACAGCAAGCACTACCTTGGCGCTTGTTGGAAATTTGGAATCATGGACCCCATCCCAGACCTGTAGGGTCAGAATCTTCATTTTAACAAGATCAGAATCTTCCCATTAGAGTTGGAGAGTCTTTGCTCTGAGAGTTTCTCTACCTGCAGCTGGAGGAGGCCTGCCCGATGGGGCCCTGTGGGAGGGACACCTCTCACCCCCTGCCTTTCTCCCCGAAGTTCTACTCTCACTGGTGAAGGCCGAGTTTACCACTTATTAGTCATATAATTCTAGGCAGGTCGTCTGACTCTACGAGCCTCAGTTTACTCATCTGTAAACGGAGACATAACAGCAATCGCACAGGTCTGCTGTAGGAACAAAAGAGACCACAGCGTGAGGGCTGGACTCTCAATTTTGTTTCTCCCTCTGCCTCACCTATCGACTGCCAACATCTTTGTGAAGTCATGGAACAAAATCAACTGCCTTTGGAAGACACTATGTAGTACAGTGGCTAAGAAGAGCCTGGGCGAGGCAAACAGGCCACTGATCAAATTTCTACCCTCTCACTTATTGCTACATTCCGCTCTGAGCCTCAGTTTCCTCTTCTGTAATATGGGGCAACGGGAAGGTGATGTGACACTCAGAAGAGCTAAGTCATGCATGTGAAACACGGTAGTCACTCAATTGGTAAGAAACCTTGATATTATTATTAGGCTTATTACCCACCTTTGGTAGCACAGAGAAGTGGCATGGAAAGGGGGAAAATACGCAGATATAAAGCATTACTAATGATGCCGATATTCACTGTATTTATTTACAGCAGCCTTAGGCAGCCACGTCAGTCCTGACGATTAACGCTCCTCTCCCTGCCTGTGGAGTATGACTCCATATGTCACCCCTGGGTGCCCTTGGCCTGGTCCACCTTCCTCCCCTCGGCCAGTGCACTCCGGCCGGGGCACTTCACGCTGCTTGGCTTGCAATGGGCTTGGCGAGAAAAATGAGCACGGCCTGTAGGTCTATGGCAGCGGTTCTCAACCCAGGCTGTACTCTGAGAATAGCTTGAAAAACTACTGACGCCCGGGGCCCACCCCCAGATGTTGGTTTGACTGGTCTGGGGTGTGGTCTAGGATTTGGGGGTTTCAAGGCTTCCCAGGTAAGTGTAACATACAGCCAGGGTTGAGGGGCGGCTCTCATCCGGCGGACCTGGGGGACAACTTGAGAGAATGCCCTATTGGTTCACACCCAGGAAACTCCTTCTCTGATTTCCACCCCCAACGGGGACCCATGCGGGTTGCTAACCTACTTAGAAAGTAAAAGCCTCCACTCCCAGAAGCAATCAAACCTCAAATGAACCCAATGCCAACTAATTGAATCCTTGATTGATGGGACTATTTTTTTGTTCCTCTTTATGAAAACAAATCAAAGCAGTGCAGCCTCAAGGACTTAAAGAGCAGCTTCGTGTCCATCCGTCCTCACCTCTTACATGCCCCGAGAGCACCCAGTGGCGATGGGGAGTCTGGAGACGCAGCGCGAATCCCCAGCGGCCGCGTCTTCTCTGCAAGCAACTAACACTCCAGTTACCAGGACAGACATAGTGGAGACGTGTTTTGAGGAACAGTCTCAACATCAAAGATTAAAACCAAAAAAGATGTCTGATTAATCAGACACTTGAGTCCCTGAGCCCTCCTGGCCCCAGTTCTTTACCTTAACTCACAAGGAATTCCAGACCCCAAAGGGGATTTATTTTTCAGGATTCAGCCCAGCAAACCAGGCAGGCCTCTGCCTACCCTGTGGGACCAGGAGTTACTGGAGGCTCTGGAAGGCGGCTGGCCCTTGGTTGCTGGCTCACCTGTGGCCAGAGTAGCCCGACTGGGCAGCTGTGACCTGGGCCGCAGGTGATGGGCTGCGTGGGGCAGGAGTTGAAAGCACACGACTAGCGTCACACCTGGCTCTGCTGAGACACCACCATGCCCAGGACCAGTGGTTCTCCCCTGGGCGACGGGCGCACAGCTCTGCATGCCAACCCCCTTCTCATGTGCTGAGCGACGCCCCTGATGGGAGCCTGCCGTGCCCATGGGCAGAAAAAAGGTCGAGCTGCTGGCCCCAGCTCCCAACGCATGCCCAGTGCTCACACTTATTCCACCTGGATGCCCTCCCAGCTCTGACGTCTGGGCAGTTTCCTACTCAGCCTCCGAGCCTCAGCCCAAAGCCTTCACCCCCGCCAGGCCTGATCAGCCACGCTGCCCCTGGGCAGCTCCCTGTCTACCCGTCAGTGTGGGCAGAGCGCTGCTGGGCTGAGCCCGAGCTACTTACAGCAGCGCCCGCGCTGCCCTGTGCTTGCCTCACGCGGCCCCGCTACCCAGAGCAGCGCCATGGGGCAGGGGGTGGCTGCTGAATGAAGGGCCACAGGACCGGCCAGCAGCTTGGGCAGGTGGCACGGTGACAGGGATTCAGAGAGGAAGAGGGGCAGTCACAGTCCAGGAAGGAGTGTATGGGACTCTGATGCCAGGAGTGGTGCTGGGGACACCTTCAAAACACAGGCTCCGGGGGACTGCCCTGGCAGTCCAGTGGTTAAGACTCCACACTTCCAATGCAGGGAGTGAGGCTTCCATCCCTGGTCGGGGTACTAAGATCCCACATGCTGCAAGGCGTGGCCAACAAACTAAAAATAAAAAACACGGGCTCAGGCTCTCCACAAGGACCTGTGGTTGGGGGCTGATGGGCACATGGACCACATATACCCACACAGTAATGAGGCCCAGCCTTGACTAAACAGGAAAATGTGCCGTTGGGAGGGGCAGAGATGGGGGAGAGACGGAGAGACAGGGGGTGGAGACAGAGACAGAGACAGAGAGAGAATGGCATCTTTTCTGGGGCTTCCTGGAGGGACAGCCCCTTACTCACCAGTTCCTTCCTGAGCCAGGCTATAGCTTCATCGATGCTCTCGAAGCCCTCCAGCCTGCCAGTGCACGGGGCCCCATCATCCTGGCTGGCCATCCCATGAGGCTGAGGATGCCGCCTGGGCGCTCCTGGGGGGCGCGAGGGCCCCTCTTCCACACAGGCCCGCTGCCCGGCCGCCGGCCTCGGGAAGGGCCACGTCTGCTCCTCCAGCCTGGCCTGCCATTCCAGGTAGGAGGGCCTGCGGGTCTCCAGCCTCAGTTTCTCCGTGAGGGCCTTCAGGCTCCGGAGGTGGTCATCGGGAGGCGGGGCTGCGCCTGCCGGCCCTTCTTCCCCACTGGCTGCGTCTTCTCCTCGGATCTGGGGCACAGACATTCTAGAACCTGCCTGGGCAGCCAGACATGGGAGGTGGTGGAGGGCACCGTGGGAGTCTTGGTGGGTGGCAAGGTCGGGTCCTGCTCTGGAAGGGTCTCACCCAGCTGGGGCCGAGGGTCTCGAGGGCATCGCTAGGACGGGCGCAGCTCCCGGAGTCCAGAGGGAGGACGGCGAAGCTGCAGTGTCCACCGGAGCAGCTGCAGACAATCTGGGTTTAAGATGCCGTGGGCGCCATGCTTTGCAAGATGCAGGAACAGACAAGCGTTAGCAGGTATCTTTGGAGGCAGCTTTGCCAAGAAGATCTATCAGTGCTGGAGGCGAAGGCAGATTGAAGACCGGAGGGGATGCGGGACAGAGCCCTCTCCTCACAGGGAAGGGCAGGCGGTGAGAAGCGGCTGGCTGGTGTGAGGCCTGCAGGAAGGATTGGAACGATGTCAGTGCTGACCCCTCTGCGGCCTCAGAAGGCAACACTGAGGCTCAGAGAGGCTCAGACACGGGGCTGCTGACTGCTAGTTCAGGACTGGAAGAGAGGCTACTTCAACGCCCTAAGTCCATGCAAAAAAGTTAATCATAAAAGCGTTCACTTTGTACAGTGTCTCACCCTGTATGAAATGTTTCCACCTCTATTATCTCACTTACTCCTCACTGCAAGTCTGTAATTACTTCTTTTTGTCCCCATTTTACGCAGAGGAGCCTGAGTCTCAGAGGTTAAATGACTCACCCAAGAGCTCCCGCTGATTAGCAAGGACAGAGCCGGTCTCAGGCCTCTCTGAGCGCAGGCTGTCTGGAGGGGCGGAGGGGGTCCCCATGCAGACGCAGGTGAGCCTTGGGTCCAGGCACCCCCTGACCCCGCCCCGCCCCGTCCACCACAACCCTGTCCTAGGCTCCAGCCCTATAGGGGCAAGCCCTCCTGCACACTCTCAGCTTCCTTCCCCAAGAACAGCACCTTATCTCTCAGCTCGTCAGAGGAGGAAGAAAGTAAACCTGCAGCAGCTGGGGGAGATTGTTAAACGGAGCGAGGCTGTGACTCACCTTCTAGAAAGACGGTTCTCACATTCACCTAAAAGGCCCACACAGCAGCGCCTCCCGGGGGGCCGGGGCTGCAGTCTTCTGATCCGCTTTGGCCTTCCCACCCCCAGGGAGGAGGTGTGAGCCAGGCCCTTGCCCCATAATTTGGAGTCACAAGGCAGAGGAGTAGCTCTGAGCCAGAATTAGGCCCCCGGCTCCCAGCCTCCATATCCCACGGCGTCTGGCAGGTGGAGACGGGCCATCAGAGTAGGAGACATTTGACTTGGGCCAAGGAGAGGAGCCCTTGGCTTTCAGGGTGAGCTTTAAAAATCTGTGTTGAGGGCGTGCCACCGTGAAAAAGACTGAATCAGGCTGGAACAATGTCCAAGATAAAGCGTACATGAAACAAAATATATATTCGCCGCCTGGAGAGGATGCCACCCTTGGTGTGGAAAAGGCGGGGGAGGAAGAGATTTTTATTGACTTGTGTGTGTCTGAGGAGAAAAGCTGAAACTAAGAGTTGTGATTGCTTGTCTGGGGTGACGGGGACCAAGCACGGGGCGATGGTGGGCAGGCTGGGCCACCAGAGAGACTGTGGGCTCCTCTCTCACTGAGGCTTGGAGCTACTCAAGAAGAGCTGAGCTTGCTGTCTTTCCGGATGGTTCCTGCAACCTGCAGTGGCATCTAACCAGAGGGATGCTCTGAGCCTGGCCCCGGGAATGAGAAGAAATCTTCCACCCCAACCAACGGCAGGGAAACCTAGCTCTTGCCTCCAGCCACACACATGAGAATCCCCTGAGGAACCTCCCATGGCCATCCCAGGGGTCCTGATTCAGTAAGTCCGTGGCTGGACTTAGGTATCAGCATATCTTAAAGCTCCCCAAGTGACCTGAGATGACCAGGGTTGAGAACCGCTGGTCTTGAGACAGAAACACTTGACTTGGGATCAGATGGTCTGGCCGTAGGTGCTGCTAGGCTAGCCGAGCCTCAGTTTCCTCACCTGTAAAATGGGGGTGATAATACCAACCTCCTAGGTTTGGGGGAGTGGCACAACTAAGGTTTGTATGTATGTACCCTCTGCAGGCTTAGCATGCCCTGCAAATCTGGGGTATTCTCATGGGGGTCTTCTGTGCAGCTTCACCGTCACACAGGCTTCTTAAGAATCTCTCCAAATCTAAAGACCTATGAGCCGCAGGCTGGGGCCCCTCCCAGGCGCCGTCTGCCTCTTTGCTGAGGTGCCAGAGTCTGTTTGGAGTGTGCCGGGGTGGTGTTAACCTACAGGGCGTGCTCCACTGACCAGGAGCGCTGGTTATTTCCAGCGAAGCTTTTTGGAGAGGATCTAGTTGCAGATGAGCCCTGAGATTTGTGAGCAGAAGAAGCTGCTGGGACGTCTGTCTCCCTCCCCCTTTCCGCCACCTACACCCTGCCTGCAGAGGGAGGACCTGTTAGGAAGGGTCTTCCTTCGGCGCCGCGGGGTAGGGGGCGGTGTGGAGGGGACAGCTACGACTGCCTTCTTGTAGCTGCCTCCTGGGCAGGGGGTGGGGGGTGGGGGAGCTTATTTTAATTAGTGGTTTCTAAATCAGTTCAGAGAAGACCAGCACAAAGGCGTCAGGATGGCTTGGAAACACTGGCGGGAACGCCAGTGCGCTGAGAATCAGCGGTGCTGATCCTTGATCAGCTGAGCTTTAGCGAGTGTGCACGTCCTCTCTCTCCAGCCTCAGAGCTGCCCTGAGAAGCAGGAGGGGTCACCCCATTTTGAGAATGGCAAAATCGAGGCTGGGAAGGTTGAGGGACTCGGGTCAGCCTCTTTCTACTCCAGAGGGCATAGGCCTTGGGGTCAGTCCCCCAGGGTCCCAGTTCTGTGATCTTGGTCATGTGGCTTCATGACCACTCTGTGCTTCTGTCTTCTCCTGACAAGTGGGAAGAACCAGGACCAGCTATGTAATTTGCTGGGGTTGGTGCAAAATGCAATCAGGGCGCCTCATTAAAAAGTACTAACTAAAAAGATTTTCCGGCTTCCCTGGTGGCGCAGTAGTTAAGAATCCCCCTGCCAGTGCAGGGGACACGGGTTAGAGCCCTGGTCCGGGAAGATCCCACATGCCGCGGAGCAACTAAGCCTGTGCGCCACAACTACTGAGCCGTGTGCCACAACTACTGAGCCCACGAGCCACAACTACTGAAGCTCGTGTGCCTAGAGCCCGTGCTCCGCAACAAGAGAAGCCACTGCAATGAGAAGCCCGCGCACCGCAACGAAGAGCAGCCCCCGCTCGCCGCAACTAGAGAAAGCCCGCACGCAGCAACAAAGACCCAATGCAGCCACAAATTAATTAATTAATTAAAAAAAAAAAGATTTTCAAGGGCCCTGTGGGCTGCCCAGGTCCCTGGCTCACGAAGCCGCAGCCCCAGGGTAATAACATCAACCTCACAGGTCATTTTGAATATTACATAAGGTGACAAATATCGAGTCCTTAACAGTGCCTCGTCTACAGTAAGCCCTAGACAAAGTGACGCTCACTGGGGACGTGGCAAAGGCAGAGAGCCCGAGGAGGGAAGCCATAGGATGCTGCCAGACCTGGGGCCTGAGGCATCTGGAAAAACAGGGCCAGATGGTAATCCGACCAGGCCCAGGCATGCCCCGCCAGGCAGGCCACCGGGCTGCAGGGGAACACGAAATTCCTGAAGCAGGAGACAACCCCCTGGGGCACGTCAGCCTTCCTGCAGCAGCAACATGCCAGCGCTCGGGACCCACGCAGCACACAAGGACTGCTGTTCAAACACGCTCCTGGCTCGCTCTGGGCGCACGGTTGCTGCCACGAAGATTGCCGTGCCAGCCGTGAGCTAATCCCCCCAGCTGCTGGGGGAGCCAGGTGGGCGCAGCCCAGTCATTCGGCCAACACCCCATCTCATCATGACCTAGTCTGTCCACTTGGACAACTTCCAAACCCACTTCCTAGATGGGCTCTGCGGGCAGGGAAGGATGCGCTGACCCATTCTCTCACTCTCTCTGTCTCTCCGTCCCTCTCTCAAGGGACACTCCCTCCCTCCCTCCCTCTTGCCCTACGTTTTCCTAAGAAACTCGAAGCCACTCTCTCCCTGTGTGGATCCCCAGGCTCGGGCCTGCTCCTTCCACTACGGGGTTCTCATTTCTTCTCCATGATACGCAATCCTTCCAACACTGAGTACCAGGCCCTGTCACGGCCCCCGTGACTTTGCACAAGCTGTTCCCTCGGCCTAGAATGCCCTTCCCTCCCTTCTCTGCCTCAGTTCTCAGGGATTTTCCCCTTCAAGTTTTTCTTGACTTGCCCAAGCTGTGTGTGCCCCCGGGGATACAAGGAGACCACATCGGGCAAACAATTATGTCATCCCAACATTAGCTGACGCTTACTCAGAGCAGGTCATTCCAGACATTGTTCTAAGAGCTAATGTACACGAACACATTTAATCCTCACAATACCCCCACGAGGCGATATTATTCTTGTCTCCACGACCCAGGTGAGCAGACGGAGGCACAGAGAGGTTGAGTAGCTTGCCCGGGGTCACAGAACTAAGCGCAAAGGTGGGATTCAGAGCCCTGCGGTCCGGCTCCAGGCTGGCTCATAACGCTGGGCTCAGCGGCCCTCTCGGGCCACAGCATTTCTACCAGGAACTTTCTGCATGGTCTCCTCTGTCGGACTCTGAGCTTCAGGAGGGCAAGGACCAGGCTCTGCACCCTGGAACCCCCAGCCCTTAGGGCCAAGCTGCTCTCTTTAAATGTTTGTGAATGAACAAGCAAAGAGCCTCTCCCCCCGCATCTGGATGGGCTCAGAGAAGCAGAGGGGATCTGGGCTACCCCACCTGTCCTCGCGAGACCTGCCCTGACCTCGGGCACCTGGACACAGGCTGTCAGGCCCAGCAGCGTGAGGTGAGGGGACTCCTGCCCAGTGTCCCCTCCCTCCCCTGGAAAGAGCATTTCTGTTTCCTGGAAGGAAGTCACAGCTCTCGCCTCAGGGTGGCCACATGACTCAAACTGGCCCATCAGAGCCCCCCTGGGTGGCTGTGTCAGAACCACCCAGAAGCTGGCCGTGGCCCCGCTGCTCACCACAGGGAGAGGGTCTGCCTAGCAAACGAAGACAAGCAGATGAGATAGCTTGAGGCCCTCAAGTGGGCCCTGTGGGAAGCAGTTCCACCTGACCTTGATTATAGAGCCTTGATATATCCTCCTACTTTGAAGCGGGTTCCTGACACTTGGAACCAACATAAGCGTGTGTTGGACAAAGGACATAAAATGACTCAGGGGGTGTTTGCTGACAGCTGAGCATGAGGCTTGAGCTTGGCCAATCAGTTGCTCAGGCCCAGGATTCTGAGTCTGGGGCATGTGAGGCCAAGATGGAGGGACGTTGAACCTTGGAGGAAGATGTCAAGTGCAGGGGATGTGGCATCATCTTAGCCAAACCATCCTTACTGAAGGACTGTGGGAGGGTAATGTTGTAATACAATAAGAAATACATATTTGGTCTCCATCCCTGGTTCCTGACACAGAGCTCCTAAAACTCTTGTAATTTTCTACATGATGAAAGCAATAACAGTATTTTTTGTTAGAGTATCTCAGTTTTGTTCCCACTTCTTGAAACAGCTCCAGGGCATTCAGGTGCAAAGAGGGTCACCTGTTATTAATAAGAAGCCCCCTTCTACTACACCTGAGTTTATGTTAATGAGGTGACTGTTGGAAACCACTCAGGATGGAGGCTGGTTGCCAGGGGAACAAACCCGTGGTGAGAGGGTTGGAACTTTCAGCCCCATCCCTGACCTCTGGGGAGGAGAGAGGGGCTGGAGGTTGACCTAATCACCAACCACCAATGATTTAATCAATCATGCCTATGCAATGAGGCCTCCATAAAACCCCAACTGAAGGGGTTCTGAGAGCTCCCAGGTTGGTGAGCACGCCGAGGTGCTGGGGGGATGGCACGCCTGGAGGGGCATGGGAGCTCTGCACCCCTCCCCCTATGGGCCTCTTCACTTGGATGGTAAATACAAGTACTAAATGCTTCCCTGAGTTTTGTGAGCTATTTAAGCAGATGACTGAATCTGAGGAAGGGGTTGTGGGCAATTCCTGGTTTACAGCCAGTTGGTCAGAAGTTCAGGTGACAACCTGGGACTTGCAATTGGTGTGTGAAGTGGGGGACAGTCTTGTGGGACTGATGCTACCCTTCGGTGGATAGTGTCAAAATTGAGTTAAATCGTAGAACGCCCAGTTGGTGTCTGCAGAGAACTGGAGGGTTGTTTGGGGTGGGAAACTCACACATCTGGTGTCAGAAGTGTTCCGGGCGGGGGTGTTTGTGTGAATAAAAACCTAGTGCCCCGATGAGTGGGTCTCAGACAGATCACTATGGGCCCTCTCACTTCTCGGTTTTCTGAGCTGCCCCGATTCTGCCTGTTTTCTCTCTTGGGTCTCTACCTCCTGCCAATTCCATGTACACCTTACAATAACACTGCTTTCTGTTGCTTATAACCAAGAGCGCTGACTGAAATGAGCGGGAGGCAAAGCATATGACTGACAGCTAAGCAGTGTCATAAAACAACCTGAATACCAAGAGAGGCTCCCTCCCCCCATTTCCACGGGTCCCTTAGAGGGTGCCACCTCCAGCTGAGAACCAGAGAGCGGATGACCATTGTGGACTCAAAGAAGCTTTTACCAAGAGTCCCTCCGCATTCATAGTTGATATGTTTCTTGTCTTTTTAAAATAAAAAAATTTATTTATTTATTTTTGGCTGCATTGGGTCTTAATTGCAGCACGCGTGATTTTCGTCGCGGCGCGTGGGCTTCTCTCTAGTTGTGGCATGGGGGTTTTCTCTCCCTAGTTGTGGCGCGTGGGCTCAGTAGTTGTGGCGCGTGGGCTTAGTTGCCCCACGGCAGGTGGGATCTTAGTTGCCGGACCAGAGACGGAACCCGCGTCCCCTGCATTGGAAGGCGGATTCTCTACCACTGGACCACCGGGGAAGCCCCTCCTATGTTTCTTAATTTACGATCTACTACAGACAGCGCTTGATGAGGATGTAATAACAGTTTTCCACAGGGATAAACTGACACGTATGCTGCTCCTTCCAGCAGAAGTGCCACCCGTGGGTCCTCGTGCATAAGCTGACACGCTCTGGGTTTAGGCTTGGAGATACACGCAGCGCAGACCCTCTTGCACACGCGTGCAGGCCGGCCCTGGCCCCCAGCAGCAGAGCGGTGGGTAACACACAGGGGTTGTGGGCGGGGTTGGTAAAGGCAGGAACGGACCCTTAAGACACCCCATCCCTGCCAGACCTGGCTTGCTGAGGAAATTCAGATCCTGTGAGGGCCTCAGCCACAGCGTAGCCAATTCTTCACTGCAGAAGTGTCCCCGCAGGACACAGACCCAGCAGCGGGGCGGGGGTGTGAGGGCAGGGCCGCTGGCTCTGTGTCCCCTGCCTGATGAGCCCACCCATCAGTCCCCCAAAGAGAGCCGCCCTGTGGGCGTGTTACATGTGTCAGCAGGCCTAAAACGCTCATTGGACGGACTCGGGCCCAGGGCTCAGGGGCCGCCCAGCGTCTTGGGAGCAGGGGCTGCAGGAAGGGAGGGACGGCACCCACTCTGGCTTTAGACAGGCCAGGCCTGCCTGCCAGCTCTCGGCAGGGCCACACATCCCCACCTTCTACCCACAGGCCGTGACCTGAGAGCGGGTCAGGGGCTGCCAGGGCTGAGGACAAAGGGGAACCCTGCTTCCCAGGCTGCGGGTCTGTCCTCTGGGACCGGAGCCCCTCTCCAGTGGGAGCTCTGAGACTTGGGGAGTCACCTCGCCTCACCTGTGTGGGTCTCAGCCGGCCCCTCTTTGAAATGAGGTGTTGCAGCGTCCACCCTGCAGCCACCGCCGGGCTGAGGACAGAGTCGGGGGAAAGGGCTCCAGCATCGGCACTGCGTTTTATAAGCTTTCAGCGTGGCTCAGGCCATGGCTGACACCTGAACCTTTTTCTTTCCTTTTCTAAAGTAGCGAGTCCCTTTTTGTTCCAGGTGGGTGACAGGTCGGTAGGTCTGGGACAAGGAAGTGCAGCTGGGACGAGGCAGGCTTTTTTAGGTTTAATCATAAAACCCTGATGTTTATCTTAAGCTGAGCGCACAGGGCTGGGCCTCAGGACTGACCTCCGGCGGCCGATGGAGGCTGTGAAATCCCGTCTGTGTTTTGTAGGCTCAGGGAGCCCTAACGACCAGGGTTGAGAGGCTGGGGGACACAGTCCTGTGGCCCATGGTCACCAGGGTGCTTCCAGGAGCTGCCAGAGAACGTGTTTTCTCGCCTCCTCTGAGGTTGCCATGGTGACCGAAGCAGGAGGGGACACCCGCTGGTCTGGCCCTTCACAGATCATCTTTCCCAGCTCATCTTTATTCCAGGTCTTGGTCAGAGCTGGTGTTGGGAGTGCCAGAGATGGGGGGGAAGACAAGATGCAGAGACAGGACCCTGGGTACAAACTGTGCATGCATGGCGGAGGCAAACTGAGCTGGGACGGGGTGTGTGGGGGTGTGTGTGTGTTGGGGGGGTGCTTTATTGTTGCGTGTGTGCTCTGGGATGCTAGTGAGGGAGGTGGAGTGGTACCTGGGTTCCTCCCATGCACCGGTGATGTACCCCTCAGGGGAGGGCACGCCCACAGGGGCTGCGAGCTGCCACCAGGAGAGCCCTCCGCTTTCCACTTCCTGGAAGCCACCATTTGCTGCCTGGATCACTCCTCCTGCCACAAACCATTGTGAGACTCCAGCCATTTCCTCTAAGAGCCTGAAGCTGTGCTCCTGCCCTCATGCCTTGCGCCATCAACTGACTTCCCCCTGATCTCACGCACCCGTTCACACGTCACCTCCACAGAGACCAGCTCTGACCAGCCCACTGAGATGTCCCTGCTTCCTTTTTCTTCATAGCTCTCCTCACTCACAGAACTAGGATGTTACACGTTGAATGTAAGTCCCCTGAGGGCAGTGACTTTCTCTTGTTCACTGCTGTGATCTTAGCACTCAGAACAGTGCCTGGCACATAGTAGGTGCTCAATAAACTTGTTGGATGAGTGAATGAGTGATTGGATGAATGAAAGAAGGAGGACTTTCTGGGCAGTCGGTTTTATCCCTTTGTCCATCACAGGCCCTTCAGGGAACTCCCTTCTCACTGGGTCTACAGCTCTGCTTTGAAGCTCAGCTGAGGGCTGGCCAAAACGCTCCAGGATACCCCACCTTCCAGGCCATTCTCTGACTGCTTCCAGCATCGGCTTCTGTCACGTGCACGGCACCCTGGCCTGTATGACCTTGAACCATGGGAGTATCTGGCTCCCTGACCACTGTCTAGCTCCTCGATGGGAAGGGCATTCCTTTCTCTTTTGTGTCCTGAGCACAGGGCTCTGCAAACAGCAGACGTTCAATAAACGCTGAGGACGGCAGTGCCGTGAGCTAGTGAACAAATTCACACCTCCAGATGGTTTCCTGCCCAGTAGAAGACCTCCTGCAGCTTCAAGGTCAGAATGTTCCTAACGAGTCTGAGTGGGGGTCCGGGGTGGGTTTGGGAGACTGCTCTCAACTTGATGTTTTGGCCTTTCCGCGTAGCCTCAGGTTTGAATTTGATGAGTCTCTGAGCCTAATTCAAACACCCCCTTATTCTACAGTCCTCTATACCAGGGGTGAGAGGCCCGGTGGGCTGCAATCCTCACTCCCTCACTGCCTGCTCCAGGAGTCCCAGCACCGCTGCTAGGGAAGGGGAATGGGGCCACCGTTTTGGACAGGCCCAACCCGGGTGGGAAACAGGAGTCCCTGACCGGGGCGTCAGCTCCAGGGACCCCATGCCCACCCCCAGCCCGAGTGACTGCGGCCACTCACTTCCCCTCAGTGCTCTGCTTCTCCCCTGCCAAATGCATGGTTTGGGTGGAACGGCCTTGACACTTCCTCACCAATAAGCACAGAGCCTAGACCACGGCACCCGGTGGGGTGGTCACCTCGTCATGAAATCGCACCGGCAGGGGGCACAGGGACCCACTCACCAGTGTTCTCTCAGGCATTCCTCCCAGTGAAGTTCGGTTTGCAACGTCCTGTGCTAATGGCCACGGCTCAGCTTCTCACTCAGAGCTCCCGCGTCCACACCTGGAATCACAGGCGCAATCACAAACATTAGGAAATCACACTGCAGCCTACAAACGTTTCCCCCACTTTCGATGGCCTGGGCTGGAGCGGCCTTCCTGAGAGTTAGACCCCAGAGAAATCACAAACCAGAGACGTTTCAAGTCTTGCCTGGGGTCACACAGCTCTGTTCAGGGAGCTGGCTGGGCTTAGACCCGCGTCTTTGGACTCCAAGTGCAGCTTCCATTGTCTAGAAACCTTGCTCTGTCTCTCTGGGACCTCGTGAGACAAGAGTCTATAAAAATACTTGTTAAGGCCTCTGCATAAAATGCTCGGTCCGTGCTGAATAATTGATGAACCCTGCCCCCTGCCGCAGAGAACAGCGCACAGGCCTCCTGCCGCGAGGCTGGGGATAGGCGGAACTTCCCTATCGTTTTTGCCCAGTAAAGAGGTGGCTGAGAAAACCGCCAAGAAAGAGTTGTGCGTCCCTGTGGGTCGGGAAGAGGCCCTGGCTCCCAGGAGCCACAGATCTAATTTACTGCCTCGCTGAAAGGAGCGGGGGGCCTGCCGGGTCACCCGGCGTCGCCGCTGTGTCCCTTCCAAGGCCGCGAGGCCCTGGGAAAGGGCTGCTCCACCCCGACAGGCCGGGAGAAAGGTGCCTGAGAGTCGGAGGGTCCCACGGGGGGAGTGGGGGGATTAGCCATGGGAAATGCAGAGTCCGAAGCGCAGATTCTCCTCCGTGAGAACCCTGACGAGGCAGAGATGCTCAGGAGGGGTGAGGCAGCCTGTCGCCGCCCGGCCAACTGCTGCATGTGACCGCAGGGCTCTTCTGGCCAAAGGCCATGGCAACGGGGATTAGGGGAGAGAAAGCAGACACAGAGTGGCCTTTAAAGCAATTTGCAGAGATCAAAGTAGAAGGCAGTTCCGGCGGGGGCTCTGGCTCTAAGAACAGGGAACATTTCACAGCTGAGCGAAACTCAGGCACCATTTCACAGCTAAAGACGCTGGGGCTATACATCCTCCCCCGTGGGGTACGTCCGCCCCACCAAAGTGTCTCCTAATTGGCGTTTGTCTCAGCCCCCATCCAACGCAGAGTTAGGACTGTCCGAGTCCACAGAATAACGGGCTCCAGCTTCAAATGTGCAGAAGCAACCAGCTCCAGCTCAAATGGGAGAGTGTTGGGACGATTGGCTTTCTGTTTTACTCTGCATCGAAAGTCCCAGAGCCCAGTGGTTTGGCAAGGACTTCCTAAGAAGTTTCACTCGCTTATGTAGGGCACCTCACCTGCACAGTCTGTTTGGGCGTGCTGACCTCTCAGGGGGTTGGAGGGCCCTCAGAGTTGCCCTGTGTTTGGGCAGGGCCCGTCGTAAGGATGTGGGAGTGAGGGGCCGTTCCAGCTCTGTCTGCAGCTCGTCCAAAGTGCAGCCCTGCACCCGCTCCGGGGCCCAGGGAGAACAGAAAGTAGGGTGTGTGCCCTGCTCCCTTCTCAGGTCAGTTGAGCTGAACGTAGCTGGGCTGCTGAGCTGCCTGAGTTCACACTTCACAGAGGGCAGGAATCGGGAGCCGGACAGAGAGATGCAGCAGGTTATAGGGATGGGACAGGGCTGCATGTTGGTGGACGTGGGTTGATAGCCCAGCCCAGACACTTACTAATTCTATGACCTTGGGATCATGGTGGAATCAACTGCAAAGCCTTGGAAGGATCCGATGAGATAGAGTGTACGTGAATTCTTAGTTATGCCTCTAACAGGACGGTCACCTCCCGCCCACGACAGCGCTTGGCTGGACCTCTCCTTGGCTGCAGAACCACTAAAGTTAGCCCACACGTTTCTGTGCGTTCCAGAACGCTCAAGACATCACTCTGTTGCCTGCCCAGGACTCTGGGCTGCACGAGTGGTCTCTTCTCGTCGGCAGCTCTGACCAGACACCGCACCTCCTTGAGGACAAGGCCATTGTCCTGCTTCCTTGGTGGGATGTCAATGGTTGATCTTAAAACACTTCACAGACATGAGACGTTCTGTGGTATCACCGGGTCAGCTGCAACCAGCCGCATTCAACGAGGGACACCCCAACCCCGGCTGGCATTGGCAGCCTGGTGTAGGGTCCCCTCTGCAGAGGGTGCTCTGGGAAGCGGCTGGCTGTCTTTCTTACCACTCAGCACCAGACATTTGAGAACTCGCCGGGTAAATGTCAGAAGCGCGTTCTCCTAGGTGAAAACAGAGGTATTCAAGACATGCGGGCCAAACGAATTTTGAGACACTCTTGACTCTTGAAGGAGCAGAGTGAAAGCATCTGGTGAGACCTAAGGGGGAGGTATGGTCGGGGCTCCTAGAGAGACAGATGGCTGTGACCTCACTGAGCCCACAGAACAGGCTGTCTGAACTCTGCTGGACCCGTTGGCAAATAAACAGTGTTCAAAAAATGTCTAGGTGTGTGGCAGAATTCAGTCTAAGGCTTATTTCCATCCGGCCTGACAGGGAGGTTTGCTCTCACCATCCTCAACGTTGTCAGTGTCTGCCACCAAACAAGTAAACAAACAACAGCACAACAGAACCTGAGAATTTGGACCAAACTAGTAGGACAGTGTACAGTAAGGCGGTGTCCCCAGGGTGAGGCACATGGAAACGCTCACAGGACGAGGGAGGTAGTGTCACTTTAACTTGATGATGGACAGGGGCGACCAGGGCCCGAAGTGGCCTCCCGCTCAAGGATCCTGATTTAGAACCTTCATGCATAATCATCACCCTGGACCGCCTCAGCTGGCCTTCTGGGGCTGAAGTGCCTGCCTCACACTCAGACCCTGCTGGCTTCCTGGAATGAGGAAACACAGCTCAGCCTTCAGTGGGCCCTGAGCTGTGGCCTCCGTGGAGGTCACCGTCTGGGCCCATTATGTACCTGGAAATCGGCTCTGGGCTGGGCCTTCCAGATCAAGGGACGAGCCCTATGACAAAGGGCTCATAGGACGAGCCCTATGACAAAGTCTCTGGGAACCCATGACCAGCTCCCACATCTGGATCAGGATACCTGAGGGGAATTTCTGGCCATACTGGAGAGATGGCCTTGAAGAAGCGGGAGCTCAGTCTGTGCCCCGGGAGAAGCTGAACCCCACCCCTCCCCAGGGCTCTGCAAAGGCTGCTGGGCAGGGCCCAGGAGTGAAGCGGCCCCTGATGCTAGGGAGCTCACTGCCCCCCTACCTTCCTGGATGGGTGTGCCCATAGGGAGACCAGCTGCTGTGCTCTGCGTTCCCTTCCTTAAGGAGTTTTTCATGGGCGAGCATAGCTGGGGGGGTTGGGGGGGGCGGGGACCGTCAGCTAGCATTCAGGAGGAAAGGAGCCGGGAGTGGGGCAGCGCACACTTGTAACTTCTCCTCTCCATTTCTCTGTCTTCTTGTCTCCTTCCGCTCCCACACCTCTCCAGAGACAAGCGTGGAGGGGCTGGGGGGCAGAGTGTGGAAGCACCGGGCTTTCATGCACCAGGGCAGCTGTCCTAGCCACGTAGAAGCTGACATTTGCAGTCTTCCTAACTCTTGTTGGCAACTTGACCCCCTGTGGCGGTTCAAACTCTACAGGCTGATGGCAAAGC
Source organism: Neophocaena asiaeorientalis asiaeorientalis (assembly GCF_003031525.2). Lineage (NCBI taxonomy): Eukaryota > Metazoa > Chordata > Mammalia > Artiodactyla > Phocoenidae > Neophocaena > Neophocaena asiaeorientalis. The sequence continues at coordinate 2,223,555 of NW_020174929.1, read as the reverse complement.
TCCTTCTAAACTCCTTGCTCACCTCCAGATCCTTCCGGGTCTGCATGCCCACTGCCCTCCATTTAGCCCATGCTCGCCGCCTCGAGGTCTTCTTCAGAATTTGCCTTTCCTTCCTTTCTCCTCTCCCCAGTCCAAATCCCAGGGTACATGCGCATATTAAGAGCCATCCTGGTTAATCCTAGAGGGTCTCGGATTTGTGAGTGAGAACTCTGTCCCGCCTAGTCTACAAACCAGGGAGCAAGCTGTTTCCATTATCATTCATCTTCCACCTTTGCAAATAGCTCTATGCCCCAGGCAGGCAAAGAGCGATTGCTGGGGAGAGCGCAGCTCCCAGAGGGTGCTGGGAATTCCAGATGCTCCTGTAGGACTGAGGGAGTTATCCATGGGCAAAATTTACCTAAAGAAAGCCGCCTGCGTGTGTGAGTGAACAGCCTGACAAGCAGTTTCTTCCTCGTCGGCCTGGGGCTCGGTGGAAGTCTCTCAGCAATAGTTAGGCAATGCCTTAATTTACTTCCCGGCCAGAGTCCATATTGGAAGGAGACCAAGCGGGTAGACACGGAGGTGGGACTGTTAATTTAGTGGAAATCCATGCATGTAATTGGGAAGACAAGACAGGAGCGAGTGCATGAGAAGTTGGGGGTCTTCAAGGGGGCAAGGAGGAAAAGGGGGGTGAGGGAGGACCCTTCTCTCTCTTCGCTTCAGGGGAGCAGGTTGAAGCCAGCCAGGTCGAATGCAGAGCCTGGCTGCTTTCCTGGCTCCACAGCGCCCTCGAGGTGCCAGGGATGTTCCCAGGTCACAGGACAAGCCCCGCCCCACAGCTCTCTTTTGGTCTGGGTCGGCCTGGTTTCTTCCCCCTCTCTGGCCTCTCTGATCAGATGTCCAAAAGCAGCCTTCCTTTGAGAGCACTGTCTTAGGAGTCAGCACTTTGGCTGAACCTCTCTGCTCTCTTCACCAGCCCCATGAGCCGCACCAAGTTACTGAATCTCTCGGAGACCCATTGGCAAAATCGGGGTATAATGTTCCCTCGAAGCGTGATTGTGAGGGTCAGATGCCCAGCGGGTGTGAAGGGTTCTCAAGCAGTGTCTGACTGGCAAGTGCGCTCAGGAAAGAAGAGCCGTCCTCCTTATGCACTCTGAGTACAGCGTGTGGCTGCTCTGCCAGGCCCCTTAAAACTCCGCTAGCAGAAGCTCCCACCCTGCAGATGTGGTCAGGCCACCTCTGCTCTCCCTGGACGGTTGCCCAGCTCTCCACTCTCCATCAGCAAGACTGTCTCTGGGGCATCGGAAAGGAAGCTGCTTTAGAGCCACGCCCCCCTCGGGCACTTTGGGGATTGCCCTATTGGTGGGACCTGGGCTCATTCCACCTGGGATTCACCAGGAACCGCTGGGAGCTGGTGGAAACTTAATCTGGGAGAACGCCCCTGCGGGTTTAAGACAGTGGCCGTGATCCACCGACCTGGAAGCAACTCACCTTCCAGATCTTCTCCAGAGGGACAGGGAATGAAAAACAGCAATAAGGGATTTTTTAAAAAGCAGAACAGACAACCCGACTTGGTGCACAGAGACACCTGCCCCCTGGCCTCAGGCCACAGACCTTCCCGCCTTCTCCCAGTGACCTGGGTGCCCAGCCGCAGGGCTGACCCTCTCATTCCCAGGGGCCCTTCTGGCTGTACAGTTCCCTCTGATCGCACTGGCCTCAGCCTTTCAGAGCACCCTCGGGCCCAAGGGCCCTGGGTCACTTCTCCTGAGTTAGGGATTGCATCCTCGGGGCAGGAATAACCACATCGCTGAGCCTGACGTAGGCAGAGGGGACCAGGTGGGCTTGGAGGTGACCAGAGGTCTGGCAGTAGACCCGGAGAGACTGAGTGGGGCTCCTCCCTTTCAGACCTCAAACCTCACATCTCCACCCAGATCTTATTCCCGGAAGGGGCCAGCCAGGATATGGGAGATGGAATCCAGCCTAGCTGTCCCGCTCCCCCTGAGGGGAGCGAGCCCCCAGGAGCGGGTGAGGCAGGACCTCATCTCCTGCGGGCTGGTGTGTGGGGGGCGGTGCCCGCTCCAGGGCGCATTGGGGTCCGTGCTCCCCCAGCCCCGGACTGGGCTGCTCCCCGCCACTGCCAGCTCTGAGGACCCGCGGCGCCCCGACTGGCAAGTGCACTCCCCTGGCAGTGCCGCCGGCCACAGACACATCACCCCCAGTCCGGCCCCCAGACCTGGGAGCGTCCCCGCCCTGCTGCAAACCCACCTTCCGGGGCGCTCCGAGGCCCATTCCAGGGGTGTCACCGAGGTCCCCGCCTCCTCCTTTCGACGCGGGCTCCCCGCTCGTCCGCAGCCCAAGGCCCCCGCTTCAAGGCTGAGCCGGCTTCTGCCTCCCTTTCTCTCTTGCTCCTGGGAATTCTCAGCACTATTCTTTTTCTAAGGGATTTTTTTTTCTTTTTTTTCTTTCTTTTTTTTTTTTTTTTTTTTTTTTTGCGTTGCGTCAGTGCGGTTGCCTGGCGACGGCGGAGCTATTCCACCGCGAGCCTTTCAGTCGCGATCCCCCTCCAACCTCTCATTCAAGTCTCTCCGCCCGCGGCTCCGGGGACGGGGAGGCGCCAGGCCAGAAGACGCGCGCTGGGTCCTAAAGCCCTTCCAGCGGCTCGTTCCCGGCCAGGACCCGAACCGACCAGCTGCCCTGCTGCAAGCAGAAGCAAAGCACACGCGATGGCCAAACCCTAGACGAAACCAAACCCAAATAGGCTTTAAAAAAAAAAAAAAAAACGAAAACACAGAAAACCGAAACCAAGGCAGTTTTCCTCCAAGCGTGGCCACGTGGCTTCGCCACTGTCAGCAGTTTGCCTGCGTGGAGGGGCAGGAGAACCCCCTTCCAGCGGTATCGGCAGGCTGAGAGCCTAGACTCCACCCACCAGCGGCTTGAGTTCCAGCTGCCAGCAGCAAGGCCCATACTCAGTGCCTAGCACGTGTCACAACACTGTCACAGCCACTCGGTGGGGCAGATGTGGGCATCCCCAGCTTACAGATGAGGAAACTGAGGCTCAGAGAGGAGAAGTAGAAACAGACGTTCTTCCAGATCTGTCTCCCAGACCAGACGGGAGTAGCCCAGGGGGGCCTGCCCCAGACCATGTGTTTCCCTCACTAACCACAGCTTGGCCTTTAGGATCAGTTCTGATGGCAGACAGGGGACTCCAGTTCAGATGGGGGTAGGGGAGGGAGGGGGTGAGGGGGTGTTCTGCTTCCTGCTGGGACCTCTGTCCCCCAGGGCTGACTACTGGAAGTTTGCCTTACTCTTGCGGCAGCCTAGACATGGCCAAGTGCTTTTCCCAGACTCTTGGGGTTTGCAGGGTCCTTCAAAGTTATCTCATCTGCCATGCTCACAACAGCACTGGGGGTGCAGGGCACTTGTCGCTATTTCCAGGGTAGGTGTACACACTGCAAAGTGACTTGACCCAAGGTGGCTGGCCTTGTTTTCTGTGGGACTCGGCCCCCACTGTGCCTGAGACACTTGTGCTGTCCCCTTGTCCTTCACTGCAACTCCCCATCTGGGCCCGGTCCCACTTCCTTCCTTCCATCTTCTCTAGGACATCCGCTAAGGACTTTGTCTAAGGAGACATCCCACTAATGGGAGCACCTGGTGGTGCTAAAGCAACAAGTGTGCTCGAACAGGGGTTTTCTGGAGAGTCACAGCATTGACCCAACCTCTTGACTCTAGCTCCTAAATATGGATCCAATTCTTCCACTTCTTCCCGTCCCCTGTGCCACTGTCCTGGCTCACGTCAGCTCGCCCCAGCTCCAGCACCAGCCCCTTGCTCACGGCCCTGCACCCGCTCTTGGCCCCCAACCTCTTCCCCTGAGCCAGCTTTCCCTCCATAGCCAGAGCAAACGCAGAATGGAAAGCTGATCCTGGCTTCTCTCTGTTTACAGACCCCCAACAGCTCCCATCACTTCCAGGATCAAAACCCAGTATGGGGCTTCCCTGGTGGCGCAGTGGTTGAGAGTTCACCTGCCGATGCAGGGGACACGGGTTCGTGCCCCGGTCCGGGAAGATCCCACATGCCGCGGAGCGGCTGGGCCCGTGAGCCGTGGCCGCTGAGCCTGCGCTTCCGGAGCCTGTGCTCCGCAACTGGAGAGGCCACAACAGTGAGAGGCCCGCGTACCGCAAAAAACAAAAAACAGCATGGCCACCGGGCCCGTGTGGCCTGGCTCTGCCTACCTCTTGGGCCTGGCCTAGCTTGACACTCTGCTCTCCAGACCGATGCTCTTCACACCTGCTCCTCCGGCAGGGGGCAGGCCGCACTTCTGCCTCCTGAGGGAACCTAGGTGATCCTCTCCTTCCTGGGCCAGTTGTCATTTTATCTTTATTTGTGAGGCTATTTGATTAGTATCTGTCTCCCTCCAAGGCTATAGGCTTTGAGGGGCAGGAATCATGTCTGCAGGCAGAAGGCGTGGTCCCACTCAGGAACTCGGCATCCTCCTGGGTTGGCTGTCCTTGGCTGAATACTCAGCGTTTGCACCACTGCTCACCAGTGTATTCCGGCCCCAGCATGTGGCAAATGCTCTCCTTAGTGGAGCTGTCCCACCCCATCTGGAAATGCTCTCTCCCATCTTCACCCTCCCAGCCCCTCATTCGGCATGGAGCTCCTGCTTCTTGTGAGTACGTTGTCTTCACACAGACAGGCAGCCTGTCCAGGGCAGGCAGGGTCTCTGCCCCCTGCTTCCCATTCTGCCTGGTACATACAGGCCTGGATCCTCATCCAGGAGAGTCAGCAAGGCAGAGACGGGAAAAAGAGGAAGTAGAGCCCGACCTCTGCTGGAACAGTCTCGCGTCTACCGCCTAACCATAGGACAGGGTCAACTGAGTTATAGTTCGCGCTCTAGCACAGGATAGCATGTAGCCATCCAAATAACATTCTCAAAACAAATTTGATGACGTAGGAAAATGCTAATGATCTCATGCTGAATAAATAAGACTGGAACATCCAATGTCAAAGTAAACAAGACATGATGAAAGCTTTAATTCTAATAATATCTAATTCTCTTATACGTGTAGAAAAAAGATTGGGAGGGTATATGCAAATATTAGCTGTGGTTTTTCTCTCGATGGTGCGATAACAGGATTTTACATTTCTTCTACAGACTTGCATTAATTTTTTACATTTTCTGCAGCGAATAGTTTTTGTAATTAGCAATGTCAAGAGACACTATGACAAAGAGAAGATGGCCCCGTGTTTGGGGTACATACCTGATGTCTCCTGCTCTGAATGGAGCTGTCTTTTATATGAGGTGCTGTGAGGTTGGGCTGGAGCCCAGAGCAGCCGGGCCACCTGGGAGCTCTTCCCCTCCGGTGGCCCTTTGGATCAGGGAACATTGAGCCGAGCCTGGGAGAGTACGTCTGGACTTGGTGACAGCACACTGATTCTAAAGTTGCCTTTTGGATCAATCCTAGGGATCCAAGTTAGTTTTCAAGAGGCAAGATGAGTGAGGCATCTTTTGACCCTGCAGAAGTCCTGTGAAATAGGGCACTCAAGAACTATTCTCCCTACGTTACCTGTGAGGACACCAAACTTGGAGAGGTTAGGGGGCTTACTCAAAGTCACCCAGCTGGTCTGACCCCGAATCTAGAGCACTTTGTTTTGCAGCGCACTGACCCCATAGTCCCTCCAAGCAATGGGCAGGGCAGCCTCAGTAAGCGCTCGATCCACGTGCAATGGCCAGGGATGACCTCGTGAATAAGGTGACTTGTGAGCAGAGATTTGACGGAGATGAGGGAGTTGGTCAGGAGGGGAGGGGAGGAAGGGTGTTCCAGGCAGAGGGCACAGCCAATGCAGAGGCACCTTGTGGGCACACGTGCCTGCGCAGGGCTGCTTCATGCGGGAGTGCAGTGCGGGGGTGAGGGGTGGGTGACGAGAGTTGTGGGAGATGATGCCAGGGAGGTGAGAGGGCAGGGGTGCTGGCAGATCCCATGGACCTGGCAGACCATTGTAAGGACTCGCCTTTCCCCCAGGGAATGCAAAGAATGCACACCTGGGATGGGTCTCTGCTGTCTTCAGCTCCCACAGCCCAAAGTCTAAGTTAGTCTTACCTGTTCCCACCAGCCTTTTTAAGCTACTCATGGACAAACTCCTTTGTCTAAGGCTCCTGCGTATCCCTCCTGGTGATGAAAATTTGGTCCCCATTCATTGGATGAGAGAAGGAAGGAAAGAAGAAATTTCTGTTTGGCTCTATTTCCGGAAGACACGGAGGGTGCTGACACCGTCCCCAATTAGAACTCGCAGTCCCTGGCCAGAGTCCTCTAGTTTCTACCATCTGCCTTTGGGAGGGACATTACCATCATGGGTCCAGCATTTTAAGAGGATCCAGGAAGTGTTTGTCATTTGGAGGCATTGATGTTGGCAAGGATAATGGCTCTTTGCTGCCCTTATCTCTCAGAAGAGGTTGACTCAGGCAGAAGCACTGAAGGGAGGTGGGGGACCAGCTTGCCATCCTGTAGGGAGCCTTTTTCCGGGGGGGGGGGGGTCAATGAGCATTTATGGGCGGCTCACTCTGTACCAGCCGGTGCTAAGTATCGGGTGCGGTGCCTGCAGTTCATTGGTGTAGGAAGTAATTAACAAAGAGCATCCACCTTAGAACTGGAGTTGGGCAGGTGTCAGATGCCGTCTAAGCCCAGCTGAGGAAGATGAGGGACCTGGCTAGGAGAAGCAGCGGGGAGGCCTGACAAGGGACGTGGCAGGAGAGGAACAGCGTTTGCAAGAGTGTGTTCAGGCCAGAAGGGGCTTGACCGTGGCTGAGAGGATGCAAGAGAGGCATGACGGGCTAAGGTGAGGTCTTTGAACATGACTCTGAAGGCAGGGGGTTAAGAAGGATGAGTGTCACGGCTTTTGTGTCTTAGAAAACCTGGATGGATGACGGGACAAGACGGGAGGAAAGGAGACCAATAAAGAGATTGTTTCCATCTTACTAGTCTGGCAGGGAGTGGCTCACTGCGTTTCCCAGGGGATGCTGGACCGCGGGGTGTTGGGGGAAGGGGCACAGCAGGGGATCTGTAGGCCGGCAGGCTCAGGTTGAAGCCCTAGCTCTTCTGTGACTGGCGTGCGCCTGTATGGCGTCACTCAAGTTTTAGTTATAGTTACTTCATCTGTACAATGGAACTCATTTTAGTAGTACTAGCCTTATACGTGGGCAAGAGGGCCTGCCTTGGACCCCACGCTTTAGAGAGCCCTGCTCTGGGTCTCCCCGGTAAGGGGGCCGTGAGGCCAGAGAACGTGTGCCCACTCCAAATCCATTCCTTCCTTATTCTGTGCTCTAAGCATCCAGGATCCCGGAGTTTCCTGCCCAAACGGCCAGCATCTGGGCCTGTGCAGGCCTCTTTCCTGGTCTCCGGAGTGTGGGTGAAGGTTGGACCCTCAGGATGGGGCTTCTCCTGCATAAGCGCAAGGGCCCTCAGGTCAGAAAGGAAAGAGGGAAGGCCACGGGTGGGGCTGAGACCTCACCTCCCTGCCCCTGGTGTTCCAGGAGTCCAAGGGTTTGGAATTGAAACCTGCCTTTGAGGTTGTTATAAAGATATGTTTGTCCAGGCAAGAGGAAAGAACAAACATTGTCTAACAGTTTGTTAGCTTGGTTTACAACTCTCAAATATTTGGACACATGGCGCGTGGGCCTCCATTTATGTGCTGGCTTTGGACCTCTCAAACAGTGAGGGTGGGCCTGATTGCAGGCCCGGCTTGCTGGTTTGTTTAAGAAGCCCAGACACTGCACGCAAGTGTGAACTCTTGTCACCTGGGCACTCTCCTTTCCACCGTGGCTTGTCCTGCAGAGTTTGCACTTTTATGGACATTTGTGAGACTCACCATCTAGAAGATTCTGCAGAGTACTTCCAGGCCCAGCACCAGCACATTTGAGTGACAGCTGGAATGAGGCCTCCCTGGTACTCCCAACTCTGGAAGGAAAGAAGAAATGGTGACACTAATGATGGCGGTGAAGCAGCCCTGACGGTCAGAGGAGAGCCTTTAAGCATCATCTCACCTCCTTTGAATGATGGAAAGAGGCTTGGATAGGAACCGGGAGATCCAGGCTCCAGTCCTGGCTCTGTTACTCATTAGATCTTTGTCAAATCACTGGAATGAGAGGTTCAAGCTCTGGCACCTTCTGACCCAGGATTCCATGATGCTCCCCACTCACCGAATAGAATGTATCATGCCGGGCAGAAGGCAGGACCAGAGGCTGCAAAGTGGGAGGGCCTGGCAGATGCTTCAAGTCTGGGTCAGCAAGAGGTCAAGGCCAGCTAGACAGAGAGAAAGAGTCCTGTGGGTTTGCAATGAGGCTGGGGTGACAGCCAGCAGGTGAGACACTCACAGACAAGGCTGTACCCCCATATCTTGGGTAGCGCTTGCTTTTCTCTGCCTTGCTTTAATCTGGCGGGTGGAGTGGGGTGAGGTGCTCCCGACTGATGGAATCACAGCTGCAGACTCCCGGTTGCTTCACGAGCTCAGCAGTGCTCCTAGCGGCCGATGACTTTATTCTTTTCATATCCACCAGCCAATCTCTAATGATACAGAGGCCAAGGATGGGTGTCAGGAGATGTTGTCACATACAGGGATAAAGTTGATCTTTCTATCACTAAGAAAACCTAGACCATAAGCATGGGCTTTAGAGGCAGAAACAGGGCCAAGTCAAAAAAGATAACGGCATGCTTGTTATCCATCACTGGGGAGGGATTCTGGGGGAAACCAGTCTGTGGGTCTTCATGTTCACCCCCTTTCCAAGAATTGTACCGCAAGAACAGACCTCCTTAATCTCCCTTATACTTAACTGCTCTCCCCAGATCAACTCAAACTGACTGCCCCCATAGAAGTTGAAGCAAATGGGATACACACTTTCTCTCCCACCCCATCCTGACCAGCCAGGAGGGGACGAAGTATACGGAGTGCCCAGTTCGGGCTTTGGGGACCTTGGGTCTGATCCTGGCTCTGCCACTTGCTGCTGGGCGGCTTTGGGCAAATATCTAACCCTTCTGAGCCTCAGTTTCCTCACCTACACATCAAGGGTAACAATGCCTCCCACTACGGGTCGTTGTGAGGATTAGAAGCAATGCCTATAAAATGCCTGACAGAAGTTTGGAACAGAGTAGGAACCCAATAAACGATGTTTTTTTTTTTTACCATGTCTGTGCGCCAACTGATCCTCCGATTGTGCCCCATCTGAGAAGGGTCGTGCGTGTGGCTCGTTCTAGCCTAAACCGCAGCATGAGTAAATATGAAACAATCAAGCCGGCAGGATTCCCGAGCGCCTTAGCTGCCTTGTTTGTCTTCCTTGAACATGAAGTAGCTCTGTTTGGAACCTGACACTAGGAAAATAGGACAGAGCACGGAGCAGAGCAACATACCCCGTGGTTCAGCCACAGTCCTCAGGCACAGACTCAGGGCACTTCCTGGCGGGGACGCAGCCAGCGCTTAGCATGGTCGCCTGCCACTACCCTGACTACCATCTCATGACTAGGACTGTTTCTGGTCCAAGGACAGAACTGGCAGCAGACAGGGAGAAGCACCCTGAGATGGGCCTACAAATGCTCTCAAGGATGTGAGAGACCAAGGGACGGGTGACAGATGGTGAACACACAGAGAAATTACTTCTGCAGAACCCCCTGTGAGTCACTTTCAGGTTAATGCTTCATGATAGGATCAAAATGTTTAGCAAACAGAATCAGCCCTCCTTGAAAATGGTGGTTGTGATGATGCCATAGGCTTATGAGAAGGGGGAGGCGGAGGGGAGAGAGAGAGAGAGAGAGAGAGAGAGAGAGAGAGAGAGAGAGGAAAAGAAAGGGGAGGAGGGGGTGGGAAGAAAGGAGGAAAAGAGAAGAGAAGGAAAATATTCAGAATGGTTCTGTGGTCTGAATGTACCACCCTGTGTCTAGTTTCCTCTGCCAAAGAAGAAATGGAAGGAAACAAACTAAGCCAGGGATGCCAGAGTGTCCCGGATGGGCTGCTGGTGATGGGGTGGGTAGTTTGAGAGCTGGGTCGTCTGTCCTCTCCCGTCCTAGGCACGAGTCGATGTGGCTCCCTTAGTTCACCTGGGACGTGGTCTGGCCACCACTAGCCTCCCTGACACTGACTTACAGAAAGACAGCAGGGGCTCTCTCTCCCCTGTCATTAAAGGGCCTGTGTGATCAATCCTCTTTTCTCAGGAGCTAAAAGAGGGTAGTAGATTATACCATCTCCTTTTGCAGGAAATCAGCGAAGGGTCAACTTTGCTCTGTCCTTTCTGCAGATGGAGAGGCCGAGGAGAGAGTGGGCACTTCTCTAAGTGCCCCACAGCCTGCATGGGAACCTGACTGCTGACCTCGGGACATTAAAATGTTTTCCATTTATGACTTGAGAAAATTCCACAACTTGCCCCACCTTCCCTCAAGGCCCAGGGGGCTGAGGTGTTTGCACCTGGGTACCTGGAATGTGTGTGAGCCGAGTAGGGGCAGAGCCATGCAAGCGGTCCCCTACCCCGTACCTTTCCGGGCCTGGAATTCAGTCCTGTGTGTGGAGGTGGTCCCTCCCAATGCTGAAGCAGGGGAGCGTGAACTTAGGCCACTCTGGCTGTAGGCCCCCAAGTAGGCTAGAAACTCCAGCGTGTCCTGTTTGGGAGACTGTTTTAAGCTGGAATGTGGGGCAGGGCTGAGGCAGGACTGGAGCCTGGGGAAAGAAACGAGTTAACTGGAGGGTACTGAGGGCCGAGCAGTGGCGACCTCCCCTCTTGGGAGCCTGAGAGGAGAACTGAGGCCCCAAAGACCCAGGCAGCCTGTGCCTTCTCCCTGCGCGCTCTGGGCTTTCGAACTCCTGCTCTGCGTTCCGCTGAGTCACCAGGCTTGGTCTCAGCTTCTGCTACTGTCCTGCATGGGGCCCAGGACCGTCCTGGGCACTCAGCCCCAAAAGCCCTTCCACTGACTCGGCCGTGTCCCATCAGGGGTGGCCACAGCAGGCCGGGGCGGCCCCTCAGGGGTCCAGGGAGGGCCCAGAGTTGCCAAGCTGCAGACGTTGCCGATCTCTCTTTAAACTACGGAGAAAGTCTGATTTGCGGCAGCTCAGCCTTCAGGGTTTGAAGCTCCCAGAACAGCTGCTCTCAGCTCAAGCCGGTCATTAGCGGGCTTGTGGGTTGGAGGTCTGGGAAGAGTTTTCCAGGAGGCAGCACATTGGAGAGGAAAGCGGACTGGCCTGTGGGTCAGGAGCCCCGGGATCCAGTCCTCGTGTTCCTGCGCGCCAGCTGGCAGCCTGAGCAGATCTCTTTCCTTCTCTGAACCCTGGAAAATGGGGACGGTAGGACCCAGGTGAGGATCCTTCAGTCATTCACCAGCTATGACCGATCACCTTCGGTGTGCTGAGGACTGCTGGAGACCCTGGGGACGGAGTGACAGACGAGAACGGTAAGGCCTTTTCTTGTGGGGCTGACCTGTATTCTAGTCAGCGAAGGAGACGGGCAATAGCCATCAGATAAACCGATCAATACGGTAACCTTACTTACGGCTAAGTACCATCCAAAAAATAAAACAGGGTGACTCAGGGAGAGAACCGGGGTTGCGGGAGTGTCCAGAGAACGCCACTGTCCAGGCCAGTGATGCCTTGTGTGGGGTTAGAGCGCTGAGGTGGCCGTGAGCGGGCAGATGCCAGATCTCGTGGAAACGGAGCACATAGGATCCACTGTGACTGGGGAAAAGGGATGGAGAGGATGACTGCTGGACATTTTGCATGGAGCTACAGAGTCAGTGGTGGTGTTGATTCATTGATTTGGGGGACGAGTGGGTCTGGGAGGGAAAATTGAGATACTGGTCTTGGACATGTGAGGTCAGAGACCCTGAGTTGACTCCCAGTGGGGATGAGGTGAGGATAGCCAGGCACCCCGTTTCGGAGCATGGTACGGAGCTGCAGAGCAGATAGGAGGGGTTCACACACGGTGAAGGTCTCCTGAGGTGTGGACGCAGGTTTCCAGAGCTCTTTACACACCTCCCACCCACCCACCCCCTTTCAAACGCACTCCCATCCCCGCCCAAGTGCCGTGAGCACCCCACTGCTGTCCCCAAACTTCCTCTGCAGGTGGCTCTGTGCCGTTCCCACTTCTCAGCACAAAATCCACATTCGTTGCCTCCTGGATCCACAGCCTGGCTCCCAGTTAGCTGACCAGTAGGGAAGCAGCCACAGACTACTGACCACTGAGGTGTCAGTGACTCTGGACATCTTATTCTCTGGTTGGGCATTTTCCCCTCTTTCGTAGGCGGAGGTGGCTGTGTAGAGGCAACCAGACACCGCCCCAGCCCAAAGGCCTCATAGATGGAGGTGTTGGGTGTTTTGATTGGGGGCCTGGCTTTGAGCAGTTCAGAACCCTGAGGCCTCGGATTTCGGTGTGCGGAGCTTCCCGGGGCGGGGGAAAGCTCCTTTTTCCTGAGGGAGCTTTAGAAGACACAGAGGATGCTGGTTCCTGGGAAAGGGTGCCCCAGAGACACTGCATGGCGGCTCTCACCCTTGGCCCAGGTGTGAAAAGTGTAGGTTTGGGTTCTGGTGATACAGGCAGGGTCAGTGAACTCTGGGATAAAGAAACATCTTAGCAATTCAAGGAGGGAGCGCCATTGTCTCAGCTACGCTAAAACGATAGGGGTCCCTAATGAGCCCGTGGGCACTCTGTCTTGGTGGATAACGGTATCTCCCTTTGCAACTGAGGGGCAGGAAGGCCAGTTAAGGAGGGGCCTGGGGCTGTCGGCTGAGCTGGGATCTTCACCCTTGCCGGGGGGCAGGTGAGCTATGACCTGCCCAAGTGTCCCACAGAGAACAGCTCATGCTGAGGGGCTTCGAGGGGACCCAGGAGCCAGTCCCCTCTCAGTGCTGGCAGAGGAAGCCCATGGAGAAGAGAGGAGGCCAATATTATCCCATCGCCTCCCATTCAGTTTTCAAATACGGCACGTCTGCTGCCTCGTTCTTTGGGCACGATCACCCCGAATGACCCGGCCTCTCTGACTCCAAACAGGCCTCCTCTGTGCAGGAAGAAAACACCCACCAGTGGTCCCAGCTTAGTGTCCTCAGCAGAGAGCACGGGCGCCAGAGCCAGACTTTCTGCGTGTCCATCCCGGCTCAGCCTTTTTACCACCTTGTGACTTAGGCAAGTCACTTAGCCTCTCAAGGAATAGAAAATAAACCACCTCATAGAATTGTCTGAGAACTCAAGGAGACAATAGCTGTACAGGGCTAAAAACAGTAGGTGACCACAGCAACGTGCAGTCAGAGTCAGCTGTCATTACCATCATCTGCACGGCCACCCCAGGGGTGCCCTTGCTGGCCGTGCTGGGGCCCCAGACCTCTCCGCAGGCCAACCTTTGTCGTCAGAAAGGTGGCTATTATGGCCAGGAGCCATCGCCCTTCCCTGTGACCGGGCAGCACCCCTCTTACCAGAAGAAGAGGGAAGGGAAATCTGGCGAGGCACATAGAAACCAACGAAACAAACACCAAATCAAAGCTAAAAACAACAACTTCCACAATCTTCCACAGATTTGCCCCAAACTGTTTAGTCTAGTGACTCAGACGGTGGTGGTCAACTTAACCTCAACAGCACTTAGCCTGGGGCCGTCCACAGTTGAATGTCACAGGAGTGACATTGGTCTGCTCAGCTGCCATAGCAAAGTAAAACTGACTAGTGGCTTCAACAACAGACGTTTATTTTCTCTTAGTTCTGGAGGCTGGAAGTCCAAGATTAAGAGGTTAGCAGGGTTGGTTCCTTCTGAGGCCTCTCTCCTTGGCTTGCAGACGGCCTCCTTCTCCCTGTGTCCTCGTGGCCTTTCCTCTGTGCGTGTGCATGGCCTGTGTCTCTTTTTGTGTGTCTACATTTCCACTTCTTACGAGGATGCCAGTCAGATTAGATTGGGGCCGACCCTAATGACCTTATCCTAATTTAATCACCTCTGTAAAGGCCCCATCTATAAATACAGTCACATTCTGAGGTCCTGGATGTTAGGGTTTCAACATACGAACTTTTGAGGGACACAGTTCAGCCAAAAACTAATTCCATCCACAGAACTCTGAGATGTACAGAATACACAGACTTTAGGAGGACTTCAGAAATCACCAAGTCCATTCCCTGGAATTTGTAGATGAAGCTCAGGGTCCTGCAGCCATTTGTCCAGAGGCACAGAATAAGTCAGTGCAGGACAGGGGCCAGAGCCCTGGGGCTGCCCTGCTAAGCCGAGTGGATTAGGCAGTCAATGTGTGTATCTGTAAGAAGTAGGTGAGGAGTTCTCTTGCGCTGGGCTGTCTGTTGAGAACTCAAAGTACGATCACGATCGTAAACATGCTTTGTAAACAGCAAAGCCCGCACCCAGGGAGGCCCCAATGTTTAGACAGGCAGGAGAAGGTCATGGTAATAGAGGCTCTTGGTTTCTGAATCTGTTCCTTACTCAGAATAAGGAGAGGGAACGGGCTTTCTGACTGTGTGCCGGGCTTTGTGCAAACGTTCACATTTATTTATTTATTTATTTATTTATTTATTGCGGTACGCAGGCCTCTCACTGTTGTGGCCTCTCCCATTGCGGAGCACAGGCTCTGGACGTGCAGGCTCAGCGGCCATGGCTCACGGGCCCAGCCGCTCCGCGGCATGTGGGATCTTCCCGGACCGGGGCACGAACCTGTATCCCCCGCATCGGCAGGCAGACTCTCAACCACTGCGCCACCAGGGAAGCCCCACATTTATTCTTAACAACAGCCCTACTTCAGACTAGAGATTGCTACCCCATTTTGAAAAGGAGAAAATTAAAAATCAGAGGACTGAAGTGACTTGACCAAGGCCACTATTTGTCAGTGGTGGATCCAGCGCTAAGTTTTTCTGACATAGCCACACTCTCCTCACCTCCAGGGTGAGGCCAGGGACTTTGGGGAGGGCCTTAGCCAGGAACAGAACCTTTAAACACCGACTTGCAGTGAGGTCCCTGGCTGGGAGAGCGCAATGCTCACAAGTGCCTGGAGAGCCTTCCTGTGACATCCAATTTTTATCTGGGAGGCAGTGGATACAACAGGCCGTCCTAAGAAAATGAAGTGCAAAGGTTTAACACTGTCAGCATAGTCTCTGCAAACCACAGTGCAGCTGTGCCCATGGGGACATGCCACACGTCCAGGCTCATGCCCTCCCGGGAGCCGTGGAGCCTGCCTCACTGTCACTTGTTTCATGCGTCCAGCCAACACGATCACAGTGATACTGGTAAACGTCTACACGATGTTCACGGGTCAGGAACCGTTCAAAATGCTTTGTCTATATCAGCTCATTGAATCCTCACAAAATCCTAAGAGACAGGTATTATTCTTGTCCCCAGCTAGATCGAGCAACTTGCCCAAGTTGTCTGTGCTTTAAATGTCTATTGCAGGGTTTGACCAGAATGTCTTTCTCCAGTTGCCAAGGTCTCGACCACTAAGCTATTTCAAGGACACACGAGAACTCGCTCATAAGGATCTATGTTACTGGGGCATCATGCCTTTGACTTATAAGAAAAGAACATCTTTGAGGGCCTTTTGAGGGCCAGGCACTGTGCAGACCTGTCATCTCCAGAACCTGAAGAGCTGGGTTTTGTTATCTTAGTTTTAGAGACAAGGACGTTGAGGCCCGGGAGGTTAGGTGTTGCAGCTAGAGTCTCACAGCCAACAAGTTTATAACACTGGGATTTTCACTCTTAGCTGCTCCTGTGGTCTCCCTTTTGGGACCAATGCTTCCCAGACTCACAGAAGTCCCTTCGAGATGTTTCCCACCAGTGTTTTGGGCTCTGTAAGCTTGATATCTGAGTGGTAGTAATTTAGTAGGTCAAAACCAGCATTTAAAAAATGAAATAAAAGCACGCAGAAGAAAGGGGAAGGGATAGGAATAGAACACAGTAGAATAAATGAAAGGTAAGAATAGGTAATTTGGGGTGAAATTTTGGATTTAGTTATTTACATATGTGTACTGGGTTGTAATGTAAATTGCAGGTCACAATTAAAAAAAAAGTTTGGAAGCCATTGCTGTGTGCTTTCCAGTCCTTTTGTCTGCAGGCACCTCCTCTAGGGCCCAGGGGTGGACTTTCAAAACCTTTATGATGGGCCCTGTACCCTCTCCAGTTTTGAACGGAGCTATTTCTGAAAAAACAAGCCCTTTTCCTGATTCACTTTGTTATAAAGCAGAAATTGACACACCATTGTAAAGCAGTTATACTCCAATAAAGATGTTAAAATAAATAAATAAATAAATAAAACAAAAACACAAGTCCTTTTCCTATTGGAGTTCCCAAGGATTAGGGATAAGTGCAATTTGGTGAACTTCTGGATAACTGCTAAAAATCACATTTCCCTGCTGCCTCAAGATTTTTTTCAGGGCTGCCGTCCCAGAATCTCCCTTTGCTTCTGGGCAATAGTCCACCTGTGAGTACAGAAGCTCTGCCCTGCCCCCTACCCCCCGCCCCATACCCTGTGTCATCCTGTTCTCTCTCTCCCTTTCTCCTTTTTTTTTTTTTTTTAAATCTAGTTTTAGTGTCTCTCAGGGTCATACATGTATGTAGTTTGAAGATTCAGAGAGGCTTGCCATGAAAAAAGGGCTCCTTTGCCTCTGCCAGCTGCCGGCTCTCTTCTGCTCTCCAGACTCCATACTTTCAGAAATTCCAACAGATGCTTGTGACACTTACCCCCATTTCTCCAAATATCAGTAGCAGGTTTAGATTGCTACTTCTTGATTTTTTTCAGTTTCAGACACGACCTTTTGATTTCTTATTATGAAGCAAATTTAGCTCTTCTCGATCTCTCCGGCACACCCTCCTTATCTCACCATCTCTCCAGTAGAGCCCTGTAATTTTTATAAGTATTCAGTGTCTGTATTACGATCACATAAATTCTACTCGCAGCTGAGCCATATAGTATACTACACTTTTTTTTTTCAAACACAAGAATAAACTTTCCCTGGATATAATTGACTTAATTTTTCATTTGCTTAATTATCTATATGTTTATCATTAATTCAACCCTCCAAGCTAGTTGTCCCTAGTTGTGTAAGTCTCTTCTTAATACATTCGAACGTATTGGGCAATCTGATAATATCACCTTCTTGAAGAAATCCCCTAGAGCCCTCTGACCTACTCCAAAATGCATGGGTTGTTCCTAAGCCTGCATCACAGTTATTTTCTTGAGATTTCTCTTCGTTATTTTCTTGGGAATCTCTTTCACCTCTCTCATCTTGGCTGTTCTCTTTCTTGGATCTCGAGTCTTTTTCTTCCTTGATTTCTTTTTTCGTTTTAATGGTGCACGTCACCGAGTCCCTTCCTGAGAAAGGCAACGTGGAACCAATGTTCTGAGACCTTGCATGCCCCAAAATGTCTTTATTCTACTCTCTCTCCTAATTAATAGTTTGGCTTAAGACAGAATTCTAAGTTGGAGATAACTTTTCCTTAGAATTTTGGAGACATTGTTCCATTATTTTCCAGCTTCCATGATTACTTTGAGGTCATTGGTCCTCTGTCCCCTGTTTTTCTCTCTGGAGGCCTGTGGATGGGTATTCTCTTTACTTCATTGTTCTGAAATTCTATGATGCAGTGGTATACTTGATTTTATCCATCATGCTGAACACTCAGTGGGTGTTTTTGGTGGTGGTGAGAGTTGGCTGGGGTCCTCTTTGGAGAAGGCTGCTGGGATGCTCTGGTTCTCTTTATTCCCCGCGGGAGGATGTTGTGTTCAAGAAGATCCCTCTCGGTGCTGGGTTTGGCATGAAGGTATGTTCACTACCACGGTGGCACTGGAGTCTGAGGTGCAGTCGTGTGTGCCGTGGTCATAGGACCAGGTCTGGCACGTGCAGAGCGGCTGTGGCCTCCAGATCCAGGGTGCAGGCATGCTTGCTGTGACAATGATACTGGTGTCCAAGAGGCAGGCACACATGGAGTGACTATGGCTCTGAGGTTCAGGGCACAGTGAACTTGCTGTGGTGCTGGTGGTGCCAATGTCAAGTGTATACAGAGTGGCTTCTGAGCTAGGGTCTTGGCCATGGGTACAACTGTTTTGGAGAGGGGAGGATGGAGTGGGGACATGGCAGCTCTGGCCCTGGGGGGGAATGCAATGGCAGCTCCTTTCAAGGCAGGGAGCACAGCAGTGGCTTCTTCTCCAGGGAGACACAGTAGTATGGATTCCAAGCATCTCCGTTTGCTGGGGTCAGTGTCAGCAAACTCTGTGGAAGTCCTCAGTGGTGAAAGCTTTTGTTGTCTCAGTGGTGACAAGGGCTGCTGTGGTCCTCCTGATCTCCCTTCCCCCATGTGGGAAGGTCCTGCTGAGGGCATCCCTCTTGCCACTGAGCTGTTGCAGACTGGGGGATGGGGTGATCCCAGGAAGATGCCTCCTATGATTTTCTATGCAGTCATCCTTGGGTTTTGTGCTCCACTGAGTTGCTGCAAGTTCTTTCTTTCATTCAGAGCTCTGCCAGTGCTATGTTATTTCATCTGTTGTAGTTCTTTATTAGTGTGTGTGTGTGTGTGTGTGTGTGTGTGTGTGTGTGTGTGAAGGACAAGTATTGGGACTTCCTAGTGTGCTAGCTTGCTGAGATCACTTCTCCTCTTTACTTTTATAACTTTCTTCAATTTCTTTCCTTAATGTTTGCTCTAGTGATTACAGTATGCCTCTCCAATTTATCACAATCTACTTTAAATTAATACTGATTTTTTGGTGACAGAAAGAAACTCTGGGGACTTCCCTGGTGGTGCAGTGGCTAAGAACCCACTTGCCAGTGCAGGGGACATGGGTTCGATCCCTGGTTTGGGAAAATCCCACATGCTGCAGAACAACTAAGCCGATGCGCCACAACTACTGAAGCCCGCGCACCTAGAACCCATGCTCTGCAACAAGAGAAGCCACTGCAATGAGAAGCCCGTGCACCGCAACGAAGAGTAGTTCCCATTCGCCTCAACTAGAGAAAGCCCGTGTGCAGCAACAAAGACCCAACGCAGCCAAAAAATAAATAAAATTTAAAAAAAAAGAAACAATGTAGCTCCATTTCTCACTACCCCCTCTTCTGTGCTATTATTGGCATATATATTTATATGTGCTACAAACCCACAGTATGATGTCATAATTTCTGCTTTGAGCAATCATATGTTTTTTTTAAGTTAAGAAAAGATAATATATCATTATATATTCTTTTTTTATTATTATATATTCTTAAATTTACTTACATGGTTGCCATTGTCAGTGCTTTTCATTTCCTTCTGTCAACTGGTTACCATCTGGTATCATTTTCTTTCAGTTATAACGACTTCCTTTAGTTTTTTCCGTAGTATTAGTCAGATAGAAACAAATTCTCTGTTTTATTTATCAGGAAAAGTATTTCTTTCACCTCCATTTTTTAAAAGATAGTTTTATTGGATAGCAAATTCTTAGGTGACAGTTCTTTTAGCACTTTAAATATGTCATTTCATGGAAATAAAAACAAAAATAAACAAATGGGACCTAATGAAACTTAAAAGCTTTTGCACAGCAAAGGAAACCATAAACAAGACCAAAAGACAACCCTCAGAATGGGAGAAAATATTTGCAAACGAAGTGTGGAATCTAAAAAAAAAAATGGTTCTGAAGAATCTAGGGGCAGGTCAGGAATAAAGACACAGACGTAGAGAATGGACTTGAGGACACGGGGAGGGAGAAGGGTAAGCTGGGACAAAGTGAGAGAGTGGCATGGACATATATACACTACCAAATGTAAAATAGATAGCTAGTGGGAAGCAGCCGCATAGCACAGGGAGATCAGCTCGGGGCTTTGTGACCACCTAGAGGGGTGGGATAGGGAGGGTGGGAGGGAGACACAAGAGGGAGGAGATATGGGGATATATGTATATGTATAGCTGATTCACTTTGTTATAAAGCAGAAACTAACACACCATTGTAAAGCAATTACACTCCAATAAAGATGTTAAAAAAAAAAGGCATTTCACTGCCTTCCAGCCACCTTTGTTTCTGATGAGAAGTCAATCATTAATTGTATTGTTGCCGTAAATATGATGGATCATTTTTTTCTTTTGCTGCTTGCAAGATAATCTCTTTTCTTTGGTTGTCAGTATATAACTGTGATGTCTCGGTATGGTCCTCTTTGTGTCTATGTTATGCTGGGTTCATTCCGTTTTCTGACTGTGCTAGTGTGTTTGGGCTGCTGTAACAAAATATCATAAACTGGGTGGCTTCTGAGCAACAGAAATTTAGTTCCCACTGTTCTGAAGGCTGGCTAGCCCAAGATCACAGTGCCGGCAGATTTGGTGTCTGGTGAGAGCCCGCTTCATTGATGGCCATCGTTTTGCTCGAGCCTCACGTGGTGGAAGAGAGGAGACAGCTCTCTCAGGCTTCTTTTATAAGGGCACTAATTCTTATTCTTTTCCAGATAAATAAAAGTGGGGGAATTTTTTTGTATCCAGTTTACATGAGGTTCCACTCTCATGGCCTAATCATTTCCCAAATGTTCCACTTCCTAATTAGGTTGGGCACATTGGGTATCAAATTTCAACACATGCATTTTGGAGGAACACCCAAAATGCTATTCAGACCATAGCATTGACCCTTTAAGTTAACATCATTCACTAACACTGAGGAATTTTCAACTGTTTTTTCTTCAAATAGTTTTTCTGTGTCTTTTCTTCTTTCCTCTTTTTTGGGACTCCTATTTCATTTATATTTGAACATTTTACATCGTTTGTCAGGTCTCTAAGTCTCTGTTCATTTTTCTTAACTCTTTTTGCTCTCTATCTCTCTCTCTTTTTTTTTGATTCAATAACTTTTATTGCTCTATCTGCAAATTCACAGCATCTTTCTTCTGCCATCTCAAATCTGCTGTTGAGCCTATCTACTGAATTTTCAACCTCAGTTTTTGTAGTTTTCAACTCTAGAAATTCCACTTGATTCTTTTTTTTTTTTCTGTGGTACGCGGGCCTCTCACTGTTGCGGCCTCTCCCGTTGTGGAGCACAGGCTCCGGACGCGCAGGCTCAGCGGCCATGGCTCACGGGCCTAGCTGCTCCGCGGCATGTGGGATCCTCCCGGACCGGAGCACGAACCCGTGTGCCCTGCATCGGCAGGCGGACTCTCAACCACTGGGCCACCAGGGAAGCCCTCGTGTGTATTTTAGGAGTCAGTGAGGGACATGTGGGGAGTTTATTATTTCAGCCCTTTGGGGGCTCTCTTAACTTACTTCCAGGATTTACCCCCATTACATTCTTGGGTGATCTGCAGGCCACTCTGGACAGAAGTTATATTCTCAAGCCAGAAAAGCTGCAGTTTTTCACTTTGGTCTTGAACTGATTCCATGACCTTTTAACCCATAAATGGCAGGTTTTCACCTCCCCATTCCAGATCAGATCTGTCACCTCCACCTGGCTGTTGGTTTTCACTAACAGCCCTCAAACAAGTCCATCATTCCCACGAGTAGAGCTGTGGTTCTCATCACCCAAGCTAAGGCGTGGGAGCGAGGGATAGAAACTCCACGCAAGAAGACCACAGACTCATGGCCATTCTGACGCAAGAGCAGTTTTTCAAGATTAAACACTTCTCAACTTGTTGTTCTGCCTTTGGTCATGTTCCAGTGCCTTTAAATGGTTGGTTTTAACAACTTTATCTGGTTTTTATACTTGTTTTTTTCAGGGGGAAATTGACCAGCTTCTCATACCACCATTCCTAAGTGAATCTTGGACTGGATTATTTCAATGTTTCTTCCTTTCAAATATGCTATTGCCCACAGCTTTTGATTTTTTCAGAAATGTACTGATGTCAGAAGGCTGGTGCAAACACATAGAAGAATAGCTCCGAATTTTGCATAAATCACTTTAAATGTGCAAAAATAAATGGGGGAGCCAGCGAGGCTGAACACCGAGCTGGGGGTTTCACAGCTGGGGTTTAATCTCAGCGCAGCCCCAGGAGCCCTCTCCAGGGTTCTCTAACAAATGTTTCTGCTAAGGACACCCCTAGCCTCACCTAACACATCTCGCTGCTGCCCACCTTCTGCCCTGCCTCGCCCCTTACCTCCCCCTGCCTTTTGCATGGATTCTATGACTGTCAGGATGAAAGTAGCAGAAAGTAACTTTCACTTCTGCTTAGACAACTGAAACTCAAGAGCAAGGTCATTTCCTTGTTCTTTTCTGAGTAGCTGCTGGAATACATTTTCGGGTTTTTTTCCGACCCCTGTCTGTTGGGGGTGGACAGAAAGGTGAAGGGTTTTTTTTTTCCCAGATCATGTAAAAACCAGCTTACCTGAACTCCCTGCCCTGCAAACTTCTCACATCCCCTCTCACCCTAACCTTGAATAGATCAGTCTGAGTTTGAGGAAATGGATTTTCTCTTTAGAAAGGTAGATTTCCTGCTCCCTGCTATATTCTCTGTATCCTTGGGTCCAAGTATATAAAAGTTCTTCAAAACCCACAGATTAAAAAAAAAAATTAGATGTTATTCAGGCAGCATCACTGGACCCTTGGTTAGTAAAAGACTCAACCCAGGTGTCTGCCTCTGAGAATCTGCAGGATCCTTAGTGATAAACCATGTTCAAGGCCGTCCCCTTGGTAACGTCCCCCAATAATCCCTGATGGAGTTATTGTTCCTGCCTCTGTTCTAATAATGTGCCTTGTTGAGGCGTCTATGGCTGCACTTACCACATCCCATGATACTTGTCTGTCTACCAGACCCCTTCCCAGGCTCCTTAGACTGAGTCCCTCAGAGGAGAGCCGTGCCTATTATATCTGTATCCCCAGCCTCTGGTGTGTGCTTAGAGCAAACAATCACCAAAGTTTGTTGTGTTAACTGAATTGAAATAACAAGACTGAATCGTCTCATCTCAAACAGTAACTTTTAAATCATAAGCTTGGGAGTCCTTGAACTTGTGTTTAAATGTTTAGGTCCAACTCTCAGGTGTCAGGAAGTGAATACAAAAATAATAACACCTGTGATTCACTGAGCACAGCTGGTTCTGGGCCCTGTTCTGGGCCCTTTGCTCTCAAGGATAGAAGAAGACAAAGCAGGGTTCACTACGTGCTAAGTACCGTAATAGAGACTTTTTATACATTAATCCATTTATTCTCACAAAAAACCTTTTGGGAGAAATGAAGCAGACTGTTTCCAAGGAGCCTTAGAACCCACGAACTCTGTTTCTGCTGCTGATGCCATGAACATCTGTCAAAAAGCTCTTTCCTACCGGGAACTTGCAGAGAATTACTGTCTTAGTCCTAAAATCCAAGGAGAGAAACTCCATAAGGAAGCTGAAATTCTGGACTGTGGTCCCACCCTCACTGAGGCTCCCAGACTTAAAGGCAGGAGAGGAAGCCACCCATTGGCTCCCTTTTGTCTGTGCATCAGAAAGCAGGTGTCCAGTGGCCCACCATGTCTGGCTGGACCAGCAAAGTCTCCAGAGGTCATCTCAGCCACCTTCTTGGTCCCATCGGTCCCTCCGCCAGTGCGGTACAGGACAGCACCTCACCACTCTGGGTGTTAGGGTCCTTCCCCATCACCTGTATCATTCTCGGTTCCTCTGAGTTTTCATAGCTGAGTGAAATAGCACAATTGAAGAGGCTCTGAGATCAAAATCAAGGACTGGCTAGGGTGCTAGAAACAAGGGAATTAGCCGATCCTGTGCCTCCTCTCACTCATTCTGTCGTTTGTGCTCTTAGTATCCCATGGGCTAGGAATTGTCAGGACTATCTGGAGGACAAGAAAAATCCAGCAAGCCTGGGAGAATGGCCACCCTGCTCACCCAGATGGCACAAGGCAGCAGAGCCCAAGCTCCTTCTTGCCTTGAAGACAAACACTGCAAAGCAGAGCGAAATACCTTGTCGAGTTAGCTTGGAGGTTACTAACTCTGCCAGGCTTTGCTGCAGGAAAAACAACATCTGTGTTGTTCAATCAAAACCCCATGAGAAAATTTCCCAGTGGCCGAGGGGCATTGTTACCGATGTGGCCCAGGCCCAGAGAAAGACCAGCTGCTTGTGGTCCTTCCTCGCAGGCTTTTCCTGGACCCAGTGAGCCCACGGAAGCTTTTGAAGGGCTTGGCGGGAGGGGCGGGGCTCCTTGGGGGCAGCTGTGACCACAGACCGGGGAGCCTGCCACCTCGGCCGGGTGATTGCCATCGTCAGCAGGAAGCTACGAGCTACCGAACTGATTGAGACACCTGGGATGGGCTCCTGTTTTGGGATTGCTTCCGAGCTGCTGGCTGTAGCTGGAAGGACACTGCCCCACAAGGCGCGGGGATCTGAAGAGCTATGGTGAGCGGCTGCTGAGCATTGCCAAGGTAAGATGCATCTTCTGCCTTCCCGACCGTCTCATTTCCTCAAATGGTGCCAACAGTGCCCGGAGGCCTGTGGGTGGGAGACCGGGCAGGAACATTGCTATGGGGGTTATGGGCGGAGAGAGAAGACATTCTTAGGATCCGAGCTGCAGCTGTGAACAGATTGCCCTGTTGTTTGTTCATTTCTGTTTTAGAGAGTTGTTTGATTTATAAAAGTTCACCCATCCAGGGTAGATTCTGTTTCTCAGGCTTTCTAAGCTGGAAAAGGTGGTAAATGTGCCACAGAGGAAAGAGAGGAGGAGGCTGGACCGGGTGGTGGCGGCGTGCGTGGGCACTCACGGCAGCTGTGGGCTCCAGGCAAGAGCCTCCCTATACGCGAGAGTAAAGGTACCATGGTGCAGAGCTGATGGAGGCCAGCGGTGATGCATGGGAGCATCTGGCTCAAGGTCAACGATTGGCTGTTGCTTTTGTTTCATTTTGGGTTTTGTTTTTTTTTTAATAAGGTTTTCCATTTTTCAGACATGTGGGGGTAGGGTGATGGAATAGGTTTAACGATGGCCTTTTGGGCTAAGAGATCAATTTGGCCAACTGTGAAAAGGAAAGAACAGTTGACAACATATTTTGAAAGGATTTTAAACATTCTAGGATTTTGACAACTTTTCTAGTCATTTCCTAACTGTGTTTACCGCTGTGTTTAGCCTCAACTGCCCACATTACCAATGAACTAAAGAGTTATCACCGCGTTTCCGTAGTTATAGAGAATTCCATATAATATATGTTGATACTCCTCCCTCCCGGAAGGGAGCTTGGTTCCCCTCAGCTTAAGTGAGAACTGGACTTAGTAGAGTGTATGGAAAGCAGAAAACGGTAACACTATAGTGGAGAATCCTGGCCACAAAGTTAACATCTCCAGGGATAAGTCATATTGTATTTATTACGTAACTTTGTCTGCAAGGAGAAAAGTACTTCACCTGTGTGCTCTTCTTCCCCCAAACCCATAATCCCACTCTAGTCATAAGAAAACATCAGACAAACCCAAATTGAGGGACAGTCTACAGACGATTTGACCTTCTAGATTGTCAAGGTCATGACAAATGAGTAAAGATGGGGAAACGGTCACACATCAGAGGAGAGGAAGGAGACGTGACAACTAAATCCAGAATTCATATCCGGGCTGGATTGGATTCTGGACCAACAACAACCTCAAAGTCATTCGTGAAAATAGGTGAAGTCTAAATAAGGTCTGGAGTCTAATGACTATCGTTGTACTGATGTGCCTTTCTTAGTTCTGGCAAATGTACCATGGTTAGGAAAGAAGCCAACATTAGGGGAAGCTGGGTGAAGGATATATGGGAAGTCTCTATCCTCTTGGATAGAAGTCTCTATCGCCTTGGAGCTCCCCACCTTATTCCCAGAAAGCTCCTTATTTCCCTCTCTTCACGGTATTTCTTATGATTCATTTATTTTTTCATGCAGCACACATTTTTTGAGCCCTCATTCTGTGTCAGGGGACTTAGGGCCGACACCCCACCTCTGTCTCCCAGCAGAGCTCACTGCGTTGGTTCAGGTTCCTGGGCCCTAGCACATGCCTAGCTACCCACAAGTGACCCCTCACCAGTGAGGAAGTAGGAGGCCGAGCGTGGAGGCCAGGGAAGGCCCAGACCCGGCACGAAATACCCGATGAACTCTGCCGTCCTGAGCTCAGCCATCCCCACAGAATCTGTGGTCAGCCAAGCAGCAGTGAGCTGTGCTGGCCGACGCTCTCCCGTGAGCGGAGCATCTCCAGAGGGATGCAGAGCAGAACTTGGACTCTTGAAGAGCCAGCTCCTGCGCTGCCCTAGAATCTGCAGCATCCAGATGAGACCACTAGGGGCGGCATCCTTGCTTATAAGGGGCTGCTGTTTGGAAAGGTACCAGGGAGACAGAGAAGCCTGACCTCTCCAGCACACACACACACACACGCACACGCACACCCCACAGGCCTGGCAGAGCAGGTGTGCCCTTGGTCGAAGGTGATATCTCAGCCAGATTAGAGAAACGCTGCAGAAGCAGATGAGAAAGAAGAAAGAATTATGAAGCTGTGGGGTGATAGTGTTTAGATGAAAATCACATCACTTAGATGAAGATCAGAATTAAAGAGCGGAGATTCCCACTGGGCCTACAGTCCCCTCCCTGTCATGTCCCCTGCTCCCTCACTGCTCCTGGACCTCCTCCACAGGTCCGCGCTCCTGCTGGGCGCACGCCCCCCCACCCCTCATCCAGGCAAGTCCCGCTTGTCCTGATTCTCAGGATCAGAAGACCAATGTGTTCTCTTCTGTCACCAGTGCCCAGACCCATCCCTGTGTCCCCATGGCCTCCAGCACATGCTTAGGGCTATTTGCTTGCTGGTCTGCTGCCCCTCTGGACCTGGGCTCCTCCAGGACAGGGACCAGGCCCTTCCTCCCTTCCCTCTGAGTCCCAGTGCCCAGAACGTACCTAGCACAGAGTGGATTCCCTGTGGAGTGGTTCTTGAGGGAGAGAAACAACAACACATTCTGGAATGCAAATAAGCTTAAGACATGAGGAAGAAAGCTGGAAGGAGGAAAAGCATGTGAGATTTCACGATCACCCTTAGTCACAGTGGACTCCGGGACCATGGCCACACCGGGGCTTTAACGGGGGCCCTTGCAGAAGGAGATGGGGTGTCACTAGGTCTTCAGCATGTTCTGCTCCTGCAAGGCAGAGTGGACCAGAGGAAGGTGCTGGACCTTGGGGTCAGCCAATCCTGCACTGGGACCTGGCTCTGCCACTTATGGGGGATCTGGGAGGGTGGAGCAAATGGCCTAGCTCTCTGTAAAGGGGGAACAGTTGCACCCAGCTCCAGGTACAGAAGTGAGAACTAAATTGAACAAGATGATTGGAGCATGGAGGCTCTGCCATGGCCGCTCAGCTCCCCATGGGCCACTGTGTGGCTTGTGCGTACCCCCTCACAAAAGGCCTGATGCTTCCTAAAACCATGGGGGTAGAAAGAGGTTATCTCGGGTGCCTTGTCAAGGCCACTGTCTGCTGGCCTCTTTGCACACCTTGTTACCTGAGCTGCTGCGCCAGGACCAGGGTGAGGCAAGTGGGGCTCCGAGGGTACAGAATTTAAAGAGGGTCACCCTCTCAGGATCGCTCAGGTGCAGGGGATGGTCGAATATATTCATATGTCTGCAAGGATATGAGATGCTCTGTGTTTAATGGATTAAGTCAGGAGTTCTGACCTCGAGACCACAGACCCCTCTTGAGTTTCACAGGACCTGTGAGCTCCCTGAACTTTGTGGACGCGTGCATTCTTCTGCAAAGAGCATTTATGGCTTTCATCAGATTCCCAAAAGGATCTGTCCACCCCAAAATATTTGGACTCACCAAGTCCGATGGTTAGGAAGAATAGTTTAATTTTATCTCAGTGTGCTGTATGTACAAGGCAGGGGAAGGGACTTCGGCATAGGAGAGAGACAAAGCAGCCGTAGCTGAGAGGTCCTACAGCTGAGAGGTTGGATGCCTGGGCTTGTGGAATGGAGGGCCCAAGTTCAAGTTTCAGTCCTGCCACTTCCTGGCTGTTGCAACTCAGGCATGTCACCAAATGTCTTCCTGAAATAACAATTGTTTGACCTTACACTATACTGGCAGCCTCACCTATCTCAGTAGGGGACTTATACCCTTAAGTCTCATTTCTTTATTTGTTGATAATAGCACATCACAGTGTTAGAAGAATTAAACTCCAAAGCCCTAATTCTCTGGTGAATTGAAGCTGAGGAGGACAGAATATTTCCATCTAGATTCTATTCAATGCTTCATGGAAGAATCAATTCTCCGCGT
Organism: Neophocaena asiaeorientalis asiaeorientalis; assembly: GCF_003031525.2. NCBI lineage: Eukaryota > Metazoa > Chordata > Mammalia > Artiodactyla > Phocoenidae > Neophocaena > Neophocaena asiaeorientalis. The sequence continues at coordinate 2,195,460 of NW_020174929.1, read as the reverse complement.
AAGAGGAGTCCTTGTAATTTGAAAAGGCACATTTCACATTTGTAACTTCTTAGATTTATTGGTACGCACATTTATCTTGAAATCTTGAAAAGGGAGAGTGTGATTTGGTTTCTCAAAAGAGGAAATGGGTTTAATAAGATTAAGAAACATGAATCTAGGTGCCTTGGGTGCTCCCCCTGTGTCGAGCTTATTGGGCCGAGAGCTGTGTGTCTGGATCTCAGTGCCTGGGCTGTTCAGGGAACCACATTCCTGAATCAGGCCCATGCACCCAGCTTGGCAAGGACACACTGTGCTCGGCTCATACTAAAGGCGCCTGTAAGAAACAAGGCAGGCCCTTCGCCGTGGCATCGTTGCTGCAATGCTGTTGAGACCGCCACCCACCACTGCACTCAGGACCACCCTAAAAGGAGCCTCGGGAGAATTTCCAGACCCGGGAGACACCAACTCTTCCAACGGGTCATTTCCCACCTGCTGCTTCAGACTCCAGGACACTTAGAGCCAAATTTCCATCTAACCATATTAGCAGCTGGGGAGCCCCATCTCAAGGTCTGTATTTCTGTGTACCTGCCTTACTGTCAAATTTGTTTTCCTGCCCTAACTTACCCTTTGGTCTGATTTCTTTGTCTACTTTTCTCTCCCGTTATTTCATACTTATTTTTATAAGTGGCCCCAAATCTTTTTGGAAACATCAGGAAATGAATAAATAAGTCAACAAAAACAGGACAGTGTTCTGGAAAGAGCCTGATGCACGGTGAGGGTACTCAATAAGAATTAGCTCCCTTTCTGTGTACAAAGCATAGAACAACCTATTGTGAGATATCCAGCTGTGGGTCTATTATAGTTAGACAAATAGCCTGTTTCAACTGTCTGTTTTTACAGTTATTGTAGCCTCTATTGTTACAGAGATTATCTAAAATTATTTCATGGTAAGATTCTTTTTATTCCTACCATTTCTAAAGTAAATGGGACTTTTCAAAAATAAATTCATTTTTTTTAAAAAAGCATTGCACTTGGGGAGTTCCCTGGTGGTCCAGTGGTTAAGACTCCGTGCTCCCAATGCAGGGGGCCCGGGTTTAATCCCTGGTCGGGGAACTAGATCCCACAGGCATGCCGCAATTAAGAGTCTACATGCCGCAACCAAGGATCCCACATGCTGCAACGAAGATCCTGAACACAGGCACAAAGATCCCACGTGCCGCAGCTAAGACCCGGCACAGCAAAATAAAATAAATAAATATTAAAAAAAAATTAAAAAGTATTGCATTTTAAGATAGGACCAAAAGTAATAAGGCATTTTATGAGTTTATTTGGGTGGCTTTATGGGAAAGGCTGAAGTCTCCTTTTCCTAATGAGAGCCATTTCTATTTTGTGGTGTCCATCTGTCTGTCTGTCGGTCGGGCTGGCAGACTCCCTGGCACCTGTCAGTGCCGTCAGGGATGTGTCAGGTTAAGACAGGCGTCTTCAGGACTGACAGCAGGGATGTGCTGTCACATGCTTAACCACCAGCTTTCCGGGAAGCAAACATACACATTCACACATATAAGTTAATCATCAGTTTTACTGGTATGAAGGATGTATGATGCATAATTTACAAACATTAATATATACAATACCCTTTCTCATAAATACCATACAGCCCATTGATTCTCCATAGAATGCTTTTGTGAACTTTTGCCAAACCCTTGTATCCAAAGTCAAGCTATGGTTGCCATCAATGCACATGAACTTCACTGATATTTTCACTTATGCCAAGAAGTAAGATCAGACTGAAACCACAAAGACATGTCGGAACTGCTCTTGTTAGTCTATGTGGTGACGCACTTCTTTACTAAATTGGAAAATAGTTTTTTACTACTTTAAAATTTTTCCCCATTTTGGGGGGCGCTATTCACAGCTACAAATATTTTTAAATGAAATCAACATTATCAACATTTTCTCCATCACTGTCTTAAGTTGGGAAAATCAGCGCAACAGATCAACCCCAGATGTATAGCCCTTGCCTATTCCTGTGGTGTAAACACTCTCGCTGTGGCTGATTTCAAGCCGCCAGCATGACTTGGCTGAACACAAAGCTGGGAGGCTGGAAAGAGGCGAGGTAGCACACCGTTATACTGTGTCCACCCTACAGATACAACTGATATAAGTAACAAGAGCAGAGACGAGAGTAAACTATCTAGGAAGTGATGAGGTTTGAGTGTGTATTACCTCCGTTTTTAATGTCATTTAATTATATTTTATGTAATTTTAATTTTGTACATTTTAATTTTGAATAACAATGTACTTAACAAACAGCTCACAGATACCCCCCAAATTTAACAATTGGCTCTTACAAACCAGCGTGAGCTGGCTCCAGCGCATGGCTGCCTGAGAGGCATAATATCTCAGTGCCAAAGTACAGATCTGTGCCTTTTCTGTACCTGGGCTTTGCTGAGCAGGGCCAAGTAGAGACTAACCTGCCTCCTGGGCTCTCCTGAGTCCCAAGCCTGGCAGAAGACGCCCAGGGATCTGGTGGTCCTGCCGTGTGCTTGGTGGCAGGGAGAAAGGAGGGGTGCGGGACCCTGGATGGAGACCCTCTCCCCACGGCAGGCGTGTCTCTGCACCTGCTGCTGCAGCTGGCGACCTAAGTCTTGGAGATCATGGACCCCTGCTGAGTTTCATGGAGCCTATGACCTCCTTGAACTTGCATGCAAGCTTTTGTGGAATGGACAGGTCTTGAGCAAAGATCGTTTATAGCTTTCATCAGATTTCATCAAATCAGGAAGGTTTGGGGCTGCTGGCACGGGAAGGATTGGTTTCTGTTTGACTTCCAAGGGGAGAAGGCGGCTTTTCCGAGTACTCCTGGGACCTGCTCCAAGAATGAGACAAGGTGGCCCCCGCGGGGGAGGCCCTTGCCACTCACGTCACCTAGAAGTGTGGGCGGAGATGCTTCCTACAGGGGACCGGGGCTCAGTGCAGGACACAGTGCTGTGGCTCCCAGCCATCAAGGCTGAGATTGTAGATGTTGCCCTTGACAACCAGGCCCGGTGGCCCTGTCACAGGTGCGGAGGAGGGATGGGGCTCAGCGAGCCCATGTTTCTGCCGCGGCCTGACCCCCGCTGAGGCTGCTCCCACCTGGGCAGCCAGTGAGAGGTGTCCGCTCCCACCCTCCCCTCCTGGTCAGATGGAGCTTCCCAGGGTCCTCCATGCCCCATTGTCACCAAGACAAGTGCCCTCTGAGAACTCGCAAACGGGAAGCGAAAATAACACCCCCAGAGAGGCTCCTGGCCCAGAGCCGAGGGGACAGGCCCTGTGACTGTCTCCCTCCTTCTGGTCTTTAGGAGGATTTCATTTGCTTGCACAAGAGTTTGCTCATAGGAAGGTCACACTTTGGTGGCGTCGGGAGGGTTTAACACCTTTCTCCTCAAGGCCCCTTGAGGGACGCGCAGGTGGACCGAGGTGGGTGCAACTCAGCCTTTGCTGCATCCATGCAAATGGCTCCGCCACATTCATCCTGGCGCGTGGAACCTCTACCTGCAGCCTGCGCAGAAAGCCACTCTCTCGTGATGTGCACCCTGCCCTCCTCCCGTCTGTTTGTGTGCCATCAGAACTGCCGTGGGGGCTGCCTGCCTGTGAAAGAGTCACCGTCACCACGTGTGGTCCTTCTCGTCCTGTTGATCAGAAAGGCCCTTGACAATGAAGGGAAGGGAAAGGTGTAAGAAGGACTGGAGAGAAACACGGGCCTCAGGGGCTTCCCTGGTGGCGCAGTGGTTGAGAGTCCGCCTGCCGATGAAGGGGACATGGGTTCGTGCCCCGGTCTGGGAAGATCCCACATGCCGCGGAGTGACTGGGCCCGTGAGCCATGGCCGCTGAGCCTGTGCGTCCGGAGCCTGTGCTCCGCAGCGGGAGAGGCCACAACAGTGAGAGGCCCGCGTACCGCAAAAAAAACCAAAAAAACACGGGCCTCAAGAGCTGGTTTTGTCCAGGTCTATAATGTTGTCAGAAGTTTTATATTTAAGGTCTTTGATGAATTCTCTTGGTTAAATACTTTCAGTTCATTGTAAGTGGGAGGGGCGCCTAGCCAATCTCCCCTGAGCAGGTGCTCAAAAGATGTTTCCAGTGTGGTGATTGCTGCTCCATGGGGCCCTGTGACTGAGGAGCGCGCCCCCATCTCCCACCCCTGAGACAGGACCCCTTGAGGTTTTAGCCTCAGGAGGCTGGAACTTGCCGGCATGCAGTGTTTGGTGCGGTAGTCCTTTTTGGACCCTGTTTTAAGAATTTTATACTAGAAAGACGAAAAAGAAAATCTGTTGCAGGCAAGGGGCTTGTTGATGTAGGTGTGCTCACACACACACACGCACACACAGACACACAAGCACACACAGAGACACACCGGCTCATACGTACACATGGACACACACACACACACACACACACACACACGTCAACAACACCAAGAAACCACCCAGCACAACAAATTGCATTGGCAACAAAGGTGAATGAATCCATTCTGCCCCATAAAGAGATCTCCAGGCCTCTTCCATTCTGGAGAAATCTAGTCGCTGGAGCACATCCTCCCCAAAGTCCTTCTCCTGCTACATACTTTCTACCGCACAATGTTTTCTGTCATCAAATAGCAAGACATGTCTTCTTCTGCTCTGAGTGGGTCTCGGGAGGGCCGAGAGCACCCACCACCACTCTCCCACCCAGAGCCAGTCCTGGCGTGTTTGCAGGAGCACGGGGCTGGGACTGGGGCTGTGGGCAAGTCAGAGGGGAGGATGGAGGTGCCAGGCCCGCCCGTCCTCGGGGTCTGGTGTTCCTTGGCCTGACTCCACACTCTGCAGGAGAGGCCGGGTCTGAAATCCCTGGGTGCCCTGCCAGCCCTTCCTCCCATCTCCTGCTAAGGTGACCAGCTCCCCTGGCATCTCCGGGAGGAGCGTGGAGTGTTCCTACAAAGGAGCCCTGAAGTGCAGGGGAAGCAGGAGTCGTAGCAAAGGCAGAGGACGGCCGGAGCTCCCCCAGGCTTCCCTGTGTGAGGGCAGCACTGATCACACTGACTTCTCCTTTGTCAAATGCGCCCCCAGGTCTCCATCGCTTTAGCTCAGGTCCCCCCTACTCCAGCCTGGATGATTGCACATCCTGGGAGCTCATCTGTCTTCTTCCAGTCTCTTCCACGCCAGTCCATCCTGCATGTGGTCGGTGAGGTCTTTCTAAAGGTCAAACGTGGCCCTGTCACCAGTCAGGGTAAAATCTCTGTTGACTCCTCAATGCCTGAGAGCAGAGACCAGACGGTCTGGGTCTCCGTCCGCTCTCCTGGCATCCACCTCCAGGCTCACTGGGCCCACCACAACTCAGAGCTTTTGTTAAATCCTCTTCTCTGCTGGAAATGCCCATCTCCCCAGGGAGAGATCCTGTGGGACCTCGAAGGTCCAGCTCTAAAATCTCGCGAGCTTCTTATGGCCGTTCCCCTCCACCGGGGCCTGGCTAGAGGCTCCCTCCATGGAGCCCAGCAGGGAGCTTAAGAGAAGCTGGGTGGCATGGTCTCCATCCCAGGTCCCATTTACACACCCCAGTTGTATCGCCAACTCCCAGCCACACACCCAGAGAGCAGAGTACCGTTCATGAGGTCACACAGATCATCAGTGACTGGCCTGGCCCTCGGGCTGGACCTCGTCACTCTTCACTTCCGTCTGTCTGGCCTGAAGACTGCCTTGAAGCTTTCCCATGCCGCGCTTGCCAACCTAAGGGGAGGACAGCGCGGTGCTGAGTTTGTTTCCTTGCTTTATTCTCTTTTACTTTCCCAAGGCCACACAGCCTGGGAACACTCAGGAATAAGTATTTGGCTCATTTATTATCCCCCCACCCCCAAATAAAGAAGAAGTAGAATGTCCTGCTTGTGAGAACAATGCCGCTAAGGGGAACCTTTGAAATTGTTGACAAGGACACCAGCTTCACAGACCGTAGCAGCACGGGTTGAGCAAGTTTATGATGAAGGTGTTGCTGCCTCTGGAAGGATGTCTGGTGGGCTCAGGGGGGTCAGGACAGAGCGTGGACCCATGTGGGAGGGTATGAATCTCAGCCGCACTCAGTGTGCAAAAACAGACCATCTAGTCTGAGCATCTTCGTTTCTGCTGGGTAGTGGAAAACCCTCCCAGGGAGCTCAGCACCCTCCCCCTTTCTCCAGGGTTGGGTCCAAGGTTGGGGGTGGGGAGCTCAAGGGAATCAGGCCTTTGAGGCGGCCTATCTGATCCTACTTCTCTATCCACACAGGCCCTGCTGGGATGTCTTATTCCAGCCTCTGCCCCGGGTCAAGGCTGTCAGGGTGCCACACCCTGGCATCCACATCCACGTGCGCTAAGCCAGACTCACACGAGTCCCCGAGGGCGCAGAAACGAGAGTCTCTGTGAGGGCTGTGCCCACCCCTATCTGATCTGTCTGTGACGGGGCTGTCACCCAGGTCCTGCCACGGGCTTCGGGACCATCAGACGAGGTAGCCACGCATCTCTCTAGAGGCCAGCAGAGCCTCGGTGGAGGAGCTGCAGAAGGAGGGCAGCCCCGCATGTGCTGAGCGCTTTGGGAAGGAAAAGCCACATGTGAAGGATGGTGATGGCGGCTCTCGCTGTTCACGACCCCCCCAGCTGCAGGGCTGCAGAGATGAGAGGGAGGCGGTTAGGAGCTCGCCTGAGGGACGTGAGCCAGGCCTGAGGTCAGAGCTGGGCTGTGAAGCCTCCATGCTAATGACTAGTGCGCTGACCATGACCTTAAGAAGGTCAAGTCTTTATTGATGAAGCTGCTGCCACTCCGCCCCGCCCCCCCCGCCCTCCCCAGGCTGGTTGCACTGCAGGAAGATCCTGGGCAATTTTCTCTTGGTGGCTGTTGTGAGAGTAGCTAAACTCCCAGGACCCATGCGGACCCTGCGGGGACCCTGTGTCTATTTCCAGCTTGGCAGGGGAGTGGTCTGTCACCTGGGTGTGTCCTTTACTTCTGACTCTGCTTGTGGATGGGGGAATCTAAAAAGCAGAAGGTCACGTACATTTAGACATGAAATTCCTCATGCTGTTTGCGGGAACCAGTCTCCCTGTCAGCCCAGACTCGGATGACGAGGACCCAAGCCTAGGAATAAGGATGCGCTCCCTCTGCTCTTCCAGTTGCAGCCTGGGGTTTTGTGCTCCGTGAGGTCTGTGGAGCTCTGACCAGGTCCACGGGGGGCCTTCCTTCTTCACCTGTTCACAGGGAAGCCACAGAAAGGGCCGCGCCACTTAGAAGCAGGAGATCCGCCACAGCCATTTGGAAGAATAGGCTGATTTCGTACAGAGTTATCATTTATCTCCTTTCTTTAAAGCTATAAGAATCATATAATACCAAAAAATTTTTGGAAATAGATATGAGCCATCAATAATTCCACTAACCTCTGATTTCTACCCAAGACTTGCTTGTCTTGGTTCATACGATGCAGCTTCTCATTGCTGGAATCATAAGGGACAGAGACCTTTGGATTCTGGAGGTTTTTTCCTTGCTTTCTTTCTTTCATCTTAACATAAGCATCTTTCCCATGGCTACATGTCTTCACAGTGACCATTTTTGAAGCTGCGTAATATTTCATTGTGTTAACTGTATTTCAAACTGAACATTTCGTTTCCTTTTTTAAACATCCTAGAGGGCTATGATTAAAAACAAAATAACATGTAGCTTGCAAAGTCATTCTGAACTACGTCACTCAGCCAAAGAGTATTCTTTCCTAGTCCTTCCGAGGAACGACAGTTATATAGGGAGACGGAATGCTTATTTGGGGGTGGAGTGGGGTGGACTTGGACTTGCATTTGAAGCCGTGGTGATAGTGGCCTGAGTTTTCATCCTCTCATCTAGCTCCCTCGTTGTCAGCAACTATATTCGCTGACCAGGGTTACTGATGTGGTCTTTGGCCGGAAAACAGACTTTCCTCTCTGTGAAATGAAATGACTCATAAGGAAACAAAACCCAAGGCTTTGGCCTCATTTGTCCCATAGTCTAAACCAAGATTCTTAATCAGGGGTCCATGAATCGTTGTGAGGGTTTTGGGGGAGAAGCGTCCTGAAAATGAATACACAATTGGACATGTATGCACATAAGTGTATTTGCTGGGGGAGGTATCTGTAGTTTTGTCAGATTCTCAAAGGAGGCTGTGGCCCCCAAAATGTTTTTAAAAACAACAGACCTCTCTTTCTCTCTCTCTCCTTCCCTCCCACCCCCTTTTGGGAGTCTGGGGTTGAAATAAAAGAATCCGAAAGATCTGTGTCTCCATACAGGAAGTCCAGGCGTGGAATGGTGACCATATGATCCTCATCTGGGGAACCTTGGATTCGAACCCAAGCCTGTCTCACTGCCAGCTCTGCGTGTGTGTACCCATTGTGCTAAAGTGCCGTATGGTTGAGAGAGTTGCTTCTCTTTTTACTTCTTTAACCAAAGCCAATTGCTAATGTGTTCAAATAAGAGGCTCTGCCATGATCATGGCCATCCTTGGTTCTTAACAAGAGGAAATGTTTTGGCCTTGCATTTCTCTCCAGGGAGTTGGCCTGACACAGAAATATTTGTGGTTGGTTAATTAACCATAGGAGATGAGCTGAGTTTATCACAGGAAATGTTATCACTCAAGGCTTAAGGAGCCAAAGAAACTTTGAAATCCAAGAGACCAAACCCAACAGTTCAACCCAACGGGTGGCAGACTTCAACCCATGACTTCCTGAATACCAAGGGGCCTCTTCTCTTCAAACAGATGTTTTTAGTAACAACAAACTATTTGGCACCCTTAAGTGACTTTGGCTTCCTAAATGTGTTTGATTCCCTTTCTCTCTTAGTAATCCTGTCCTGAATCTCCTTAAACACAAGCGTGCATACCTGGAGGCAAGACGATGGGGCAAAATTCAATCTCAGGTCTCCTTGTTTCCTCTGAGAATCTCTGCTAAGTTAACCACTTATTATTCCTGAAAATTGGCAGCCGTTAAAGGGGAAAGACTTCCTGAAATATGGGAAATAATCATGCGATAAAAAAAGAGTAAATTATTTCATTTTGGACAGCTTAGATGTAACACAATATTAAACATTAAATCAATGTGCCTTGTTGACCACATAGTATTGGCTAGGGTTCGATAATCAGTACACAGAATAACACTGGCTTTTGGTATAAATGGCATCTTTTTACTATAGTCCTGGTAAATTAAACTGATTACTCTTTATGGCAGCGGGATATTAGGGGGAAGTGGATCAGTAGGCATTTTCTTATATTTGGGTTCTCTCTGATTCATTCATTCATCCCAAAGAAGAGAAAGCTCTACTGCATATTAGAATACGTTCCAAGTGCTGAGATGGGTCCTGGAGATACAAAGATGAAAAATTTTAAAAAGCCCCTTCCCTTGAGGCATTCACAAAGTCTAATTTAGAAGGCAGGCGTTAAACAGAAGGCCCAAAGGACTGTGATTGGTGCTGTAAGAAGTGCCGTGGGCCAGAGGAGGGGGTGACGTAATGGAAACAGGGTGCCAGGATGATGGATGGGCTACGCCATGAATGAAGACTAGCTCTTCAATCAGACCCAGGGACCAACACCCAAGAAAATCATGTTGGGTGTTTCCTTAGCTCTTTTCCAGAACTTATTATCATTTCTTAATGTGGTCTAATCAATATCATCGTTAGCATGTAAAACTCTTGACTCAGTAAGTCAGAAAGAGAAAAACAAATACCGTATGCTAACGGATATATATGGAATCTAAAAAATAAAATTTTAAAAAAGGTTCTGAAGAACCTAGGGACAGGACAGGAATAAAGATGCAGACGTAGAGAATGGACTTGAGGACACAGGGAGGGGGAAGGGTAAGCTGGGACGAAGTAAGAGTGTAGTATTGACATATATACACTACCAAGTGTAAAATAGATAGCTAGTGGGAAACAGCTGCGTAACACAGGGAGATCAGCTCTGTGCTTTGTGACCACCTAGAGGGGTGGGATAGGGAGGGTGGGAGGGAGACTCAAGAGGGAGGGGATATGGGGATATATGTATACATACAGCTGATTCACTTTGTTATACAGCAGAAACTAACACAACATTGTAAAGCAATTATACTCCAATAAAGATGTTTAAAAAAAAACTTCACTGTAAACACTGCACTGAAAAAAATAAAAATAAAAACCACTGCACTGAAATCCACCTGATGACATATTAGTTATCCAGTAGGGAGATGGATAGTCTGGAAGATGGACAGTTCTAAATTTTTAGGCTTTATTATTTGGTCTTAACAGAGATTTTTATTATGTATGGTACTTTAAAGTTTACATATTATTTAAATGATTTTCACTTGATCCTTTAAGGCAAGCAGGAAACATATCCCTAGCCCCATTTTATAGATAAAGCAACTGAGGCTCAGCAAGATTTAAAAATCTTGCCCCAAATCACACAAGCTTCTAAATAAACAAATATAAGTATTTCTTGATGGTTTGGGGGTCTGTATAATAATATATTATCAAGCCATGGTATAATAATAACTGACATTTATTGAGTGCTTACTGTGTGTCAAGGCACTATTGTAAGTAAGTTATACAGTTCAACTTATTTAATATAAAATCATTCAGGAACTTGCTTTCATAAAAGTATTTTTGGCTTTTTTGCCTTTGCTCATCTTATAGATGAGTCCAGATTATTCACTTTCAAGGTTTGCTGGGCAAAAAGCATGATTGCCTTTCCAAAAATGTAATTAATTATTCAAGAAAGACTGAAGCAAAGTTCTCCCTTTTTTTTCTTTTTGCCCTTAGTAGGATATTTTCTTTTTCTTTCTTTCTTTTTTTTTTTTTTGGCCGTGCCACGCGACATGAGGGATCTTAGTGCCCCAACCAGGGATGGAAGGCTTGCCCCCTGCAGTGGAAGTGAGGAAGGACTCTTAACCACTGGCCCACCAGGGAAGTCCCAGATACAATATTTTCATACTCCCCATATAGTATCTTCTTTATTCAAGTATTTGTTAAGTTGAACTTTTGCCTTCTTTTATTACATTGAAAAAGTTATTTATATACTCTTATATCAGATATATGTTTTTCAAACATTTTCCCCTGTCTGTGGTTTACGTGTTCATTTCTTTAATAGTGTCTTTTAAAGTGCAGATATTTTTAACTTTGGAAAAGTCTAATTTATCAATTTTTTCTTTCATGCTTACATGCTTTTAAGTTCTAAGAGATTTTTTTTTGCCTAAGCCAGGATCACAAAGATTTTCCCCTATGATTTTTTTCTAGAACTATAATGTATCTTTTTTAGCAGCTTTTAGGATTTTTTCTTTACCACTAGTTTTCAGCAATTTGATCATGATGTAACTTGATGTGGTTTTCTTCATACATGAGGTTGAGTGACTTTCTTGAATCCTTGGGTTTATAGTTTTCATCAAATTTGGAATTTCCATCTTTCATTTCAATTTTTTTTCTCTTCCATCCCTTTTCTGATAATCCAATTATGTGTTTTTTGACCACTTAACGTGGTCAGTTGTCTCACAGTTCGCTGTGCCCTGTTCTTTTTCTAGTTTTATTTCTCTTTATTTATTGAAAGCACTTCACTTTAGTTTCTTTTTCTATTGCTGCTATGTCTACAATCTCTAAAACCTGCATCCTGCTCTAAAATCCTACCATAATCTACTTTTACTTGTTTATCACTTATTACTTATACATAATTTTCTAATCATTTTTATGTTTTTCACAGATGTCATCACAAGTGTTTCATTTACATTACTTCACATACTTTGGAACACAGTAGATTCAGCCAGATTTCGAAGCCAGAGAATTGGTTTTTAAATGTTAGTCTCTGACTCGGTGTACAGTCTTGATCACTGAGCCTCAGTTTCTTCATCTATAAAATGAGAAGGAGTATGTCTACTGTCAGGTCTAGATATACTATATGTAAAGCACATGGCAGAGTGTCCAGCCTTGAGTAGGAAGGAATACTAGGTCGAGTGCTAGTAATCATTAGTATTCATGCTCCCCTGTGATAGGCAAATCCTACCACAAAGAGTTTTATAAGTTAATTTTAGATCTCTGTGCCTCTAGCCGGACATCCATGTCTCACAATAATTACAGTTAACCCAAAAAATGTCAGAGGGGGCTTCCCTGGTGGCGCAGTGGTTGAGAGTCCACCTGCTGATGCAGGGGACGCGGCTTCGTGCCCCGGTCCGGGAAGATCCCACATACCGCGGAGTGGCTGGGCCCGTGAGCCATGGCCACTGAGCCTGCGCGTCCGGAGCCTGTGCTCTGCAACGGGAGAGGCCACGGCAGTGAAAGGCCCGCGTACCGGGAAAAAATATATATATATATCAGGAACCTAAGACCTTTCTTTTTTTTCTTTTCTTTTCTTTCTGTCTTTAACCTTTTCCAATTTCCTGTTTGCAAGCATAAAATAGAGCCAGCTTTTTCAGTCCGAATGTCTCCCTGCCCCCTCAAGCCTGGTAGAGGTGCTTCTCTGCACAAGCCTCCCTTCTGTTTACAAATTCCACCTCTGAGTTGCGCATAATAAACATTGGAGAGGCGGCTCAAAAGGACTGATGATGGCTAGTGCCTTTGAAAGCAATTCAGGTCGTGAACAGACGCGCATCTGGGAAGACACCTGTGAGCCTCAGCTTGAGAGAACAAGGCTTCCCGTCAGAGATGTGACACAAATCCCTGTTCAGTTGCTTCTGTTTCTTCACCTCCGTCTTCAGCCTCCTGAGGACGAGGATGAGGTTTCTGTTCAGCTCACAGGGTTGTTTTGAGGGACATGTGTATGGAGGACAAACAAAAGTCATTCCTTTTAAAGACAAGAGGATCACAGGCAGGAAAACTACAAGCGTTATTTATGAGGGACTCATATGAAGAAATACCCAAGGTCTTCAGGACTATCTTTTCTTTTTTTTTTTTCAGGACTATCTTTTAATCCTTTTTGCAAGTAATACTCCAGAAATGCAGCCAAATGAAAGAAAGGGTCTTCATGAAGTGGGGTTGATGAACCTGTCTGCATCAGCATGTTCAGGGCAGTAATTAAAAATGCAGATCCTGGGGCTCCAGGCTGGACCTACGTGTCAGAACTGCTGGGACTGGGCCTCAAACTGGCTGTAAACTCCCAGCTTTGATAATGCAAGCTTAGGAACTACTGTGCTAAAGAATCATAACTGACTCCATTAGGAAGTGAACTCATGATTTAAGTTTTTAATAAAATCAATGCAAAAAAAATAGAAACTTAAAAGTAGATTAAGATCCATGGTCCCATCAGTACCAAATACACCAGTAGTTTTTTTGTTTGTTTGTTTTGACATATGGGTAGCATGTTTTACTTATCACTACTGTGTGTTTTTTGTTTGCTTATTTTTTTTCATTTACTTTCTTTTTATTTATTTTTGGCTGCACTGGGTCTTTGTTGCTGAGCACGGGCTTTCTCTGTTTGCGGCGTGCAGGGGCTACTCTTCGTTGAGGTGCGTGGGCTTCTCATTGTGGTGGCTTCTCTTGTTGCAGCACACGGGCTCTAGGCACGCGGGCTTCAGTAATTGCGGTGCGCGGGCTCAGTAGTTGTGGCACACGGGCTTAGTTGCTCCACGGCATGTGGGATCTTCCCTGACCAGGACTCGAACCCGTGTCCTCTGCATTGGCAGGCAGATTCTTAACCACTGCGCCATCAGGGAAGCCCCTGGTTGTTGGTTTTTTTTTTTTAGTATAAATGTACATGGTGTCTCCCAATAAAAGAATTTTATTCACAAGCTAGTAATTATCACAAGAATTTAAATATCATCATGGTGCCATTTTCCGCCTAATTGCCTAACAAATTTCAAGCTTGCCTATGTCAGCAGAATCAAAGGTAGGTGACACAGGAAGCATGTGTCTATATTTTACTTAACACATTGTCACAAGAAGGCTGTCTTCCTTCCTGAAGTTTTGCTCAGCACCCTCAAACGTCTTACCACCTGAAAATCATTTTGATCAACTTTACCATTGCGGGGAGTGAATTTCCACTGCTGAAATATTTTCAGTTTACAAAATTGAAATAGCCATATGTGTGTCTCCTCTCCACTGGGCCTAAGTTGGCGACCGCTTTGACCAAGGGCACACACAAGTCCAAGTCCACTGCTAGCTCGCCCAGTGGCCCTGACGTACTCAGGCAGGAGTTACAACTCTACAGTGGGTCCTGTGCTAGCACTGGGCAAATATTCTACTAGTATTGAAAATATCGCACAAGGTGTTAACTGTGGTTTCTTGACTAATTCTAGCATTAGAATCCAGCCAGTGGAAAACTCTGAACAAGGTTCTTGCGTCGACGTCTTTGGGAAAGCACCATTTCTGTATATGTAGATACTACCCAGCCCTGGTGGAATTATGCAGGGCATTTTTTTTCTGGTGTTCTCTCGCTCTCATCCTTTACTCTCTCAACTCCCAACTAACAAGCGTGGAAGGAATGCTGGAATTAGCACATCAGTATTTAGTGACCCCTCATGGAACCATTAGTTGAAATGTTGATGAGGAGATGATCGATGGAAGGATCAAACCAGCATCACCTGAACCCAGATCTATCTCAGCATCACTGAAGCGGTGCCGCTGGACAGTTGGGCCTCCAGATAGGTTGTGACACAGAGCTCACGTCACCCTCATAAGGCATCCCTACCAGGAAAAGCTGAACCTGGATGTAGTGGACCCGGCAGAGTTAGTTCTATGTGTGAGGAAGAGGTAGGTAGAGCAGCAGGTTGTGAGCCACCACGAGGATGCAAACTCCAGCACGCAGAACATTCCACAGGACCACCACTCTGGATCCGATAACTCAGTGGCATGAAACAAACCTAAGCAGGGGCTGGGGGGCAGTTCCAGTAAAGATGACTTGAGAGAGACTCAACCATCCCATAGCATGTGTGAAGCTTGTTTGAACCCTGGATAGGACAAACCAACAGCAAGAAGGCATTTTTGAGACAACTGGGGAAATTGATTGCGGATTGGATGTTACATAAAACCGCAGAATTATTGCTCATTTTGTTAGGTGTGATAACGACATTGTGAGAAAATGTCTCCATGTTTTAAAGACACGTGCAGAGTATGTGGAGGTGACACAGCATGTTTCAAGCCATGAGTTTCATTTCATTTCAAAGTTTCAATCCTTTATTTATAAAATGATTTGTCTTAAAACACCTAAAGTACTTCAATCAAGAAAACAATTTCTAGGGCTTCCCTGGTGGCACAGTGGTTGAGAGTCCGCCTGCCAATGCAGGGGACACGGGTTCGAGCCCCGGTCTGGGAAGATCCCACATGCCGCGGAGCGGCTGGGCCCGTAAGCCATGGCCGCTGAGGCTGCGCGTCCGGAGCCTGTGCTCCGCAACAAGAGAGGCCACGATAGTGAGAGGCCCGCGCACTGCGATGAAGAGTGGCCCCCGCTTGCCACAACTGGAGAAAGCCCTCGCACAGAAACGAAGACCCAACGCAGCCAAATAAATAAATAAATAATAATTTAAAATGAACATCTGGTTAAAAAATAATAATAATTAAAAAAAAAGAAAACAATTTCTAAAGATAACTGGTGAATCTAGGGAGATGAGTATGGAGGTGTTCATTATACTCTTTATTTTTATATTTAGAAAGTTTTCATTAAACATAGTTTTAATCTAAAAAAGTGATATCTGAGCCATCCGTTAAGGACTACCTAGTGTTTTCTTCCAGGTGGAAGTGATTTCTTCTTGCTGCGCTCACAAGACCTCTCTTCTGTACGTCACCTGCCTACCCTGATTGTTGTGACTTGAGTGTACGTCTCACCGCTTATCGTCCCCCGAGAACGGACGCCTTCCTTGTTTCATCTCTATGTCTTCGCTGTGTCTGACACAGTACACGGTTGACAGTGACTGAATGAACACAAGAATATAGTTTCTAAGAGCCAACACTGCAGCTGTTTCATGATCACATGTGGGGGGAGCGATATGGGCAAAGGTGATATAGCCTCATTCAAGTTGAGTTATCCTGAACTTGAGACTCGAAAAATAAGTTTCAATTCAAGTTCTTTGGCCTCTTCTTTAGTTTAGAGTCATAGGCCCATCACTGTACTCTCTAGGAAATGGGCATTGCACTAGTGGATTCGTGGGGGGCAGGCCTTGGAATGCTTGGAAGTAGACAAATGTTCCACGAGGGCAGAAGGAACTCGCCAATGAGAGCCTGGCGTCTCACCACGACGTCCAACCCCCAGGATGGGCCCTGGGTCTGCACACCACCACCCAGGCTCTCACCCCCAAAGGAAAGGTTAGGAAATCCCGAAGGACCCCAGTGGTAGCTTAGGGCACCGTGAAGCTCTCCTCTGTCACCCAGTTCATCCTCTAGTTAGAATTTATTTAGCACCCTCTCTGCTCTCGTTCCTTTCTGACCGTCATGTTGTTTGGTCCACATGACAACCACGTGATTTATGTACGGGCTGTTGGTCCTTGAACTCTAAAAAACCTATGTAGCTGTGCATTATGTGTCAACATCCCCAAACATTTTCCATGTGTTGAATTCGGACTTGAGCACGTCAGCTGGGGAATGGACTGCCACCCGCCTGCCAACAGCTCCGTCTTGGCAGGATGACATTTTCATCTGGGTAATAGTGTATGCACAACTGTTTTAATGTTTTGGTGCATCTGCCCCTAATTTGACACAAGTAGTCATTGGAATTACGCCTGTAATCATGGGTAAGTGCGTAATTAAAAGACATCTGTGAAAGGCTAAAAATAGACAAAGATTTGCCAAATAGGCAAGACATAATTGACACGTTATTAGTTTTTGTTTAAAAACATGCTAAAGATATGGCATTCCATAAAGCCAGGATCGGGATGAAGGAATCGCACCCATAGGGCATTGCAAGCAGAAAAGTGCACTGAAACCTGGTTTAATTTCCACAGAAACAGAACTGCCCCTTCACCCCCAAACAAGAAAGTCCATTGTTTGGCTTTTTTCGGCATTCACCTTTGAGTATGTTTTCTCAGGAAGTCTTTATGTATGAAAACGGGGAGTAGTTTCATACTTCCCAATTTTATAGGTCAGGAGACTGAGCCTAGGTGATGTGATTTGCCCAGGTTCACACAGTCAATTCGTGGCTTGCTTTTGAGCCCAGCTTGCTTGGACCACCCACTCCCCCCAGAGCCAGGGAGGAGGGAGATGGCTGTACGAGGCTCTGCCTGGAATTCCAGACCTCCCCCATCCAGCAGCTCCCTAGAGGTTTTTCCTCCCGGCAGGAGGGCTTTGGAGGCAGGTGCAGCCTCCACAAAGGAGAGGACTTTGTGTCTGAGCCTGAGCTGTGGGCCCAGGGGATGGAGCCCCAGGCGGGGCACCCATGTACCTGATTTGGGCGGGGAGGTCGGGGGCAACGTGGGGGCTGAGAACCCCCTCCAGCACCTGGCTCTGTCACCTTCAGTGTGACCTTAACAAGCCACCTTGCCACTCCATCCTCAGCTGTGAAATGAGAATACAGTTAAGTCCCCTACATACGAGCCGTCAAGCTGAGAACTTTCAAAGACGCGAACGTGCCCCTGGGTGCCAGCTGTTGTACTGGACTACTGTACGTCTCAAGGAACTGGACTGTAAGATTGAAAATGTTTATTTTTTGTGTTTGCTTTTTATGTATTATTTGTGTGAAAAGCATTATATACCTATTACAGTACAGTACTATATAGCCGACTGTGTTAGTTGGGTACCTAGGCTGTTTTGGACTTACGACAGCGCTGTCGGAGAGGAACTCGTTCGTGTGTAGCGGACTTATTGTAATTGTAACCACCCTATGGATGCTACATGAATATTGAATGAATCATACATGTCAAGTGCTTTCATCCTGTGAAATGCTGGCCACTGTGAATAAAGGCTTTCCAGTCTCTCTATTTTTAGTTACTGCCTCTGCCACATCCCCTGCCAGGCTGAGGCTGTGTTTCAGGTTTTGTCTGTTTGTTTGTTTGTTTTTGCGGTACGCGGGTCTCTCACTGTTGTGGCCTCTCCCGTTGAGGAGCACAGGCTCAGCGGCCATGGCTCACGGGCCCAGCCGCTCCGCGGCATGTGGGATCTTCCCGGACCGGGGCACGAACCCGCGTCCCCTGCATCGGCAGGCGGACTCTCAACCACTGCGCCACCAGGGAAGCCCCTGTTTCAGGTTTTCAGCGTCTCCCCGGGGGCCTACATTGATCTCCCTGCTCTGGTTAAGGTGGGCAGGGGCGTCTAATTCATTTCAAATAAACAAGCAGAGGTCGCCTCCCCCAACATCCCCTCCTCTTTCTAACCCCTACCCCCTGCACTACACACACACACACACACACGGGTGCATTCACATGCTTGCTCTGTCATGCACTCACAGACACACGCAGGTGCACGTGTGTGCACTCTCTCTCTCACACATACACACACACACAACTCACATCCTTCTCCCATCCATCCTTCACCGCTGGGAGGAGGCCAGTGCCCTCTAAGTGCAGCAAAGCCCCCTGAACACCCAGGGAGCCGCACGTGTTGCCTTGGGCTTCTGCGTGGACGCTGCGTTTGTTTCCTGGCTCCACCCAGCCTGAAACTGCTAAAATATCACAGCGGGGTGGCAGCCCAAGCACGCGGACACAGCTCTGCTTGTCACATGGCTTCCTGGGTAACTCAGGCTCCCGTCAGAGCCTCTGGGGTGGAGGGACCCTAGAGAACCGGTGTGTTTATAAAACCCATGGAAAAGCATCTGCATACACACTGCTAAGGAGTCAAAGGACGAGGAAGTGTAAGTAGTGGTGATTTAATCTGAGGAATTTTACTTCCTGTCAAGTTATGTAGATGTTCAGTTCTGCTATTTAAGTGGACATAAAGGTCTGCCCAGGAAGTTTAAAATTGGTGGCAGTCTGGTTGATGCTTCATTGCGCCAGGAGGCTGGGTGGGAGAGGGAGGAAAGGCCTGAGGCCCAGGCAGCCATTCTCCAGAGCTGGGGCTGACCCGAGTCCAGGCCTTACGCCCCTTCTGGTCCCCGGCAAGGCATTCACATCTCTTTTCATTTTCTGCTTGTACCAATAAGATTATGTTTCCTGTTAAAGGATTCAAGGAATACATAAAATCATAGGAAAGAAGGTAAAATTCACACGAGGTCTCATTACTTGAGATAAACAATATTAACACTTTAGGAAATATCTTTTTGGAGTCCTGCTTTGCATTAACACCCACACACACACTTTTTTTAATTTGCTGTTTTTTCTGTTGGGTGTGGGCGTGCTTCCTCCCTTTCTGTCTCTGCCTCCCCTTCTGTCTCTACCTCCTCCACCAATCACCAAAGTAAACACCTTCGTGTTTACCCTCCCAAACCTATTTCCATGTAATATAAAAACACGTGCATGTGCCTACATAGGGGTTTCTTGTCTCATTCTTTGGTTTTTCCGAATATGGGACAGCCTCACTTCTTCACATCCTGCTTTTCCCACCTAACTATATGTTGTAGCAATTCCTCTTAGCCTCGCTGGTAAAGATCTAACATGTTCTTTTTGATAGATGCATAATATTTTAGAGACTTTTAAAGTGCAGATTTACTCAACAATTCCCCAGTTGGTGAGCAGTTACAAAGTTTCTTTTGTTTTGTTTTTTGTTGCTACAATTATTGTGGCAATAAACGTGTTTGTATCTCATATATTCCTATATAAGGATGTCTTAGTACACAGTGAGATTCTTGGAAGTGGGATTGTAAATCGAAAGGTATGTGTAGTTTTTCCTTTTAATAGAACTTGAGAGATTGCTTTCTACAAGTTTGGCAATATTTCATATTTTATTTGTTCAATATTTATTAAGCACTTACTCTGTACCAGGCACTGTTTTAGCAATTTGGATTAACAACGTATAATGCAAAGATCCCAGACGTCACAGAGGTTTCATCTTAGAAATGGAGTGGGAAAGAACAGATGAAATAATAAATAGTTTTGTACCAGAAATGTAAGAAAACACAATTTTCCTTTTCTTTACCATCAACAATTGGTATTACCATTCCTCTTTTTTTTCTTTTTTTAACAACTTTATTGGGGTATAATTGCTTTACAATGGTGTGTTAGTTTCTGCTTTATAGCAAAGTGAATCAGTTATACATATACATATGTTCCCATATCTCTTCCCTCTACCATTCCTCTTATATATTTCCCCATCTTATTGATGCAACGTTCTTGTAACTTTGATTTGCATTTTCCAATTGGTAAGTAATTTCAACGTTTTTCACATGCCTATTTAGTGATTTGGATTTGTGTTGGATGGATTGTCTATTTATAATTTTTACTCATTTTTGTATCAAGTAGATTATATGCTAAACCCATACTTCTGGCCAAATTTCATGACCTCTGCGTATAAGTGGACATTTGTTTGCCATATGCTTTGCAAATCTTTCCCCCAATCTATTGCTGATCTTCATGATGGTTTCTTTTACTGTGTAGTACCTTTAACATTTATGAATCTGTCCTTTTGTTATGAATATGTCTTTTTGTCCTCTCTCAGCTTCTAGCTATTCCATCTTTGTCAATTGTTATCTCTAAGCTCTGCGTCATATGTATGGTCTCCTAAATTTTCTTCCAATTAAAATTGTTTAATTTTTAATATATTTTTTCAATACACCTGGAATTTATTTTTTTAATATGGCGTGAGATTGGCATCCAATTGTATTTTGTTCTAGGTAGATAGCTATTTCCCCAATACCTTTTATTAAAATAAACCCTCACCTCTCCACTGAATTAAAATGCCACTGTTTTCATATATGCAGTTTCCGTATGTACTGGAATCTGTTTGCATTCTAATTATTATGTGTCACTGATGATATGTCTATTCCTATTCCACTTTCATGCAGGTTTGATTTTACTCTCCGTTTTCATAATTTTAAAGCTAGGGTAGGACTTTGTTTGGTCATAGAAACCTTCAGATAATGTTATCCAATTAAAAATTGTAATTATTGAAAGTACATTTAATTTATATTGGGAACATCAAATAAGTCATAATCAAGAAAGAGAAGAGATGAAAATAATTACAAAACAATACGATGTAAAACTTCATAGTAAATTGGAAATGGAGAGGAAATCAAAGATGTCCTATAAATCATATAAATTATCAAAGTGGTGCAAGAAGGAGGAAAAGTGGCAACAAATTCCTGTGGAAGAAACTGGAAATTTATTTAGAGATCTACTATTTAAAAGGGTCCCAGGAACAGATGACTTACCAGCTGAGTTCCATGTAGTCTTTAAAGAACAGATAACCCCAATGTTATTAAACAATTCAAGATCATAGGAACAAAGACGAAGAGATCTCCGGTATGTTATGAAGCCAGAATCATCTTAAGGTTAATTCCTTATAGAACAATCACGCTCAGGAATATAGATTTTCATTCAAAATAAAATATTAGCAAATAGGACCCATCCGTGTATCAAAAAGACTAAGGCACTGTAACCAAACAGCTTTTTGTTTGTTTGTTTTTGTTTTTATTTTTTCGCGGTACGCGGGCCTCTCACTGTTGCGGCCTCTCCCGTTGAGGAGCACAGGCTCCGGACGCGCAGGCTCAGCGGCCATGGCTCACGGGCGCAGCCGCTCCGCAGCACGGGGGATCTTCCCGGACCGGGGCACGAACCCATGTCCCCTGCATCTGCAGGCGGACTCTCAACCACTGCGCCACCAGGGAAGCCCCCAAGTAGCTTATATTCCAGAATGCAAGGATGTTTCAGTAGCAGAAAATTGATCAACATAACTCATTACATCAACAAATGAAAGAAGAAAATTATCATATAAACAGATATTAAATAGTCCCCTGATAAAAGTCAGCAGCGCTTCCTAGTACAACCCCATAATCTGTTATCCAAAATGTGGGTAAGTGTGGTGGTCTAGTGTCCGCCAGGGCTCCACAGTTGGCTCTGCATCGCTTGACTCTTTGACCGGGAACCAGCTGCGTAACATCTCAGACCTCCTACTTGCACTTATTTTAGAGACTTGAAAGGATGATACAAGATAGGTGAAGTTCTTGGTCAAGAGTAAGCTCTCCTTGAACAGCCGGCCCTGGAATGGGGGTGGTGGTGAAGTGGCGATGCTCTTGGCTGTGGTCCCCGGGGTCTTTCCCACATCTGTCATTTGAAGATTCTTTACCCAAGAAAAATCTTGATCGTATTTCACTCACCTCTCAAGAAGATTCCCTGATATTGTTGAAAAGTTGGCATTAGATGCCTGTACTATCTTTGTGACCTAAATTACAGCATCTCACCTGAAAATCTGAGCTGGAAAGAACCTCAGAATGTTCTAACGTGGGCCGGGAGAGGGAATGTGACTTTCCCAAGTGAAGACTGAAACCCAGACCACCAGACACGTTGGTCAGCCTCTTTCTAGACGGCAAGGCTCCTACCCCCAGGGGCCTGGGATCCACCCTGGCGGTTTCTGGTAGTTTCCTCAGGCCAGACCATCTCTGTGTCCTAAACCCAGGAGCCTCTCCTCTCTGGGCCACTTCTTCCTGCTCTGGGAAAAAAGATGGAGGCAAGCTTAGCCCAGCCAAGCCCCTCCTGACCGCATGTTCTGACTTGGACCTTCTCTGTCCCCCTGCTTCCCCACCTTTTTAATCGGCAACCAGAAGGGGTTTGGGGACACTCTTGTGCGCAGAGGCTCTGAAAACCTACTCACATGGCCAATCTTCTGTGTGCTCTCTGACAGAATGGGAGTGGTGAGCAGCAAAAGGCAGGTCAAGGAGAAGGGGAAGGGCAGATGGAGCCCCGAGAAGGCCAGCACCCAGGGCAAAGAGGCCCCACCACTGCCGCCCCTGGTGAGTGACTGCTGTGCGCAGCTGGAGGGGTGGGAGAGGGGCACACGGAGCTCCCCTGCGCGGCTCGTCTGCAGCCAGCACCAGCGCCATCTCTGGACAACGCGGGGCACCAACAAGTAGACCCCTCCCACTGCCACCACCACCCACGTCGCAGTGGTGGCATAGTACCAAGCTTAGCAGCCAGATTGCCGAGCTTAAATCTATGAGCGGTGTGCTTCCAGGGAGGTTACTTAACTCCTCTGTGCCTCAGTGTCCGCATCTGTAAAATGGGTACAGTAAGAATGCCTTTCTGATGGGGACGTGACCATATGCAGGTGTGCAAGGCACAGGACCTGGCCTAGGGGGCTCCCGGTAATCCTTAGCCAGTTTTCAATGCACACGGGCAGGCTTGAAGAGGAAAGGAAATCAAAAATGTCAACTTGAAGAAAGGGTGGGGCGAGGGGGGGTCTGGGGCATTTAGCAACATCTGCTGCCCCCACCCCCTGCCCAGAAGCTCCTGATGGTCATTGTCCCTTTCGTGGCACTGCTGCTGGCATTCCAAGCAGCTTGCCATCCTGGGATAAGGCAGCCTAGGACTGGAGGGGCCCCTCAAGTTCTCATGGAGCCTGTCATGCAGTTCTGGTCTGTTCACAAAACGGTTGGCACCCTTTGACAGTAGCATTCCCAAAGAGGCACTTTTAGATGATGATGTTCGTGTCTCCCCCGCCCGGCCACCTACCCCCTTTTGGTTTGGGTCAGTTGGGAGTCATGCCTGGGTCCCCCAACCCTCACCAGCACATTCGACTGGCCATTGCTTTATTCTGACAGTGACCTGATGGGGGAGGGGAGGGGGGATTGCCAATCCTGTTTCTTAGAGAAATCTTATCTATCCGTGTCCCAATTTAGTGCAGGGCTTGGCAGGTAGCAATGAAATGTTTGTTGAATGAATGAATGATCGACTGGGAAAACGCCAACTTCGACTGTGTTCGTTATATGCTAATAAGTAGTAGAGCCTGGAAGGTTTTGAACTTTTTTAAAAGTCACATCATATCTATTAATTATGGGAAAAAATCGTAAATACTCATTATTCCACTGCCCAATGATACCTGGAGTTAGCACTTCAGAGCTTCTGCCTCCAGACCCCTTTTCTGAGGGTTATTTATATTACATGTTTATATTGTCAATGGAACCACGCTATACATGCCGTTTTGCAAAATCCTACTTCAAAATTGTGTTCAATAAATATGGAATACAAAAAGAATATTTGGAGACTTCCCTGGCGGCCCCAGTGGTTAAGACTCCATGCTCCCAATGCAGGGGGCACGGGTTCGATCCCTGGCGGGGGAATCCCACATGCTGCGTGGCCACAAAAAAAAAAAAAAAAATTTGTAACGCATATGTCAAGTTGAACAAAGAACAGAATGAAGAGCCAGCACAGCTCCGTCATCTTCAGAAGTAGAAGGTGACCGGTTGAGACTGTCTGCTGCCCCCAGTCTATCCTCGTCACCCCGGGTCCCACTATCCTGAGAGTGTGTATCATTCCTTAGCTTCGCTTTTTCGGTGTGATCACATATGTATGTGTTTCTAAACACTCTTCAGTTTGATTTTACCCATTGTGGACTTTAAATCATTTGAATCAGACAGCATGTATTTGTCCGAGACGTGGGTTTTGGATCTCTGTTACGTTTGTGGGTTTTATCCATGGGGATGCCTGGGGCTGTAGCCACGAACTTGCCCCGGGTTTCGTTGCATGACTCGCTCCAGTTTGTCTATTCGTCTATTTTTTTGGTCAAAGCGTGATTTCCACACTTCAACGATTTTTTTTTTTTTAATTTTTTTTCTGGGAGCCTTCCGGTGCAAAAGTTTCTCTACAGGGTACATACCTGGGAATACATCTGTTGAGTTTGAGGGAAATATGCTTTTAAAATAATTTCCCTTGAGAGCAAATACTCTTTTGCAATTTCTCTTTTAAAGAAGAACCAGGATTTTAACCTGGGTGATACGGCTTCCTCCCACAGTTCCACAGCTGCCTCTTATGAAGTTGGGGCATCCCCACGTACCCCTCCTCCAGCCACATGTGTGGTTGGGCAGGCAGTCCCGGCTTGTGGGACGTGGCACTGGCACCTGAGGCTTGAGGCAGCATGTGTAGAATTTACCTGTGCAGCCTCCTGGGCCAGCAGAGAGGTTCCCCCAGATCCTCCAGCTGGCACGCAGCAGTCTCACCCCTCCTGCCCTGCCCAGGCCTCGGGGCCGTGACCTAACACAGAGCACGTGCATTTCCACTCTAGGTCGTGTTTAATCACCCGGCTCCGCCCCCTCCTGACACCAGGCACCCGGACCAAGGTAAGAAGGGGCTGCTTCAGCAGCTGAGGCTCCCCTGGCCACGACCTCCGGGCCCCTGGCTTCGTGCAGTTGGAAGAGGGGCCGAGATGGGAGTGGCTTCCTGGGGAAGATGGGCCCTCGAGGGTCGGAGAGGAGGAGGCCTGGGGGGAGGCTGAGTGAGGTGCCCTAGGCTTCACCTGCCCTTAGGGGGTGTCCCTCCAGGAGCCAAGCACCAGCTCATTTAGTGTACCTGAGCCTGGGTGGGCTTTTTTTTTTTTAAAAGACTTTACAAACTACGAACGAGCACCAAAAGAGTTACAGCAAATACAAACAGCATCGTCAAACCGTGGCTTTCAAAAATTCTAGCTCCCAACCTCCACGGGCGAAGGCCGATGGCTCTGCATCCCAGCCCTTGCTCTGTTCCATATGGAGTTTCCCATATCTAGTTTCCCAGCCCACTTTCAAAGGCCCCCTGCCGGCCTTCTAACCACCCCTGGTCTCCACTTCCACTCTGATGGGCCGGACTGTGGAGGTGACATAATGAATGACCTCGGGGGTTCAGGCCGGGGCAGGGGGCTCACAGGATGGGGCTTCCGGGAGAGCTCTGCCCCAGCATCTTCATAACCCACCTGCATCCAGCACCGGGAGGCCTCAGGCATTAGAGCACTCTCACGACTGCACTGAACAAACAACCCAGAGCCCGGCTCTGCCCCAGGACTGCGGAGGATGCAAAACTAATTACGATGGGGCCTCTCCGCGAAGGAGCTCAGAGTCTGTCAGTCAAGAGCTGCAACCCAGTTAGTGGCCTCACCTGGTGCCTGGTGTTTCTTATCCGTGCTGAGGATCACGGTTAATTACCATTAGGGGAGATCCTTACTTCCTGCCGGGGGCTTCGCATCTCCAGGAAGGAAGTCCAGGAGAAGGAAGTAAAAGCAACTGCCTTTGGCACAAGACCTTGAATCTCAGAACCGGAGGCGGCCTCTGTCATCTATTCCAGCCCCCCTTCCCGCC
Organism: Neophocaena asiaeorientalis asiaeorientalis; assembly: GCF_003031525.2. NCBI lineage: Eukaryota > Metazoa > Chordata > Mammalia > Artiodactyla > Phocoenidae > Neophocaena > Neophocaena asiaeorientalis. Next base: position 2,169,428 of record NW_020174929.1, on the reverse strand, counting down.
GAGGGGAGGTGAACAGCTACACTCTGGTGACAAAGCTGAGTCATCTACTTCTGGGGACGCTAAGTGGTCTCCAGGTGACCTTTTTCGGGGCGGGGGGTCTTCGCTCCCCAGAGCTGTGCAGAAAAGCAGAGGTCATTGGAAAGACGATAAGCCAAGCTCCGGAGCCCGCTCCGTTGCAGGGACCAGCAGCTCGTCTGGGTGCTGCCAGCCAGAGCACTGTGACAGGGCCCTGGGTACCGTTACAGGTCCAAGTTACAGCTGCTGTGTTCCGAGACCACTACTCCCCTTGGAACAGAGGCAGGGAGGGCAGGGGGAGAAGGGGAAGAGATGGGAGGGTCATGGCCTCCGAAGTGATAAGGGATGGTTCCCGGACGTGGGTCTGCGTCCCTCAGGTCCACACAGCTGATCTCCCTAGATCTTTGGGATTTTTCCAGCCCCTACCATCACTCTAGCAGCCCAAGCAGTGACCACCTCTTCCCTGTTCACCCTAGAGGAGCACTTCGTGGTGGCCCTGTATGACTACAAAGCCGTGAACGACCGGGACCTGCAGATGCTGAAGGGGGAGAAGCTGCAGATCCTGAAGGAGTAAGTGTCCCGGACACCGTCCCTGTGACTGCAGGACCCCACCCCCGGCCCACCTACCTTTCCCCCAACCCACCGCCCTGCACGGCTGCCTCCAGAATATCTTCTCCAGTGCCCTGCCCCCCAGCCCAGCCCAGTCACTCAGTAGTAGGGGTTCGTATTCACTACCTCCTGCTCTGCTGTCAAAACCCTACTCTTCCTTCAAAACCCACCTTTAACGTCACCTCCTCCATGAAGCCCTCCTGATGCTCACAACGCTTGCCTGGCTGCTCCATCACAGCTCTGGGCTGGAGTCTGTTGTGTCCAGATTTGTCTCCCTTGTCAGACAAGCTCTCGCATGAGACCCTACCCGTGAATTCAGCTTTAGTTTATCCAGAGTTTCTTCTCAGAAACTGCTCTAAAGCTACTCTCTCACACATTGGGCTGGTCCTGTGGAGGCTGAGAGCTCCTTTATTTCTTTATGTTCTGCGATAAAGTGTGAAGGCCCTGACCTTTTGACCATCTGTGGGCTCTGGTTGGTCCTCTCCTCCACAGCCCTCCTTGTTTCTGTCTTTCCCGTCCAGTCCAAACTCAGTCCCCAAACCCTATACGTGTCCCATTAATCGAGAGGAAGGTGGTTCACCAGAGGACTGGGGCCCTCGTGGGTGGATCAGGCTATGGAGACAAACCTCCCCCAGAGGCTGCATTGTTCCCTTTCCTCCCCTGGGCCAGGAGCATCTTGGGCCCATGGGATGCTGGCGAGTTGGAATGACCTGGACACCCCGCATCACTGAGCCCCTGGCCCCAGTTCCCTCCCTCTGCCCGACCACCTGCCTCTGGAATCCTCTGCCTCCCAGGGGTGAGATGCTGTGGGCTGTGAGCTGCCCAGAGAGCCTTGTGGGAGCCACTACCTCTTTTGTTTTTCTTTCCCACCTAGAGCTGGAGACTGGTGGTTGGCCAAGTCTCTCATCACAGGAAGAGAAGGCTACGTGCCCAGCAACTTTGTGACCCGAATAGAGACCCTGGAAGTGGAAAAGTAGGTGGACAGACGGCCCCTCAGAGCAGAGGCGTGTGCTGGGGGCTTCTAGTCTGCTCAGGGCAGAGCCAGAAAGTATCTAAATAGCAGAGCAGGGTGTGAACCTGGCACAGAGGGGGCAGGAGAGGGGTGGGGACTTGGTGCCGCTGGGAAAGGCTTGTCTAATGTCCCAGCAACGTTTAAATCTCTGTGTGACACTGAGGGTGTCACTCAGGGAGCCCATCTCACCCTTCCCATCTGTAAAATGGGAGCTGCCCCTTTCCTGGCTAACCTGGTAGAGACGACCCCATGTCCCACCGCCTTGATCAGCCACCCTCCTCCCCTGCCTCCAGGACAGGGCTCAGGGATTGCACCTCGGGAGACTCACAGGATGGGGGCCTTAGGGGACAGCTCCACCCCAGCATCCTCATAACCCACCTGCACACGGCACCAGCCAGGGCCTCGAACATTAGTGCCCTGAGCAAACAGAGCCAGAGCCCCAGCTCTGCCCAGGACCGGGGAGGATGCAAAACCCATTATGACATGACCCCTGCCCTGAAGGAGCTCAGAGTCTGTCAAACTCACGAGCTGGCACGGGTCTGCCACCTCGTCTAGTGTTCCCATCCAGCGATGCTCGCCCCCAGGAGGGCTCCTTGCCCAGCACGCCCGGCCCTGTGCCTGTCCCTGGACCAGTGTGGGGTGGGCACATCCACCCTGACCAGCCTGTGCTCAAGGGGCACTAGAGACCCAACCCCAAGGAGGGTGGGCTGTGAGGGAAGGTGTCAGGTGCATTCTCCCAGAGCAAAATTAACAAGGCACCAAATACTGCTCTCCTTTCATTTCAAGAAAACACCAAGTCCATCGCTGACAGCAGGGAAGGGGACCGAGGGGTATTTCATGTATCAAAATGTGAGGGGCTCAGCTCAGGGTTAAGTTGGCAACAGGAACACATTTCATCTCTGGAGGGAAGGGACTTGGGCGACAATATCCCCGGGAGTGTGGCCACTCTCTGAGGTCTGTCTGCCTTTGTGCTTTTCTTTTCCAGGTGGTTCTTTAGATCAATTTGCCGGAGAGATGCCGAGAGGCAGCTTCTGGCTCCAATCAACAAGGCCGGCTCCTTTCTTATTAGAGAGAGCGAAACCAGCAAAGGTAAGCCTGGGCCTCCGCTTCCCTCCCTGTGCAGCCCGGGAGCCCCACCTGCAGCCTTGCTTCTGGGAGTTGGAAGGGGGCCAGTGTGTGGGGTGCTAGGCAGGAGAACCTGGCGGCGTCCACCCCAGGGGGTCCCTCCCACATCAGGACAGCCAGGACAGCCCATGGGTATCCGGTAACTGAGCGTGAGGCTGTACACATGGACAGTTCTCCCAGGGCCCCGCTGGAAATGTGCCCAGCACGAGAGCTGCTCCCATCTCGAGCTGGTCTCGCACTGCCTCGGTCAGCAGGGGTGCTGAGGCTGGCGGGGGCAGAAGAGGGGGTGTGACCCCGGGCCACGTCTGGAATCAAAGGATTTGGGAGCTGAAAGAATCCTTAGAGATAATCTCAGCTAGAGGCTGTGACTCAAGACACTTCCAAGAGCCCATGAGGTATAAGTTTGTGATATACAAGGACGGGGCAGTGATCACTGAGATCTGGTGGACTCACAGATTCAAACCCACTGACCCAGCAGAACGTTTCTGCCACCACCCTCAAGTCACTGGGTTTTCTCTTTCTCTGTCTTTAGTTTTCTCTCTGTCTTTCCTCCTCAAAGTTCTTTCTTCTATAAAGTATAAAACACATCTAAAAATTGCATAAATTATAAATGAGTACATAATTATAAACGTAGAGTCACGCTAAGTAAACACCCGTGTGACCACAAGAGCGAGAACATTCCAGACACCCAGAGCCCCTCTCCCTGCCCCACCGGTGCCCCTTTCTGATTCACCTCCCCACCCGCCAGAGAAGCCACCACTGTCCTGACTTGGATGGAAATCCTTCCTTATCTTTCTTTCTAGTTTTACCACCCATGTTTTGTCTGTTTCTCACCTTTATACAAATGGAATCATAGTATTTTAGTTTTTGTGTGTGTCCTATTCCTTTCACTCAACACTGTAAGATTCTGTATTCGTGTGCCAGGCCTTCTGAAGCAAAGTACCAGGAACTGGGGGACTTAAACAACAGAAATGTGTTTTCCCACAGCTCTGGAGGCTAGAAATCTGAGATCAAGGTGTCAGCAGGGCTGGTTTCTCCTGAGGCCTCTCTCCCTGGCTTGTAGGTGGCCGTCTTCTCCCTGTGTCCTCACATGGTTGTCCCTCTGTGTGTGTCTGTGTCCTCATGCCCTCTTCTTATAAGGACACCAGTCATATTGGATCAGGGCCCACCCCAATGACCTCATGTTAATGTAATCACCTCTTTAAAGACCCTATTTCCAAAGATAGTCACACTCTGATGTACTGGGGGTTAGGACTTCAGCACAGGAATTTGTGTGTGGGGGGGACACAATTCAGCCCATAACAGACTCACTCGTGTTGTTGAGGATAGCAAGAGTTCTCTTTGACTGCTATACGGAATCTAGTAGATGAATATTCCATAAGTTACTGCTATTTCTCCACGCTAACGTTGGTGGGCGTGGCGTTGTTTCCGGTTTGGGGCTGTTGTGACCGTGCTGCTATGAACCTTGCTATATATGCTTCCTGGTACACGTTTGCCGCTAGGGCGAAGAAAGCCTTTGTTATCAGGACACTGTACAGAGGGACCTGTTACAGGAGAGGAGGTGGCAGCAGCGACATCAGAGGTGAAGGGGAGAGAGGGTGGCCGGGCTGTGAGCCTGGCCCCCCTGTGTTGGGGCAAAGAGAAAGGACAGGGCTTTCCTGGTGGGAGCACCACCCCCTCCCCCGCCCGCTGGCTTACGCTTCAGCTCCATCCACGGCTTGAGAACTGCAGTGACTGGAAACACAAAAGCAGCAAAAGCTGGACAAAGAGAGCTGCTTACAACCCACCGGAGGCTCAGGGGAGCTCCCACAGCTCACTGCCCCTCGAAGGGTCAGAACCAGGTGGGGGAGGTGGAGGGATGCAATGGTGCGTTGGGGTGCTCTGTGCAGAATTTCCGGAAATGCACCCATGGATGCATTAAATTATATACACATACATATTAGAATATTGCCACTACTCCATCTGAATAGCAGGGCACCTATGTCCAAGAAACAATATGGGAATCATTAGAGATGACATAAGTGTTTTGTTTGCTGTAGAATATTTCAAATGCATATGGAAGTAAAGCGAATAGTATAATGGAGCCCCTGTACCCAACGCCCAGCTTCAACAATAATCAACCCAGCTAATCTCGTTTTGTCTATATCGCCACCCACCACTCTTACTTTGAAGCAAATCCCAGACATCACGTCATTTCACCCGGAAATGATGTTTTAATTGCCTATTGCTAAGGGACCCCCTGGAGGGAAAGGGCGTCCCCAACCTCAGTGTGAAGGAGGAAGGGGTCTCTAAGGGTGACGGCTGTCTCCTCCTGTCCTTGCCCCCCTCCCCAGCTAGTCCAGGCTGGGATTGGCCAGATGGAGCTGAGGCTTCAGGACCCCACGCACATATACACATCCCTGCATACACATGCACACACTCCACCGAACTCCAAAGCATCTGGAGGCCACAGACAGAGGATGGGAGATGGGGAAGGAACACTGCCCCCAGAAGCCAGGGAGCGAGTTCTAGCCCCGAGAGGCCTCCAGGACATCCCTTAGCTTCTCAAGCTTCATTTAATTGGTATCTGTGTGAGGACTGACTAGTTTCCCAGTTCAAGGGCAGGTGGTCCTTACAGTGTTAAGAAATCTCAATCTCTGGGAGCCCAGCCTTGCCTATGCCCAGCGCAGCCCACACGCAGCGTGGAGACAGGACAAGGGGATCCAGATTTTGTGAACCGCAAGGATTGAAGTCCCCTTTAAGAGGAAGGAATGCCAGATTGTAAATAGATATTCGGGACAGTCCCTAGGAGGAGCCCACACAAGAGAGAGGCCCTAAATCCGAGCTTCTGCAGCCCTGCTGGAGGAGAGCCCGGTCTCCTTGGCTGATCTAGAGGATTCGCAAGCAGGGTGCAGCGGAGGGAACGGGGAGAACAGCTCCCTTCCTCGCTAGGGTGATGCGCGGATGAATGGACTCACTAGAGCCACTCTCTGGTTCCTGAGATACCGGGGCACGTTGCACCCACCCGGAGCGAAGTCGGGGCCACAGTTTGCCGCGTGCGGGCTGGGCTGGGGTCGGGCGCGTGGAGCGGGCTGTGGCGGAGGCAGGGCGCGCCGCGGGGCGCAAGGCTTCTCCGCATCCTTTTGCAGGTGGGCAATAAGAGAGGCGCAATGGCCAAGGGTTAGGGGAGAAGGGATTTGAGATGGGCTGATGGTCTGATGGGGGAGGAAAGACGCGTGAAGACAAACACCGCAGAGCAAAATCAAGCGCCCACACCCAGGACAAGAGGTGTCCAAGCCTGACACCTGGCGGGGAGGGCTGGTACTGCTCGAGGTAGGCGAGCCCTTAGGAAGGGCACGGGAGCCCCCAAGCCTGCCGCTGGCCAGCGGAGGGCCCTGGGGCAAAGCGACATCCCCCTTCTGGGCCTCAGCTTCCTCATCTTCCAAATAAGAGTGGAGGAGTGTGGTGCCTAGAGAGCTGGAGAGAGGCGCTTTATAAAAACCATCAAGTTCGTGGAATGTTTTTCAGCTGAAAACTCTTGCCACCTAAATTGCTCTTAACGCTTGGCATCTGCTACATTCACCTAGAAGACGGAATACCTAGTTGTGTGTATGGATTTGAACAGAACCCCTGGGGAGTGTCTTATGTTCTCCCCCATGGACAGGGGTGCTTGGGGTTGTAATTTAGTATTGCATGTGGGGTAGGGTCAGCCTTTCAGCTGGAATGAATGAATGAATGAGTCAGTCTCTTAGTCCCTCCAACAACTCTATATTTCTCAATATCCCATGGCAAAGGGTCCGCAAGCCCCAGGGCCCAAGTTGGGGGACAGCCTGATTGCTAAGATAACGTCCTGCCTGCTCCAGAGCTCTGGGATTCTCTGGCTGAGTTTTGAGAGATTTGGGGAGGAACGTCAAGGACAGAGTCAGATGGAGCAGAGAGGAAAGGCTTCCAGGAGGGTGGAGGGTGAGATGAAGGAAAAGATAACTTTTGATGGAAGTGGTCAAAATGGAGAGCAGAATTTGGGGAACTTTTTTCCAGGGTATTGGAATGAAGCCCAAATCCCGGTCCTGGGTTTCCCTCTATGCCTTGCTTCTCATGTGTGTGTCTTTATTAACCCTCCAGGTGCCTTTTCTCTGTCTGTGAAGGATGTGACCACCCAGGGGGAGGTGATCAAACACTATAAGATCCGCTCCCTGGATGAAGGCGGCTATTACATCTCCCCCCGAAACACCTTCCCCACCCTGCAGGCTTTGGTGCAGCACTATTCTGGTAAGAGGGGGCGTCTGGTGAGGGCGCCTGGGGGGCTTGTACCAGAGGAGCCCTTGTATCTCCCTATCACTAAGATCTCAGGATGGTGTGAATTACCGTCGCCATCTTGGTGCAGGGGTGGAGGACTATCCCAAGGCTGGACCTAAGGAGTTGACAACTGTCAACATAATGATTCACATTCTGTGTCCCTAATCCCCTCTGGCTGTGAGCACTTGGGGAGTAACAAGTATTTTCGGTCTTAGAGACAGCAAGACAATGATAGCATTCCTTGCTTAGTGCAAAACGAATGCAGAGAGCTACGTGTGTGTGGTGTGTGCACGACGGGTGGGGGTGGGGTAGGGCGGGCAATAGGGGGCAGGGACACAGCTGGGAGTGATATGGCTCCCATGAGAATGAGACCAGTCTGGCTCCAGTCCCACCTCTTCTTTCCTAATGCAGAGAAAGGGGATGGTTTGTGCCAGAGGCTGACGCAACCCTGTGTGAGCCTGGCTCTCCAGAACCCCTGGGCCCAGGATGAATGGGAGATCCCCCGGCAGTCTCTCAAGCTGGTCAGGAAACTTGGGTCTGGGCAGTTTGGCGAAGTCTGGATGGGTGAGTATGTGTCACGCCGGGAGCCGCTGTCTCCCTGTCCTGCGTCCTGAAGCACAGAAGTCTCGGGATTTGCACAGGGCATCGTGCTTCCCATAAAGGCTTATGAGGGGGAAGGGACTGCGGCTATATACCCATTTTACAGATGAGGTAATGGAGGCATAGGACACTAAAGTGACTTGCCCTCGGCTGTTCCGCGCATGATGGTGAAGCGGGAGTAGAATCCAACTCTCCCACCCCCTCAGCCCAGTCCCTCCTTTGTTCTTTGCTGCCCAGAGCTGCCTTTGCCATTGATTTGTGTGTGACCTGGAACGCCTTGCTAACTCGTAGAGTGGCAACAGCATGTTAACCGTGGTGAGCGGTGAACCAGGGGCCCCAAGACTCTGGTAACAGACCAAAGCCACCACTTGCAGCTGTGAGACTAGCCAGTCCCTTAACTTCTGGACTCCTGTGGCCTCACCTTCAGTTACAGTTGACGGCCACTCCTCTACTCAGCATGGGCGCTCTCAGAGCACAAGGTGCTTTATTTTATCCCCGGAAAGGTCCGTGTCTATGGGCATGATTTCACGGCGGGATCCTGCTGCCCCCCCACCCCCCGCAATCCTCTGGCACCCAGGACTGGTGCCTGAGGCGCCCCTGGCAGGAGCTCCACCTGGATTGTTGCAAGTCTGAGCCATGACTTGCCTTCTCCCTTCAGTGTGGATGGGGACCTCATGGTGGGGGTGGGGGTGTGCAGGTGCCGGCGCTGTAAGGGAAACATCACAGGGCGCAGAAAGGGGGAAGGAGGCTCCAGGCCCCCTCTGCGTTCTCTATGCTTTTGTCGTGGGCTGTGATGCTCCCTGCCACGCTGAAGCTATCAAGTGATAGAAGAGACTCATTACGTAGGGGTAGGAGGCAGCCTATTTAAAGGACAAGAGATGCACCCCAGACCCGGGTGTAGGGGCAAGGAGGTGAAATGGCCCCCCTCCCAGGCCGGGTAAGTTCCTCCACTGCCTGGGGCTCCCATCTGGCAGGGGAGGCTGGGACAAGCTGGCATCCCGCAAGGTAAGCAGGCACATCCATCTGTCTCAGGAGCTGTCATTCCAGCCCAGGACCACTTCTGGGGGCAGGGCGGGGGCGGCTGTGGCCTCAGTGCCCCATCTATAGAACAGAGATGGCTCCTGGAAGCTTATGTCGATTTTGGTTAAGGGATCACCTCCCATAGCCTCTGGGTCTTCTGAATGTCCTCTTCATTCTCTGTCCCTGGGGCTCAGGTTATTACAAAAACAACATCAAGGTGGCCATCAAGACCTTGAAGGAGGGAACCATGTCTCCGGAAGCCTTCCTGGGTGAGGCCAACCTGATGAAAACTCTCCAGCATGAGAGGCTGGTCCGTCTCTACGCCGTGGTCACCAAGGAGCCCATCTACATCGTGACCGAGTACATGGCCAGAGGTGGTGCCCTGCCCGGGACTGCATCCTTCAGACAGAGGCAGGGAGGCTTGAGGGTGGGAGTCCAGGCTTGGGGGCCCAAGAAGGCTGAGGCTGATCTGCTGCCATGGGCTTGCCTGGCCAGGAGACCTTGGCAGGAGATCACTGAGCCACGGGCTGGATCGGTTAGCCAACATCTTTCAGGTCTAGGGTGTTCCATGTGCGTGGGGGGCGGAGGGAAGGATGATGAGAACAAGACGGATAAGTGGTCCTTACAGAGCGGTGTCCTCAGTGCAGGAGCCCTTGAACCAGCATTTTTGGAGCGCACCTTCTGTGCCTGGCACTGCTTGATGCCCCCTGGGGAGGACAGAGCGAGGCAAAGTCCAAAGAACAGTAGGCTGGGTGTCCAGAGACGGTTCTAGTCCAGAGAACGTTTTACAACCCTATGAGCATTTTACAACATGGATGAAGAGAGGTCGGGCGAGATGGCCTCTGAGGTCCATGGTGTGGTAACGCTCTCCCGGGGCAGGGGTTCCTTCTCACCCCTCCTGTGGCCCTGACCGCACACTGATTCTGGTCAGATCCTAACGTGCTGTGCTAATACAGTTCCTTAAAGGTCGTCATGAAGGGGGCCCACGCTGAGCACCTGACTCCCCAGCTCACCTCATAGCCACCCCTGTGGTGAGCATCCCCCAACTCTTAGATGCCAAAGGGGAGCTGCGTTTGTTCCCTGCACCAACCCAGGAGACGGGTCTCTCTGTTCTGGTGCTTTCTTTTGCCCTTGGTCCTCGGAGGAAGAATCTCTGCCAACAAACGGAGAAGGGGGCAAGAAGATTCTTCGGAATGTGGTCCGGGAATGGGCAGGTTCTGCTCCGGTTCCCTGGCTGCATGACCCTGAACTTGGCTGAGACCTAACGTCCTCCAAGCAGCTGGTAGCAGATCAGCACCTCCTGGGCACTGGGAGGGCTGAGATGGGAGTTTCTGTAGAGCAGAGGCACCTGCAGCTGTGGGTGGGTTTGTTCTCTGGGCACTAGAGATCCAGTGCCACCCACTTCCTGCCGCAGGTGGGGAACAGCCCGTACCCCGAGAGGCCGGCCCAGCCAGGGTTGGGTCACTCTGCACAAATGCACCTGCAACTTCTCTTTCCTCAGGCTGCTTGCTGGATTTCCTGAAGACGGATGAAGGTAGCCGATTGTCCCTCCCAAGGCTGATCGACATGTCGGCCCAGGTTTGTGAGAACCGAGTGCAGCGGGCCAGGCCCCCAGACCCTCTCCTCCGTCCCCATGGCTTAACAAGATCAAATATTTAGAGGTTGTGTCCATTAGATTTAGGCTGGGCTGTGAAGGACAGAGAGCCTAAAGTCATCATGGCTTAAATGTGTGAACACCAGAGGTGGGCAGTCTGGGGTGGGCAGCGGGGCCATTCCTCAGAGCAGGGACCCAGGTTTCTTCCACCCTCCAGGTCTTAGCAGGTCGTCTTCCCACCCAGGGAGGCTGCTCACACTTTAGCATCTTGTCCTCCTCAGTCAGCAAGAAGAAGTGGGGGGGCGGGGGGGGGAAGCCCACCTCCCTCCCTTTAGAGACGCGTCCCCAAAGTCACCCACTACCCTTGCTCTCCCAGCCCCCTGGCCAGCGGTCACCAGCCAACACCTACTGCAAGGGAGCCTGGGAAGTGTAGTCTTTATCCTGGGCAGCCGTGAAGGAGCGAGGTGGGTTCCATTGCTAAGGACGAGAGGGAGGAAAGGATGGTGTGGGAGACCCAGAGAGTTCCCACGAATTCCATGCCACACGGTAGGCCCGTGTTTGGTGGTGACTTCGCCTGTCCTCAGACGGTGCCCACAGATGCCTTCTGTAGACTCAGACGGCGTGAGGTAAAGAGCAAAAGGAAGAGGAGGGGTCTTTCCTCCCCGGGGATTTTAGCTGAGGGTTCTAACCGGCAGCAAAGCACATCTGGTGGCTCCAAGAGTGCATCTATTAAAACTGGAACACTTAGCAGAAAAGCTCCGGTCTGTGGTCAGCCCATGAGACGCATAAACACACACACACACACCCTGCTGCAGAGAGGCACCCTCCTGCATCTACCTTCTCCTCTACTGTTATCTGCTCTTAATATCAGGACAGGCACTGAGGTCACCACCCCTCTTCTCTCCACCGAGGTGAGCACAGGCCGGGTCCAACAGGCTGGTGAGGTGATCTCGGAAAATTAATGCTGGTGACCGGTTTCAAAGCACAGCGCAGTGATCAGCCTGCCCGCTCTTTTTTGCCCCCGTTCTTTTCCTTCTCTCTCTCTCTCCGCTGTCTCTTAGTCAATCCTTTGGGAAATCTTGGGTCACCCAGAGGCAAAAGATGCGAAAAGCCACCTGAGTTTCTAAGTAGGTGTGGTCAAGAACCTGAAGGTTAGGAAACAAGAAAATCAGAACCTTCCAGGCGAGCAGCTAACACCTCACTGCGTGCACACACACACACACGCACACACACACACACACACACACACACACACACACACACACTCACCGCCTCCTGGGCGCTCCTTTTCCGGCTCTAAGGCATGAAATGCCAAGCTCCCCTCCAACCACAAGCCCATGTGCCCCACTTTGCAGCCACACAGCAGCTCCCCCCTGTCCTGTCACATCTGGGAGCCTTTGCCCAGACTGTCCCCTCTGCCCGGGATGCCTTTGCCTCTCTTCTCAGCTGGCAGAATCCTAATCAACGTTCACGACCCAGGTCAAGGTCACTTCTGTTCAATTTTTCTGGACGAGAAAGTGCAGAGAGCACCTTGGTCATGTGTTCCCCTAGCATCGTGCCTGGTGGATGCTTCTTGAAAGCAGATCTGGGTCCTGCTAGACCTTTTTTTTAAATTTCTAATACCGCTCATATAGTACATATATACATGAATACAATATAGTACATATTTGTTAATGGGATGAATACTGCTAAATGCTGTCCAGATATAAGATATTTGGTATCAGCCTTATAGTCCTCACAGTACCATACCAACACATACGTATGATGGAATGACTTAGCGAAGGAATAAATATGAAGATATAATATACAAATGAATGAATAAATGAATAAACCAGTGCATTGGAAGCCTAAGTAGGAGTGGGATCAATTCCAGTGCTGGCTTTGAGGAGGTAAATTGGCTTTCTATTCTCTGCCTCAGTTTCTTCACCCATCCACTGGGAGTGCAGTGAATAAACCCTGAGTTAGTTTCTTTGGCTAAACGGCACAAGAGCAGGACAAACAGCTCCTCCTGGCCCAATGCTGGTGACCTGGGACAGAAACAACTCTCTTCTTTCACTGCTTCTGTTCCGTCAGGATCCTGCTGGGTTAGGTCCTCCTACCGGTCTCACGTAATGCTCACCGCAACCCTGGGGCCCTGGAGACCCATCCCCTCACGTTCCATGTCAGGGCAGTGATTCCCCCTCCCCCGAGGAGCTTAAGCAATGATTGCAATCCAGGGCTCCCTGCTCCAGGACCAGTGCTTGCAACTTGCCGAGGAAATGAAACCCTCTGCCCAAGCTCCTGCCTTCCCCTCCTCTCACGCCCCTTCCTTCCTTTTCTCCTGCCCGCCATCTGCCACCTTCCTGCCCTGCAGACCCTTGGAAGGAGAGGAGAGGTGGGTAAGCAGGGCGGAGCCCCTGGCTCTGACGCAGAGGGTGGCCGGAGTCCTTCTCCCCGAGGGGTGCTGGCCTTCACCGTGGGGCCCATTCCCTCAGATTGCAGAAGGAATGGCATATATCGAGCGGATGAATTCAATCCACCGCGACCTGAGGGCGGCCAACATCCTGGTGTCTGAGACCTTGTGCTGCAAAATCGGCGACTTCGGCTTGGCCCGGATCACCGACAATGAGCACACTGCCCAAGAGGGTGAGCAGAGCCTCCCAACTCCCCCAAGTCCCTTTGGACTCCTTGTCATGCAATTCTGGCCTTGACCCCAGCTAGTCCAGCCTTTCCCTAAAGTGTTCTGTAGAGCACAGGTGCCTCGGGAGGAATAGCTCTGTGAGGGAGGGAGTTTGGAGACACCGCCCAGTCCATCCAGCCCTCCCTTGGAGACTCCCAGCCCACAGCAGCATATTAAAGGCACTGAGAAGTCCTGCAGCCAAGGAACAGTGTACTTGTGCCTCACCTCGGGTCTCCCAAACTAATTGGAATCCCAAATACTTGTTCCACGTAACTTCTGTGAACCTCCCACAGAACCAGGGGTTCACAGAACACACTTTGGAAAACACTGCTCTAAAGTATGAGCGGCAAAACCTAATACCTGAATTGGGGTCTCCACGGGCACTCTACTTTACTTTGTAAAACTTTGGCAAAAAACCCTCTTCACAAGAGGATTTGAAAGGATCAAAATACATTTCATCCAGCAAGTTAGTGAGCAATGTTAGCTCAGCACATTCATCGCCTGATAAGGGAGAGGGATCGACATGACTCGTTCCCTGAGGGAACTTCAGGGGATAAAGCCAGGCAAGGTGCAGGTGATCAAGGGCAGGGCCATCCGGTGGGCCTCGTGGACAGCAGGATTTGAATTCCTTCCTCACTGTGACCCTAGGAGGTATATGAGTCATGTGTCACCATTTCCCTTTTGCAGGAGAGGATGAATGCAGGGACAAGTTACATGACTTTCCCAAGCCATGGGTTCCTGTTAGTAAACAAGACTCAGGGGAGGTGCCAAAGGAATCTTCCATCCCAGACGGAAACACGTGCTGGTTGCCCAATGAAACCCACTGGGCAAAGATCCAAAGCGGATGACAGGGGTGGTCTTTGTCCTTTCATGCTGCGGACCCCCAGGGTCTGCTCACTCCTGGTCATGTGTCCTAGGGGTCGGAGTGACTCCCTGGATGCATCTGTGTCTGGCACAGCTGCCCTAACTCCGCCAGGCAGGGCAGGGTGGAGGGGAGGGACAGCAGGGCGTCGGGGGGCGTGCAGGGGCAGTCAGTCACGGCCTCACAAAACTGCTCTTGGCTGTCTCACAGGGGCCAAGTTCCCCATCAAGTGGACTGCCCCAGAGGCCATCCACTTCGGGGTGTTCACCATCAAAGCAGACGTGTGGTCATTTGGAATCCTCCTGATGGAGATCATCACGTACGGGCGTGTGCCCTACCCAGGTAGGCGGCTGCATCGTGCAGTGACTCTACTGCTCAGGGCTGTCCTGACGTGACTGTGATGGCAGATGTCCCATCCTCAGTGCCTGGGGCTGCCCACCTGCACGTCAGAATGGAGCCCAGTGGTTGAAACAGAAACCCAAGCGTGCCACTCTGGGGGCGGGGCTTCCACCCCCTTCCTCAACGTTGCTCTTGGCAACAGAGCTATGTCCCCTTCATCCAGCAGAGGTCAGTGAGCCCCCAAACCTGGAATTCAGTTAAGGTCGGGGTCTGAACTCAGGTTTCCTCCAACTAGTTTGCCCTCAACCCCTCCCTTGGTCTTGCACCTTGTGTACAAAGCCCCATCTTGAGGGTCAACCCCCAGCCCCCCAGCCTCAGGCCCGGAGGGCTGGGGCCTCTTAGCAGCCTCTGGGGTGGGGGGGGTGGCTGGGGCCTGTTCACCAAGTACCTACGCAGTGAGTGATGCTCGCCTGTGTGCCGCGCAGTCACAGGTAAGCGAGGTAGGGTCCCACCCAGGAGGAACTGTCCCGCACTGAGATAATCTACAGCCTCGTTTCCAACTGTTCTCCAAGCAATGGAAAGTAAATGGTGGGATGCGTAAAGGTGGCACCAGCCGGGCTGCGAGGGCGGAGATGGCGGTCCGTGCCTGGCGGGACCCTGCCGCCCTTCAGCTGCGTCCCCTCCGCCTCCAGGGATGAGCAACCCCGAAGTCATTGGCAACCTGGGGCGCGGCTACCGCATGCCGCGCCCAGACTCGTGCCCACCCGAGCTGTACAGCAGCGTCATCGCCGAGTGCTGGCGCAGCCGGCCTGAGGAGCGGCCCACCTTTGAGTTCCTGCACTCGGTGCTCGAGGACTTCCACACGGCCACCGAGGGCCAGTACGAGCTGCAGCCCTAGGCCCGTGTGCAACTGGCGGCTTCCTCAGCCCCAGATGCGCTGGAAAGGCAGGGAGGGGTCGGCAAGCCCATTTCTCAGATGAGCAAACTAGAGGTAGAGTGGCCTGGCAGGTGGGTCATGGCTTGGACTCCGGATCCAATCTCAGCACGAACCTTCTCCGGCTGTGTGCCCCTGGGCGAGTTACTTAGCCTCTCTGTGCCTCCGCCTTGTCATTGGCACAACGGGAAAGAACCACAGTTGTATCTACCTTGTATGTTCTTCACGAGGATGACCCGCTAAGGTGTTCAGAATAGTGTCCGGCACACTCGTAAGTGTTTGTCATCATGTCATATAAGGCTTCCTGTGCTGGCACCAAAAGCCAGGAGTCTACCGCAGGTAACCTGAGTCCCGCGGGCTCCCACCTGACCTGACCCATACTGCGCTGGAGCACTTTGGGACTTTTCCGTAATAAAGTCACGAGATCTGACCTTTCCCGTGTCGTTCCTGGTGACAAGCCTGGACAACGCATACATGACCTTCGTGTTTGCATGAGTGGTGCCGCTAGGGATTCGCGGACGGCCCTGGGTGAAAGTCAAGCCCCCAGCCCCCCAGGACGAGGACGCAGACCCGACCGTCACTGCCTTTTAGGGCAGCTTGAGTAGGACCAGCAGGTGGCGCTCTCACCTCAGAAATCCTCGGCCTCTAGGTCTGAGTCGGGGTCGCGGGTGGGAGGGTCGTTGCTCTGCAGAGCGCAGAGCTGTCAGTGCGCGCACCGGGGAGGCGAAGCAGCCCTGGGCTCCGGTGGTGCCGGGACCAGCCGCCTAAACCGTTGAGGCGGGGCTGGTAACACCAAGGAAGGTTCCAGGGTTCCTCACTGTTCATGGAGGCTCCCCATTTGTCATGTTTTTGTTTTGTTTGTAACAGATTTTCCTTTTTTTGAGCTGTTAGGTTTACAGAAAAATAAATGAAAAGCGTAGAGAATCCCCATTTACCCCTCACCCCGCCCCACCCCCAATTTCCCCTATAATTAACATCTTGCAATAGTGGCAGGACATTTGTTACAACTGATGAGCTGACACTGACACATTATTATTAACTGCAGTCCATAGTTTACGCTGGGAGCCACTCTTTGCCTTGTATTCTGTGGGTTTGGACGAACGTAAAATCGCCTGTCGTCATACTACCATCCGGAATACTTTCATTGCCATCTTCTGCGCTCCACCTGTTTCCCCTCTCCCTCTCCCTGGACCTCTGGCCAACAACTTGCCTTGTTTCGACTCCTCTGATCATGTGACAATCAAAGAGGTGGGAATACAGAGAAAGAAACCAGCAACAGAGAGCGTACGTGGTGTTTCCATGGTCACACAGCTCGTTAGTAGCAGGGTAGGGATGTGACCCCAAGCAGAGCAGCTGGACTGTGGCAGCAGAGAACGGGGGATGCTGGGCTGGGAGAGCCTCAAGGAGGGGCTGCCGCACAGGCAAAGGAGGACAGACATCTGCACGGTATTGCTGTTTCCAGGGTGCTTTCCCAAACAGCCCAGAGGCGGGCAGGGGCTCACCATTGTTATGCCTAAACTCTTTTCCCAAATGAGGAAACCGGCAGAGACTCCACACACCAGGCCTGTCCAGAGGCTCTTCGCTGGCCAGTGCTGGACCCTGGATCTGAACCCACTCTTTGCCCTCAGCCCCTCTTCATGGCTGTGGAGGTAGTATTCTCCCAGCCCCAAGCTGTCCATGTGAGGGTATTGGAAAGGGGCCCAGGCCTGAGAGAGTGGAGCCTATGACTGCTGCCCCCCAACCAGAGCTCTGGTAAGGAGTACGCCCCAGCCTCGGACCCCTCATGGATTTTGTGCTTCCCCTTCTCTCTCCCTCCCCAGAGCCAGGGCATTTGCAGTGCTATTGTAAAATGAGTAACAGCAAGACCTTTGGGATCAGATACACCTGGGTTCAAATTCAAGCTCTTCCTCTCCCGGGTGTGTGAACTCAGACACTTTGCTTGACTTCCCTGAGTCTCAGTTTCTTCATCTGGAAAATGGGCACATTAATAACTCCTACGTTATAGGCTTGTTTTGAGGTTTAGCCAAAATAGAACACATGGGGTGTTTATCCCAGTGCCTGTCTTATGGTAAGTGCTCAGAAACTTCAGCTCTTTTTTTTTTTCTTTTTTTCTGGCTGCATTGGGTCTTTGTTGCTGTGCGCGGGCCTTCTCTAGTTGCGGTGAGCAGGGGCTACTCTTCGTTGCGCTGCAAGGGCTTCTCATTGCAGTGGCTACTCTTGTTGCAGAGCAGGGGCTCTAGGCGCCCAGGCTTCAGGAGTTATGGCACGTGGACTCAGGAGTTGTGGCTCGCGGGCTCTGGAGCGCAGGCTCAGTAGTTGTGGCGCACGGGCTCAGTTGCTCCGTGGCATGTGGGATCTTCCCAGACCAGGGCTTGAACCCGTGTCCCCTGCATTGGCAGGCGGATTCCTAACCACTGCACCCCCGGGGAAGCCCAAGCTCTTAGTATTTTGACAGCCCCCAAAGAAAGACCTTCAAAGACCCTGATCCACAACCTCCAACTGCCTTAACTGGGTGTCCCCTGTCCTCTTTGTCTCCCAGGGTGGGCTTCAAACTGTGCCCCTCAGCGTTTTGTTCTTTATTGGTTGCTAGGATTTTTCTTTGTCTGCCGTCACACTGCTCCCACCCTCGGGGCAGAACTGCGAGAAGAGCAGCCCCTGGTGTTGAAGTCAGGGACCTGGGTTTACCCAGCACTTTCCAGCTGTGTGACCTTGAGTTAGTAACTCAAGTCCTCTGAGCCTCGATTTCCCCTTCTACAGGCAGGGAAGAGCAGTGACTCCCTTGCAGGGCTGTTTTCAGGATTTAAAGAGACTTTGAGTTGGTGCATTTGGCTGCAGTAACAAACCCCGCAGCCTGCGGGGCTTCAACAATAGACATTTATTTTCTCACAGCTCTGGAGGCTGGAAGTCCAAGATCAAGGTGTCAGGAGAGTTGTTTCTTTTGAGGCCGCTCTCCTTGGCTTACAGATGGCCGTCTTCTCCCTGTGTCCTCGTCCTCACGTGGTCTTCCCTCTGTATGTGTCTGGTCCTTATCTCCTCTTCTTACAGAGACAGCAGTCGTGTTGGATTAAGGTCCAGTCCAATAACCTCATTTAATTTAATCACCTCTTTAAAAGGTCCGTCTCCAGATACAGCCACATCCTGAGGTCCTGGGAGTTAGAACTTCAACATAGGAATTTAGGGGAAACAAAATTCAGCCCATAGCAAATAGTGACACATAGACATAATATAATAATTATTTCTTCTTTTGTACCTTCCATTCTACCTTCCCAGTGCAAGACATAGAGTAGGTGTCAATGTATCCTTGTAACTGACCAGTTTTAAAAACAAGAATATTTAGTGCGAATAAACTTCCCATCTACGAATAAGGAAGAACCAAAGCTAAGGTGGAAAACCAGTGGACCAGCTCTCAGCAAACTCACACACAATAATCCAGATTTACGCAAAGGATACAACTGTCTCCAATGATTTATCTTACAAAGGGGTCCACTACATACTCCTTTAGGTACTTTAAAAGGAAGGCTCGAGTTTCCCCAGGCTTCACGTTGTCTGGGGTTTTTTTTAAGTGTGGTAAAATACACATAGAATAAAACTGACCAACTTCGGCACTTTTTAAGTTCAGTAAGTATCAAGTATATTCACATTGTAGAACCACCATCACCACCATCCTTCTTCAGAAGTTTTTCATCTTCCCAAACTGAAAGTCTGTTGCCATTCAACACTAACTCCCCATTCCAGCCTCTGGCTCCCCCCATGCTACTTTCTGTCTCTGAATTTGACTATTCTCTGAACCTCATGTAAGTGGAATCATGCAATATATGTCTTTTTGTGATTGGCTTATTTCACTTAGCATAATGGCCTCAAGGTTCATCCAAGTTGTGACATGTGTCAGAATTGCCTTCCCTTTTAAGACAGAGTAATATTCCATTGGACATTGTATATATTGCATTTTGTTTATCCATCTGTCGATGGACACGAGTTGTTTCCACCGTTTGGCTTTTGTGAATAATGCTGCAATAAACGGTGTACAGATATCTCTTGGGACCCAAGCCTGGATCATCTAGTAGTTCTATTTTTAATGTTTTTGGGAACCACCATACCGTTTTCCACAGCGACTGCACTATTTTACTTTCCCACCAGCAGCACACAAGGGTTCTGATTTCTCCACCTTCTCACCAACACCTGATATCTTGATAATAGCCATCCTAATGGGATTGGGGCGGCTAGTGTCATTTTAATAGTATTAACCCAAATTTCTGTGACTTTGGACACCACAGGACCTCAGTCCTCTTTGATGTCTGAGTTTCCCGAGTTTTTTTCCCTGTATTTGCTGGTGACAAGCCTCTTCAGGCTGGTGCCTCTGAAGTTCTGCTGTTTGTGGCTGGGTGTTGGGGGCTTCGTGGGCCTGGCTGAGAGGTCCCTGCTGGGTGGAGGTCTGGGGTGGGGGGATGGGCAGGACTCTATTCTGGGGAAAGGACTCTATTTCTGTTTTCTCCCTGGGTGAGTCTGCCCAGCACTGCCTCGGGGTTTACTTGCCCAAGGCTCTCACCAGCCGTCCCCAGGTGGGTCTGCATCCATGGGCATGTGCTCAGACCTCCACCCCAACATGTTCACAGGGGAGAAACACATCCTGTTCTGGGCACCCAGCCGCAGAGGCAACAAGGAGAGAGCTGAGGGCAGCAGCCACCATGACTCACAGGCAGATCAGGGCAAACAGACAACTGACATAGGCTTGTTCGGTGCATCCCGCAGCCAGCCAAGCTGAGCTCATAAAGTCTTCTGGATTAAAGAAAGAGCTAACCTTGGCACCATGTGTACATTCTGAGCTGAATAGACCTTCATGACCAGTCAACATTTACTGGGTATAAAGAGAGAGGTTGATCCTATGATCCTAATTTTAGACATGAGGAGACTGGGGCACAGAGAGGGTAAGTAACTGGCCCGAGGCCACACAGCTGGTAAATGGTGGAGTGAGGACTCACCACTCTTAACCATTCTTCCAGGAAGAATCTGGTCTAGATGTTTCAAACCGTGCCCCTCATGGATGAGAAAACCATGGCTCTGAGAGGTGAGGTCACCTGCCAAGCTTGGGCATCCGGGATGCAAGCCTCTGTGCAGAGCTTCCTCCTGCGGGAGTTCCTGGGAGAGTGAGGGAGGTACGGCTTTGCTGGAGACAGAGCTGGAGCTGCCCCAGACCCATCCGCGGGCTGGGCCCAGACCCCTGTGACCTCGCTCCCTGGCTGCTTGCCGAGCCTGCTGTGGAAGGACGGGCTTTGGAAGAACCAGGCCGTGTTCGCTTCACCTCTTGGCTGTGCCTCTTACTGGCTGTGGAATCCCTGGCAAATTATTTAACCCCTCTCGGCCTCAGTTCCATCATGTTTAAATTGGACACAAACATACCAGCTCACAGGGAAGCTGTGCATAAAGCTTCGGGTGTGGGTCACACGTGCAGTAGAAGGTCAGTACATGCACGGCCCTCCCCCGTCAGGGCCCAGGCTGGACAGCATCTCCCTGGGGTCACCTGGGAGTCAGTGTGGGAGCCCAGCCTGCCCACCCCGGGGCCCGTCTGCCTCCCTTTTCCAATCAGCTTGGCCCCTGGGCCACCAGGCCCCCGTGGGCAGCAGAGGCTGTCGGGGCTGATGGGAGCCAGTCCCAAGAGGTCTGCGGGCAGATTACCGAGGACTGATGAGGTGAAGGGGATAGCTGCCCGTGAGCTGACAGCATCGCCTGCGAGGAAAGGGAGGCAGGAGGACAGGGGGGCCCTAATCTCGGCCTGAGGTCTTCTGGAAGGACAAGGGTACCATCTGTAGGCACCTCTGCTGGAGCCATTCCCTCTGGGCCAAGGTCTCTCTGCAGCTCATCACTCTGGACTGAACGGCCTTTCCCATGAGCCATGAGGACTGGGCTTGCACAGACCGACTGGCCTGCGAGCCCTCCGCTCTCCAGAGGGAAGTAGAATATGTGGCGTCTGCTCCAGAGGCTGGACAAGAGGGGTGGGGCATGTGCACGTGAGGCTGTACGAGTGCGTGCACCGGTGGGCCTGCCTGCACGCCTGACTCACCAGGCCAGGGCCCCTGGGAAAGAGACTCAATCCCAGAATTGTGCAAGCTTTTTGCCATTGGCATTATTTCTTGATTGTGTTGTTTCTTTCTTACTCATTTCTAGCCCCTAGGTTTGAACAGTAGGCCCACTGCACCCCTGTGCACCCTACCTGAGATTAAGAAAAATAGGCAGGGCCTCCTGAATCCCAGATGATCCACGGGTATTTATTAAGTGAGTGAGTAAACGATAAAGTAAAATGCGGAAAGGTTTGGCCAGGCCGTCCCTACTGTTGAGCTGGGCTGTTTCTTTTCCCCACTGTGTCCCCAGCCCCTAGTACAGAGCCCGGAACATAGAAAGTGCTCGGTGGGTATTCGTCAAAGACATGAATCAATGGGGACAAGTTGCTATTTTGCTCTTTGCCCACATCCGATAGATAGTAACATATTAAAGTCAAAACAATACGCCCAATCAGGGCTCAGGCAAGGATGGTTTAAGCCACGTCAATAAGGGGGCTGAGGCTGGGAAGACAAGAGCCAGCGGTCGTGGCTCTGGGGGCTGGAGTCCTGTTCAGCCAGGTGGCCTTTGGCAAGTCAGCTGACTCCTCAAGCCCGAGTCCTCCCCCGTCAAGTGCACCCACTACGCGGGGCCTTACCTTGCGTGCATGACACAGGCGGTGCCTCTCCAGCCCTCCGCAGAAAGCCTGGCACATGACAGGCATTCAATAAAAGGGTAACTGTTACTCTTGGTACCAGATTTTTGCAAGAGAAATGAGGGCTAAACACCCAGAAGCAAAGGATGGGATCACTGCTAATCCTGCAAAGGACATAAGAGCCTCAGGAAGGACGTGAACAAGTTAAAAGTAAGTGTCAGACGGGGAGAAAATATTTGCAGTTGCTGTACAACAAAGGATTACTGCAAAGAAAATGTAAGGAGTCCTTCCTGTTTCTAAATAACCTAAAGACAAATGGACAAATGATTGACATGGGCAGTGCACAGAAAGACAACTACAAACAGCTACTAACATAGGGACAGGTGTCCAGTCACAGCAGTAAATGGAAAAGTGCAAATTAAATAGTAATGCAGTGTTTTTGCCATCAGAATGGCAAAATGGCAATACTGCTGATATCCAATAGTATTGATGATGACGTGGGAAAACTGTTACCCTCATCGAGTGTCAATGGGAGCGTAATTTGATAAAAAACGTTTTGGAGAGCATTTTTGGCAGTACCACTCAAAATTTGGGAAGCCTACATACAGTGGTGCAGTAATTGCACTTCTAGAAAACTACCCTACACTAAAACTTGCCCTGGTTCTCAAAGACACGTGTATGATACCCTTCACGGCCACATGCTGCCTTAGCAAAAGCAAACATCGAAAACAACTTGAAGGTACAACCATGGGGAAGATGGAAGTAAATTTAGGAACATGTATTTTGTGGACTTGTATTCTGTCATTAAAATGAATGGGGCACTTCCATATGCTATGGAAACATGCCCAAGATACGTTGCGTGGTCGGGATGGGGAAGGTGCAGAAAAATACACATGGCGTGATTTTACACACACACACACACACATACAATTTTGTATTTATCACACAGACCCTTACACATATGTACAAGGGCAGCAAAGGGACCAGAGAGAGCCCATCACGACCTGGGGTGGAGGTGAGGGCTCATGGGAGAAAGGCGGATGAGGGAGGGGCTCACAGTTTACTCTGTCCTCCACCGGCTCGAATCTTTTAGGATGAGAATGCAGTAATGCACTTGGAGAAAAAAAGCCAGGCAGCGTCAGTGATGGATTGCGCCATGCAATTGTGCCTGGTGGCAGAGACGGGGTGACGTGACCCCGGGGTTGGGTCCGGCCCTGGGGCTCCAAGCGGCCTCCTGACGCTGGGCCTCATTTACCCCACCCCCACCCCGATTCCAGCCCACTTCCTCTCCAGATAGCGCCCCCCACCAGGTTATCAGCGGCCTCCTCACGGGGAGGCCAGCTCGGCACCGCACCTTTAATGGGCAGTCATCGGGCTTATCATCCTGCACTGAGGGAGGCCGGGGGTGGGGGGGGGGCAGGTCCAGGGACCAGGCAGGGCTGGTTGATGGTGACCAAGCCCCTTCCCTCATCCTAATGGAGTAGGGGGTGGGAGCCTAACTTCCCACCACCAGCGACTCCTCTCTCCACGACTCGGACAGCCCTGTGACAGCCTTCAGACCTCAGGCTGCCCTCGTTTCCTACAGTAACGGTCATGGCACCTAGAATGGATTGCACGCCTACCCCGGGCCTACCACTGTGCTAGTTGGTGGGCCTGCTTTTTTGCTTCTTAATCTTTAGACCTAACAGGGAAGTACGGAGTGATGAGGAAACACTCGGAGATATTAAGTGACCAAGGTCTCCAGCAAATATGTGGCAGCACCAGGATTTGGACACAGGTCACTGAATGGACATGTGCCCAGAAAGCAGGGGGTCCCAGTGGACCACGTCAGCTCCAGCCCTGGGTCTCCCCCAGCTGCCCGGAACCCCAGCAGTGACTCATTCTGCCCCTTATCCTTGGCAGTGGGTGAGGGACCCTCTCTTTTGGGGTTGACTCACACAAACGTCATTATACTTGAGCCCTGCTAATTGAGAATTGTGTCTTTTGGCTTTTTGAGGGACTGGGTGGGTGGAAAGAGCACTTGATAGGATCAGAGACCTGGCAGGCCTCTCTGAACCTCCGCTGTGCCACTGGCCAGCCTCGCTTTTCTCATCTGTAAAAGAGGTATAGTACAAGTCCCTGTGCAAGTAAAAGGGGTGCCAACGTAGATCACACCCTTGGGAGTCAAGTAAATGGGTGACAGGAACTGTGGCATCACCACCACCACCACCAACATCATCAGCATCATTTGTGCCAATCTCAGGGCCTCAGTTTCCTCATTTGTAAAAATTAAGAGGAAGGTTAGATGATCTTTTACGTTTCTGCCAACTCTCTCTGTAATCCCAGCTAGCCAAGGTGACGTTTGCTTGGTGCGCCCCTGGAGGAAATAGGATTTGCCAAACTAGCATAAACGAGCCTGCAGAGATTTCCCAATCCTTCACCAGGGCCGGGATACAACTTGCAAAGTCTTCCAAGAACCTCCGGAAACCTACATAGCGTGCTCACCACAGATCTGCTACTCTTTGGAAGCAATTCCCCGGCAATGCCCTACGTCAAGTTACTTTACATCCCTGAAAGTATCAGGACAGCCTTACTTTTAAAATCTTCAACTTTCCAACACAGAGCTTCCAAGAGTCAGGCTCACCTCCACCCGACTCAGAAGGGTTGGCATGGCTGACCGGGAGGAGACCCCGGTGCTGTGGCATCTCAGGGAAGTGTGCGGGAGCCGGGGATTTGGGGAGCTTTGGAAAAATCTGGATAAAATCCCTTCAGGAGTTGAGAGAGCAGGAATCTCTGGTCTTTGAAGCAGCCACCTGGATTTTCAGAGGCTTACCATCTGCTCCCAGCTCCATCCCTATTTGGTTACGCAGCCACAGCTCCCTCTGGGTCCTAATGCTATTTTTTTAGTGGATGAAGCTGTTCCAGGCCTCAGCCTAGAAAGGACCCTTAGACCATCAGACCTGGAGAGACTCAGAGCTCCCCTAATCTCCCCTGCCTGGGTCCAACCTTTGTGTGCTCTCCAGCAAGTCACCTAAATTCTCTGTGCCCCCGGTTTCTCTTGGGAAAATTGTAGTTCGTCCCGTCCTGTGTCCTAGGGTTCTAGGACCCCCCTCAAGACTCAGGGGAGCTGATTTGGGGAAATGACATCAACTTCTCGGCTCTCTCTGAGGCACATGGTGACTCTGCTCCATTCTTCCAGTATCGTTTCCCAGTTTGACTGAAAGTGCTGGGGACCCCTCCCCAAGGGTGGGCTATGGAGGGGGGTGGTGCCACGGTCTGGGGATGTTATAACGGGTGGGCTTTAGGGAGGCTGGTAGGATTGTGTAGTTGGTCTTGGGCGCAGCTAGAGCAGAGGGCAGAGTCTCCTGAACCCCGAGCCCCCAACAGCAGGTCGGAACATGTTTGTGAATCTTCTGGGAAAACAGCACCCAGGCGGGCTGGTAGAACAGACAGAGCTGGCAGGGGATGTGGATGCAGAGAGGCTGACGGGGACACCAGTGGCAGCCACCAGTGGCTGGAGGCAGGGCGTCCTCCGCAGTGGTGTTGGGCTGGGGGTGGCCAATGCCCGAGTGGCGGCTGCATCTTTGTGGGGACTCTTTCTGAGCTGAACATTGATCTTGGGGACTCAGATTCACCCAGCACATACTGCATGAGCACTGACTGGGTGCCTGGAACTAGGTACTTCGCATGTATCATTCTGTCTAATGGTAAAAACCCCATGAGAAGGCACAGATGAGGAAACTGAGGCCCAGAGAAGATGGGTGAATTGCCCAAACTCACACGGCTTTAGACTTCCAGCCCAGTCCCCTATCCATACTCCTCAGCTGGTGACGTTTGTGGGATGGGGACCCGGCTGCTTGCAACCCAATGGGCTCTGGATAAATTGTGCAGGGAACATGCTGCTGGATGAGAAAGGACTTGGAGTAAAGCAGGATATCAGAGTTCCAATCTGGGTCTTTCCAGCAAATTCTCTTGGGTCAGTGCGACCCTCTCAATATTAGGTTAGACCATACGAAACTGCCAATTTTGTTGGTCAAAAATAATTGAATATTACCAATTTCATAGGTTCCACCTAATAGTATGGAACAATCTTACGAAAAAGTGTCTGGAGACCGAGGGCTAGAGGAAATGACCTCTCTCTGCCTCAGGATCTATGATTTGTCCCTTGAGTTTAATTGCAAGTGTGATCAGCCTTACTGGGGCAATGGCTGGGACCCAATAGATTCTATATCCACTACTACCACCACCCACCCAGGGGAGGTGACAGATGCATGGTCTTGAACAAGCCCCTTCTCCCACGGCTGGTGAGCCCTAAGGCTAACGTGTTGTGGGTCGATGGCTGCATCCCCTGGGGATGGGGCTAGGATAAGACAGGCCATCTACCCACTGACACTGAAACCCCCAACCGTCTCCTCCATCTCTCCCAGTTCCTTATGTCCCACAAGGATTCCGGATCCCAGATGGTGATGTAAAGGCTTGGTGGGAATTCAAGTGGTCTTCAGGCCAGGGCTGTAGAGTGAGGCAGGGGTTCTGGAGCTGACACACCTGGATTACCATCCCAGTGCTGTCACTTCCCAGGTGGGGAGTGCCCCCAGGAAAGGCATTTACCCCATCTCTGTTACATACCTCGGCTTCCTCAGCCACAGAATCTGGATAGCACCGGTACCTACTTCGAGGGCTGTGGTGAGGGTGAGTGAAGTAGTGTCTGTAACGCTCCCA
Source organism: Neophocaena asiaeorientalis asiaeorientalis (assembly GCF_003031525.2). Classification (NCBI taxonomy): domain Eukaryota; kingdom Metazoa; phylum Chordata; class Mammalia; order Artiodactyla; family Phocoenidae; genus Neophocaena; species Neophocaena asiaeorientalis. Next base: position 2,142,998 of record NW_020174929.1, on the reverse strand, counting down.
GGAGATGCTAGCCAATGTTTGCATTATTGTCCCTGCAAGCCTCGTGCATTTACTAAGCACCCGTGTGGAGCCAGGGCTGGTCCAGGGGCCTGAGGGAGCCTCCCCTAGTTTCCCTCTTTGCTCCACCCCCCGCCTTGCCCTGGCTGCGTCGTTGGTGGTCTCAGGCCCACCGCAGCACTGAATCCCTGCGATAACTCTGGGGTCATGGGGGTCAGCCTGGGGCCAGCAGCTGCTCAGGCATCCGGATCTCTCCACGCTCCCTGCTGATGGGGGGCTGTGTCGGAGGCTCGAGGCTCTCAGAGACGTTGGTGTAAACACCGAGATGAACATGACAGCATCCGCAGCAAATCTGGATGAACCAGGAAGCATCTCTCCCTCTGCCGGAAGCCACAGGCCTGGGGGAGGGGGTCCTGGCCGACAAAGCAGCATCCCAGCCTAGGAGGACCTGTCCCAAAGACCCAGTACCCACAGGTATGCCCAAGGTACCTTGTGCAGATGGTGGGGTCAGGGATGGGCCTTCTCTGAGGCCCCCTTTTCTGAAACACTGCCCCTCTGGCATTTTTACTCCTGGCATTCCCCCTTATACTCCTTTGCATTCCATGGGACCACTGTGAACCTCAGCCTCTTCTTCTGCAAATGGAGGATAATGCCTCCTCTTGCTTGGCCTGTAATATTTGTGAGCATCGGATTGTGCGGTACCCAGTGCAGTGTCCGGACACAGAGAAGCACTCAGTACCAGTCAGCACCTTCCCGCTATGAGTTCTGCCCTCCCCAGAAGTCTTTTCCTAAGATGCTAAGGCCCCTGGGATGGGCCAAAGAGGCAGTGTGGTCTGTGACATCCGTCAGTGAAGGAACATGGAGATAGAATCACAGAACTTTGAAGCTGAAAGGCCCCTGCAGAGCTGGGCAAACCCAGTCACATTTCTCTCCTTTGTGAAGGCTACAGGTCTTGTGGTCAGCTGGCTCAGGTGGGACCTCCACTCACCAGGTGTGTGGGCTTCAAGCAGGCTCTCAACCTCCTGAACCCCAGCATCCATATCCTAACGTGGGGGTAATAATTATGCCCGCTCTGCTGATGAGGGGAGGTATGAGAAAACGTCTCACTAGTTATTTGCACTGTTTACAGAGGCTCAAGTAGCTAAGTGTTTCCCCAAATTAGCTGGGAGTCAGTCTCACCAGGCCTGACCACTAAGCCTCCTCCCTTCCCTGGTCCACAGAGGCGGCCAGTCCGGGGTCTGGGCCGAGCAGCCCGGGGCTGAAGCCAGGCTCCAGCACCGCGGGTCCTAATTCAATACGAGTAGCTGCTGTATGGGGACCGCTCGCTGTGGGTCAGGCCCGCCACACACTTGGCTTGTTCATCGTCCCCCATCATCCCCGAGGTACAGATGCCCCGGCTTCCCTTTCCAGTCTTCCCGTGGGTGCCGTGTGCCGGGGATGGCGCTGAACTCGAGGGACACACAGTCAGGCACGGACACTGCCTGAGAGGGGTATAACTTATAGTCAAAACCACAAAAATAATGGAGGCTACCATCTACTAAGTACTTCCCATGTCCAAGTGCTTACTACACCCTCAGAGTTTGGTCCTATTATGTAATTCTGCCCTTATAAAGTGCGTTCTAGTCTTACTCTCATTTTATGGATGAGAAAACTGAGAACCGATTAGGCAAACAATCAGCTGAGACTGGATCACAACTTGGGTCCTTCTGACACCAAAATTCTTGCCCTTCTTCCTACAGTTATTTCGAGATATTCTCCCCGTTAGTCCTGTGGATGAAGCGTGGCATACAGGAAATGCTCAGCATCTTAAATAATCGTCATCCTTTCTGTCTTCCTCCAGCCTTGTTTGTTCTGGGTCGCTCTGGCTCCTCCCCTCTCCCCATCACGCCATCTGGCTTCCCAGCGTGCCTCACATGACCTCACCTCCCCCCACCTTGAACTTCCGCCACACCAGACCCAGGATCCCTGGCCCATTGCCTCAGCCTCCACCTGCTTCGGAGGACTGAAGGGCCAGGAAATAATTGCTTAGCGAGTGATCGATACACTGACATCTTCAGATACTGCAAACACTTTGACGGTGATCTCCTCTCCCTGATCAGGACCGTTCATAAGAATCTGTGTAAAGACTTACGTTTCCTCTTCATTCTTTTCCTCTACACGTGCCTTAAAGTAAGCAGTAAAATACTTTGGACTCAGCTTCCTCCAATAGATTCTGTGGTTCCTGCAGCCCTTCTCAACTCCCTCCCTTTTCCCTATAAAATTAAGCTTCCCTTCCTTGTTCTCTGGATTTGCCTGTGGGCCTCCATAGTTCATGCCTCCTGAATTGCAATTCCTTTGGCTATTCTCAAATCAACTCACTTTTACTGGTTTAAAAAAAAAAAAAAAGTAAGCAGCAAAGAAGTGGTGGCAGGATATGTCAGGAGGGGAAAATGAGGGGTCCAAAGCATCTCCAGCTAACAGTCAGGACTGAGTTTCTAGTACCCACCCTGGCCAGGCTAGTGGGTGTGCAGACCGCAGGGTGTAAGAATTCTGGGGCCAGGGAGATGCCACATTTCCACTTACAGCACGGTCTCTAAGGGAGGTCTGGCACCTGCCTGCCAGCTCACGTTCTTTATCCTGCCAATCTGGCCTCACCCACTTTGAGAGGAGGTGGAGAGCCCCCAGGGTCATTTCACGCTCTGCTTCACGTTTCCTTCCTTAGGTCGATTCTTCCCCTGAACTTGCAAGATCCACCTCAGATAAGTTCAGGATCTGCCTTGGAGTCTCTTACCTTCTATTTCCTGCCCCTTAGATCTGTTGGAATAAGGCTACGGCCATAAAACACTTATGTAGCCAGGCACCTTAGATGCATGACATCCTAACTTGCCTGGTGTGATTCAGGGATGCCACCCTCTCCCCCTTCTCCTCCCGGAAATGACGCTTGCCTACACCATTAAAGTAAAATGAAAGTTGGCTGTCCATCCCACTTCATAGCAGCCTTATTCACAGCAGCCAAAAGGTGAATAATGGAATTTTGGAGCCTCTCTGTGACGAGTGTGTCTCCAAGAGGCCAATGGTGGCCAATTGCTGGGTCCCACTAAAACCCAGGGAAGTCATTGTGCAGCAGAAGGGAACAAATAATGTCAACACTCACAAATTAGGCAAATGAATTCCATCCGGTAGGGAAAAGGAAGAGGGTCCCTGACTAAAGGAACATCTGGGTTGAAAATATAAAGAAATGATGACGTGGCCTTACCTCCCAAGGTTATGAAAAGCCAGTGTTACTAGTATAAGAAGATAGTAAGTGTAGTGGATACTTGGTTAATTAAACATGGAAGCAGGATATGTGTTACTATGGCCATGATGACTTATTCCCACAAGAGAGATCACATTCCTGTCTCTCCCTGTGCTTCGTATGAGAACCGATACAGGATTACAGCAGAGTTCCCCAGAGATGCGCCCGACAGCTCTATGTAATCACTCCTTGAGATAGTAATACACATTGCATACTTTAAAGTGTGAAAAGTACTTCAAAAAAGAAGTCTGTTTTACTTCGCTTAATCTAGCATTTCTCCAAATTAATTTTGTACAGAAACCTTTCTCCACTAATATCTATCATTCTGTGGAAATAGAATTTCTAGGAACATACTTAGGAAAATGCTTCAGTATATCATTCAAATACCCTTGACTCACCCCATGATTCATTGAACAGTCAATGTTCGCTCACAAAGACACGTGTTGTCCAGGCACTAGAAATGCAGAGTACATGAGTGCAGTCCCTTTCCACCAGACGTACACTGTATGGGGGACACCATGGTCAACTGGCTTCGCAGGGGCTGTGTAATTTCCACAAAACACTGAATAGGAGTTGGAATAGTGAGCAGCGTACGGTCTGGGGACGCCCGGGCAAGGGCACCTACCCCAGGTCAGGCATCGGGGAGGGATTGCCATGGGACTAGCTGCTTGAGCTGAGCTTTAAATCAAGTTGAGGAGTTAGCCAGGCTCGTGTTGGAGAAGATTGTTTTAGAAAGAAGGAAAAGCCCACGAGGGACTTCGAAACACCAACAAAAAGAGCTTACGCAGGGGATGACCGAGCAAAAGGTGTGCATAAAGGGATGAGAGAGGAGAGGCTGGAGAAGAAGATGGGGAAAGATCCTGGAATCTACCTTCTTAAGGAGTGTCAGCTTTGTCCTAAACCATGTGGCACCACGGAGGGTCTAAGCGTGTGGCTGTCTCCCTTCCTGATACTGCTGGATTGAGAAATTTAACCGCAGTAGCCTGGGGGCCGGGCAGGAGGGGCAGAGCTGAAGAGGCGACCCCGGGACAGACTCCAGACAGGACCTACCATCGTGGGCAAAGGCAACATCCCGGCAAGCAGTTTTATCAGATACGTATCTGATACGTATCTGATACCGCAGTGGGAAAACTTGCGGTGGATGCCAGTTTCTGCATGGTCAGGAAGTTCTGTGAGACAGGGGGACAGGACTCTAATCCTGGGGGCACAGGGGAGAGAGGAGATTGAGGTATAAAGATCTAGGAGAGCTTTTTTTTTTTCTTTAAGAGGAAGCAGTGGTCAGGAGGTAAAAGGGAGTGGTGGGAATTGGGGTACAAGTGAGAACTTGGTGCCAAGGACAAAAATCAAAGCTTCGGTGACACAGGAATAAATATGCAAACCAGAGTCATCAAGATTTGTCTCAGAGCTTGGAGTGAAGGTGGGAATGAAGTGGTCTTTGCTGTGAGGCGGGGGAGCTGAGACTAAGCAGGTCCAGGCCGCTGGAGAGCTGCCCCTGCAGGTCTCACCCACCGGACTCACTGCCCGAAGCAACCAAAGCGTCCTGGGCTGGTGCTGCCCTCTGGTGGCTACAGATAAAAAGCGAGAGCCAGATCTCTAGGTGGGCATCTCCCCTTTCTCTTTGAAGGAATTACATACACTCTGCCCTCACCTCTTCACAACGTTCTGTGGTTCTCTGTGCACAACTTAGTTCACTCCAGATCACTTGTTCACATATACACATGTTCCCTCTTAACTCCTGCATCTCTGCCTTAGCTCACTCCCAGCGTTCTCAGGGGAAACCTCTCCCCCTTCCTATCTTGCTTTCTTTTCTTCTTTTCTGAATTTTGTTTTGGGACAGGGGGGATTTCCTTAAATTACCCTAGTCACCATTAATAAAAGACAGCAAAGGATCTGTATGAATGGCAGGAAAATACATTAGGTTTGGAACTAAGCACAATTTTTAAGAAGCAGAGCAATGTTATCAATCTCTACAGCACGGTACTCATAGGTGATACTCAGGAGCCCCCTCGGGTACATGCAAAAGTCTCCATCTATTTCTCCGCCTTCTTCTGATTAAAACTCTATGTCTCCTCAAGAACTAGCATTCTTCTAGAACTACAGCCAGGAGCCCGGCACTGGACAAACGGACCCAGGGGCAGAGGAGCAAAGCCAGAGCAACTGTGAGAACCAGTTTCTCTCCTAGCAACTGTACAGAGCATCTCTCAGAACTAAAGACAAGGCCTCCCTGGCAGTTCCTAGGGTGGCTCCCACCTGCTCACTTGTGCAGGGAGGGAGACTTCCCTTGTGAAGCCAGCACAGGCTGTGCAGTTGCCACGAGGCTCCCCTGGAAGGCCCACAAGTTAGGAAAAAAACAGAATGATCTTTGCAGGCATCGGTACAGCTCAGCAGCTCGAATCACGGGTTCCTGCACCTATGAAGAATACCCTCTGTGTCACGGTCCTGGGGGCGCAGCAGCAGCCAGGGCTCCTGGTGCAGGTCTCGGCCCCTCTGTCCCTGTCTCTCTCTGTCTCTCACACACACACACAGACCCAAGCACATTCTGACCTAGACCTCTCCTTATCTGGGCATGAACAGCGGCCTGTGTTCTCCCACAGACCAGGAGAGCATCAGACACCCTCGGGGACGCTTTGCTCCACCGTTTGCAGAGTGAGCCCCCTGAAAGCCGAGGGGAACTGATGATTTCCCTTGAGGAGGAACTCCACGAAGGTCTCCCTCTTCCATGGACCCCAGAGAGCACACTCCTGCCTGAGCCAGAGAATTGGAGGACATGATGGCAACCGCAGAGGTGACAGGTTGGGCTACAGATGAGCACTTCAGTCTCGTGCTTTTTTAGAAGAGAACTGAGGACATTCCCTCCTTGCCTTTTTCTTTCTTACCTCTTCTCTGCCCTCCTGGCTCTCAGGATTTCCAGTCCTATTCCATGTCTGTTGATCCCGCCATGTCCACACAGAAGGTCCTGGGGATTCTTGGAAGGGCATCTTGAACCTCCTTTTCTGCACAGCACTTGTCATAAGACTGAGAAATCATCAACCGTCCACATGGAAGACTGGGGCGCTGCCGGAGGCTGGGGCCTGGGTACCACACCCACCCTGCGTGCCCCACTCTGGCTCTGCGTTCAGCCCTGCCTCCCCGCCCCCATCCCTGCTCGGGGCCGCCCTCCTCTGCTTCAACCCTCGCAGCTCTCCTGTCCCCCGGGGTGGCTATCTGACCGCCCATCAACTGGACAAAGCATTTGTCAGCTTTAATGGATGTACAACTCCCAGCCCTGACATGTTTTATGCAACCCTGGGGGCTTTGATCTCCTTGTCTGCGTACATAAATGAGAGGATTACCGAGCCATCCAGAACAGGACACCAAAAATGTCTTTCACTGGGGTGCTTTTGCCTCCAGCAGATAAGAGTCATAAGCCGAAATCCTGGGAGCCATTAGGGCCCCGAGCCTGAGGGTAACTCTGCTCAGGGAGAAATGGTTCAGGGGGGCTCCCTGTCACAGCTCCCCGATATTGTTTATATCTGGGTGATGCGGATAAAGAAACCGGTCAGTTCTGGCCCCGCCCTCCCTCCCGGAAGATTATGAGCAACTGTGGCTGACATTTGCCAAGGCTGCCTGGACTGACTTGGTGGTGGCATATGGTTACTGTCAGGGCTTTCTGGACGTGCGGGCTGGGACTGGACACTCGGGTGGGGACTGGTATTTTTAGGACACTTTGAGTTCTCAGCTGGATTTAGGCCAGCTCCCCAGATGGGTACAAAGCGGCAGTGTCACTCCTGCCTGGCTCCACCTCCCGAGAGAGGGAGGGAAGAAAAATGACAGTGATTATTGCCCTTACCACCTTACGCCTGGTGGATGCTGAGAGCTGGTGTTTGGAGGTGGGATTCTTTGAATGCTCACCCGAAGTTTCAAGATGGCAGCACAGACATGGCAACCAGCAGAGAGATTGGGGAGGGGGTAAGATACCATCAGGGAGGTGGGAAGGGTCCTTGTTAACCATCAGCCAGGTGAGGGGGCCTCATAAGTTGCTCAGGTGAGCTCTGATCCCGATTCTCTGGCCCCCGTTTGCTTAATAAGCCTGCCGTATCTACTGACATATTTATCACATGTGCCGATATGTTCTAGGGACATGTGAGTCACTGACAAATAAGGTACACTGCTTCCTTCAATGAGCTCAAGACCTTATCGTCACTTTCCTTTAGTAAAATAACAGGAAAGGCTCCCGGGGTTGGAAAGGCCGCCTAACCCAACCTCACCTAATATTTGAGGACCTTCTACAATATCACTAAGAAAGAATCATCTGCCCAAGCTTGAATACTTCTGGTGACGAAGACCTCACTACCATAAATCTTTGACACCTTTGATTATTGTAAAGCTCACCCTGGGTCAGAACAAAATTTGCATTCCCATAGCATCTACCCCTTGGTCTTACTCCTTGTCTCTGGAGCAGAGTAGCATGAGTGTAACTTGCCTCCACAGAGCTCGTGTGGAGTAGTCTGTAACCCACTGGCAGGTCATACTCCACATCTGACAAACGGCAAGGAAAATTAAGTAACGTCTAAGTCATGCCCCTCACCCAACCCCTGGCCAGCCACTAACCCATCCAGGGCCTTTGTGAATTAGACGAACGTGTCTTTCCCCAAGGCACATTATCGCCACCTGCTGGCAAATCGCCACAATGCACCACTTCCTGGGGACTTGGTCCTCCCAGCATTGAGGTTCCCTTTTCCTTCGAATGTGAGAAGGAAAGTTGAGGAGTTTCAACACTGGTGGAAGGAGTCAGTGATGTGCAATCTAAACGCAAAGTGATTTTTTTAATTATTTTTTTAAAGACCAAGCAAAACATTCTTGAGCATCTAGAGCAATCCTTCTCCAAACTTTCAGAAAGCGTCTCACGCTCCCAGATGCATTTAGCCTCTGTTCCCGACTCTCTTCCCTTCCTTGACGCTTTAGTTCATTTTCTTTCCTGCGTTGGAGCCTCATCCCCAGGACCCCAGTCCTTGCTGACTGGTTCAGGAGTGGATGGAGGGGCTCTGCGGTTATAAATTATCGGTGCCCACTAAAGAATAAATCGGTTTTATACGCCTCCCACCCTGAGCCCTGGGAGCTCTCAGAGTTCAAGCTCAGTCATCCTGACTCCCTCCAGGTCTGAGGGCTGAGCTGGGGCCCGTCTGGGGGCAAGAGGTCCCGCCCTGCCCTCCAGTAGCTTCCAACCAGTAGAGTGTCTCACTGGGACTTGACATAAACATTTCCTTTCTGGAAGAAAAGGCCACCCTATGAGTCTGATGTATTCAGTCATTTCCAACTAGCGACTCTCAGTGCCAGGAACACAACGCCAGGCCTCAGATTGGCACAGGTTTGGGCAACAAGCAGGCTTTGCTCTCTCTCCTGCTCAAGGCACCTGGGAATGCTGGCGTGGGGAAGGGGCTACCTCCCCCCGTGCAAGTCCCCAGACAACTCTCGCCTTCCGTTCCTGGACATGTTCGGCAACTGTGTGCAGTTGGGTTTGGGCAGGAGGTAACACCTGAGCTGAGTCATAACAGGAGGGAGATTTGGAAAGGTGGAAACAACCCAAGAGTCCACCAATGGATCATGGGTAAACAAAATGTGGTCTAGCCATACAATGGGATATTGTTCAGCCTTAAAAAGGAAGGGAACTCTGACACAGGCTACAATGAATGAAACTTGAGGACATTCTGCTAAGTGAAAGAAGCTAGTCACAGAAGGACAAATGTTGTATAATCCCACTTACGTGAGGTACCTAAGTAATCACAGTCATAGAGACAGAAAGTAGGGTGGGGGCAGCCAGGGGATTGGGGGAGGGGAAAAGGGGAGTTCGTGTTTAGTGGACACGGAGTTCCAGTTTGAAGTGACGGGCCAGTTCTGGAGATGGATGGCGCTGATGGTTACACACCAGTGTGACTGTACTGAATGCCATTGAATTGTATGCCCCAAAACAGTTAAAATGGGGACTGTTGTGTTATATATACTTTACCACAATTAAAAACCAAAAGGATAGGTATATTTGGAGACTGGCAGGGACAGCACTGCAGGAGGTGGGGCAGCTGGAGTAGTGGCGTGGAGGGGCTCTGCTCAGGATCGGCAGTAGAGTTTGAATTCCTCAGTGCAGACATGTATCTGGAAAAAGTCACCCTCCATCTCTGAGCCTGTCTCCTCCTCGAAGGAAGTGTGACAGTACTAACCCCAGCCCCGTCTCTCTCATAAAGGATGGATGAAGGACAGCCTCTGTCAAATCCTTTATAAACCACAGGAGCATCGAGATTTTTAACTGGACACTTCAGGCCTAAACGTATTGAGGCAATGGAGCTCCACTTTAGTCAAAGATGGGGTAGAATCTCCTTGAAGAAAGATCTTGGAGACCCAGGTGCTACAGGCATCCTTCAGCATCCCGAGGACCCTTACCCAAAACACTCACTCAGACCTGGCTGAATCTGCTTTTTTGGTTGCCTGGATACCCCAGTACTAACTGGGACCATGCCATCTTCCCCCTCCCCTCTCTGCCCTCATCATTCCCCAACGGGACCAATCACGCTCCCAGGAACCCCTTCCATCCCTGCGGTGGGAGCATCCTTCCCCCACCACGATGGCTCGCCAGGCTGAGACGTGCTCCGAGTGGGAACTTGAACTGAGCTGTCTGCCCCCTGGAAGCTGCACCAACATCCATCGTTGGGCACCACCAGGCCACACCAGGCATCTGCCTGTACGGCTCCTCTGTGAGGTGGACTGCTTTGGAGGCCAGCCCCCGGCTTCAGAACTAGAAGACCTGGATTTGAGTCCCAGCTGCAAAGCTGGGAGTTCTTAGAACGTCACCAGCTTCTTGGAGCGGCAGTTTCCTCGTATGTGACCCGTGACGTGGGAAGGTATACCTGTCTTGCCTTTTGCACCAGATTGTTTCAGAGACCCAAAGGGGTTAATAAATGCAACAGGGCATTGCTGATTACAAATGGACTGGCAAATATGAGGGGATACATTACGATCCAGAGCGCTTGAGCAGCGTCTATACTGTCCTTAGTAAAGGAAAGTTCAAGTTCCAGACAAACACCTCACAACTCTCCCTCCCCGTAGACACCTTTAGGCCTAGCTGGTTGACAGGCTCCATCCACAGGCACAGGAATGAATTAGGAGGGGCCTTCAGATGCCACGGATTCTTTAAAATGTGTCTATTTCAGTGGCTGAATTACTGTTTCAAATTTCTGAAATGCCGGAGAAGCAAAAGCCGCCTCTGACCACGTGTTGCTGCCTCCCAGCCTGTCTCCCGAGCCGTCCCCCCCAGGGGCCCCTCCCGGGTGAAGGGCAGAGCACAGTCTCCCCCTGCAGCCCCACACTGCACGGCTCCAGCTCCTCCGGCTGGAGCTTGGACCTGGTCCAGCCCCAGAGGCAGGATAAAAACTCCACTCTCCTCCGAGCATTTGAGCCAATTAAAAAGACAAACGACCACTGGCTTATCTTTCCTTCTTCCCCTCCAACCCTTTCCACCCCGTGGCCCCCTCCCCCGCAGGGAATGGGGCTAGGGACCTCCGGGCTGTGCTTCCCTTCTGTAACAACCAGGCTCCCCCATCCCTCTCTCCTGCCCCCCAAACCTGCCCTGGGCCTTTCAAGGTCTTGACGGATGGATCATCTCTGGGCTCCTCCTGGAGCTTCTGAGTGTCCCCAAGCCCTCGGGCTGGAGGACGGACAGTGGAGGCATAGGAGTGAACTAGGAGAAAGTAAAGCAGAAAGGCCACAGGCTCAGATGACTTTTTTTTTTTTTTAAATGAGAAAGCCTTAGAGTTTATTTTCAAGCTCTTGCCTTGGAGCCTGGAGCTTCTAACAGAAGGCTCTATTTCTGGAGGGGCATTTAATTCATTTGTTTTATGGTTAAGATGACCGGGTCCCCTGCCTTGAAGAAGGGCCAGCCTGCCCAGGAAATAACAGTAGCTCTGGAGGTGGAAAGCCCTGGGTCTATTCCAGTCTCCAACCCCAGCAAGCTCTGAGACCCAGAGCAAGTTACTGAAGCCTCTAAGCCTGCAAGCCCATTTGTCAAATGCCTGATAGGAGGGTTAGAAGGAATAAGATATCACGCATTAAGTGCCTGGCACAGCATCGGGCACACACAAGGCATGCCATTAATATCCGTCAATTCTCTTCCCTGCTGTGGAAACCTCAAGACATTTATTCTTCCTCTATGTCTCATACCTTCACCTCCTATCATAGCTTACCAAAGGGTCTCATAAGTATAAACAGAAAGTTTATCTTGAAATCTAACTGAAGAAAAAAAAAAATCTTTGATACTGTCTCTCCCTGATGAACTCCTATTCATCCTTCAAAACCCAGTCCAATTGTCACCTCTCTTGCATTAACCTTCTCCACCATTCTCCCAGCACCTTGATTACACTTCCATCTTTACTCTGCAATATTGCAATTGTTCCACTAAGTTAATGAGTATTTATTGAGTGTCTGCCACACGTGAGGCACACTGCCATTTCCAGGGACACCTTGGTGAACAGGATGAAGGAAATCCCTGCTATCCTGCAGCTTATATTCAAGTTAGAGGAAACAGACTTTTTTTTTTTTTAATTCTAAAAAATAAGCAACTTGTCTGTCTCCTAGACAGTGGACTCCTTTGTCTTCTTCCCTTTTGTATCTTGAGAAACTGCACAGTGCCGAAAAAGTGGGAAGCTCGGCAAATGTCCATTCTCTTCTCCAGCTTCATTTTCGATGTTTCTCTCCTCTGGGAAGATGACCAAGGCCTGTTCACAGGCCCTTTTGGTGGTCAAGGTCCATTGCTCCTTAGGTCTGAGCAGCTATGAGCACCCCATTTCACGGCCACACCAGCAGACTCAACAGCCCGCCTGATATGGACAAAGTTCCCTCAGACTCGCTGCTGCGAGACAGAGTGTATGGCAGAGAGGCTGGACCTGCCTCTCACCATGAGGCTTGGGCCCAGGAGGGCTGCGTGCGCAGGCTGGGGGCAGCCCGGCTGACGACCAGGCACCGTCTGCTGAGTCGTGGAGCCGCTTCTGAGAAGCCCCCAAGAGGCAGGGACTATAGCAGGAGCTGAATTCCTTCCTGTTCCAGCCTGCAGCCAACTCTCCGGAGAGGAGCATTTTGGGTAATGTTTGGCTCAGCCAAGGCAGGGGTCCTAGAATGATGGCGCTGAAAAGGAATTCAGAGATCGGCCAGCCCAAGTCCCTCGCTGATGGAGAAGACAGCTAAGACCCAGAGTAGGAAAGAGTCACGCTTTAGATTAACAGGCTCGCGGCGATCATCTGCTTCGGGAAGGGAAACTTGTGGATTTTATGCTCCTCTGCGGGCCTCTCACTGTTGTGGCCTCTGCCGTTGCAGAGCACAGGCTCCGGACGCGCAGGCTCAGCGGCCATGGCTCACGGGCCCAGCCGCTCTGCGCCCTGTGGGATCTTCCCGGACCGGGGCATGAACCCGCGTCCCCTGCATCGGCAGGCGGACTCTCAACCACTGCGCCACCAGGGAAGCCCCCAAACTCTTTTTCCATGACACCGTGCCTCCCCGCAGAGGTGTTGGTGGAAGGCAAGATGCTCTATGTTTGTGGGCCAGGAACTGCGGCCAGCACGGTCCCTGGCTCATCGAGGAGATGCGACACCCGACGCAAAGGATGCACGACCCCGTCCCGCAGCCAGTGGGTACACTCCCACCTGCACCCCCATCCTTCCAGCCACCACTCATCTCAAGCATCCAGAGCACATGGAGGGCAGGGCTCGGTCCCCCAACCTACTGGGTCCCACCTGTCCAGGTGTGGTGCCGTGGTGGAGAAGAAAGCACCCAAGATCAGAAGTCATCAGCGTTGGTTCTGCCTCCATGACCTCGGGCACTCACGTCATCCCCGAACATCTTCTCCACCAGGGAAATGAGGAGCCCCAGCCCTTCCCATCATGATTGTCGAGGGAGTCAAATGAGCTCACACAGGCAGGGGACCGGCCCCAGGAGCCAGGGGGGCTTGTTCCCAGAGACGAACGCCAGCCCCTCCCAGCTGGGCAACCCTGAGCGAGTCACGTCGCTTTGCTGAGCCTCAAGTTTCCTGTCCCGCCAGATGGGAATGGGGACAGTCAGCCCTGGGCAGATCAAACGGAGAGCTGTCTGTGAGGCCACTCGGTCGACGGGTAAGTACCGTGAAGACGGTATTGGTCACATACTCAAAAAATAGCCACCGCCTGACAAAACAAACCCTTACTCCCCAGGTAGCAATGTGGATGGCCCAGAACCAGCAGTTACGAAACGTTACCAGCTGCCCCTGTCCTTGTGCACTCCCAAGGCTCTAGGTGACTGGGCCCTCGGGGACGGGGCTCGCAGGACCCTCCCCAGAGCGGGCTGTCCATCAGGACGACCCCCTTCAATGCATGAGAAGCCACTGGCGCTTCCTGGCTCTCCCCGGGCAGCTGCAGCTGTTGCCTGAGACATCACGTGCCCTTGAGAAGGTAGCTCCCAGTGCAAGTTTAGTCTGAAATTCCATTCCAGGCCTCCCCCTGCCCGGAGCGCAAGGCCTTGAAGATGTTGCGTGCTGTGTGGTCGGACCGGGCGAAAGGAACAGCGTGAGAGAAAGAGGGGCGAGAGGGAGACCGTGAGCGCGGCGATAGTGGGGTCAAGGCCGGAAAGTACAGCGCCGACCAAAGGCTTTGGATCCTCTTTCGGCTGAAGCAGTTGTTAGTGGTGATGCATAAAAACGAGCATCTTCGTAGCTCCTTCGTCTCACGACCTCAGATCATTTTCCAAATACAAGTCCCTCCCACATCCTTTGTCCTGGAACAGCAGCAATGCCCTCGGGACCCCAGCCTAGAAATGTTCAGGCCTTTGCCCCCTTGTCACCTGTGTCTTTTAAATGGCAGACCCTTGTGGCGGCTTCCCCACCACCCTCCAACCCTGCAGCCTGCCTGGGCCTCCTTCAGACAGAGTTGTGTCCCCTCCAAATCCCTATGGTGAAGTCCTCACTCCAGGATCCCAGAATGTGACTGTGTTTGGAGATAGGGTCTTTAATGAGGAAATTAAGTTACATGAGGTCATTAGGGTGGGCCTTAATCTGATATGACTGGTGTCCTTACAAGGAGAGGAGATTAGGACACAGACACACACAGAGGGACGACCGTGTGAGGACATAGGGAGAAGACGGCCATCTACAAGCCAGGGAGAGAGGCCTCAGGAGAAACCAACCCTGCCCACACCTCGATCTCAGACTCCCAGCCTCCAGAACTGTGCGAGGATAAATGTCGGTTGTTTAAGCCTCCAGTCTGTGGTACTTCGTCAGCCCGAGCAGAATAACACTATTTCATATTAGCTTCAGTTCAATTCAAGAGATTGCCCAGCCGGGGCTGGCCAGGCACCGGGCCAGACTACAGATTCAAAGAGGAAAAAAGACACCAACGCAGCCCTCAAGTTGTTCACGGTCCAATGTGAGGTCAGGTAAGTCAAGGAGAGAATTCATTCCGGGAGGTTCAGAAAGAGCACTGAGTATGGGGTGATTAATTACATGAGAACGTCCAGGAAGACTTCTCAGAGGAGGTGAAATCTGAGGACATTCTCAAAGGATGGAAAAGGCTGGACAGTTTATCAGGCAGAAAAGAAGAGGGAGTGAGTGCTTTGCAAAGACACTGACGCACAAAGAGACAAGGCAAGTTTGGGAAATTACCAGATTACAGGAGCAAATAAAGCACCAACTTGGGCGGGTGGTGGGAAGTCATGTAACCTCAGGAAGCCATGTAACCTCTCTGAGCTTGGTTTCTCCATCTGTAAAATGGGAATAATAATATCTCACGCAGTTGACATAAAGGTCAACTCTTACAGTGGGGAAGAACGTTTATGGCAAAGCACTCATAAACCTTACTTCAAATAAACTCATCATAAACCCCCTAAACTTTGAATTCTACTCACCCCCCCACTACCACTTGTAACCTTCATTTGGCATGGGCACCGGTTAAACCAAGCCAGGCCTGGTTTTTTATTTATTTATTTATTTATTTATTTATTTATTTATTTATTGGCTGCACTGGGTCTTTGTTGCTGCGCGTGGGCTTTCTCTAGTTGCGGCGAGCGGGGCTACTCTTTGTGGGCTTTCTCTAGTTGCGGCGAGCGGGGCTACTCTTTGTTGCGGTGCACGGGCTTCTCACTGCGGTGGCTTCTCTTGTTGCGGAGCACGGGCTCTAGGTGTGTGCGCTTCAGTAGTTGCGGCATGTGGGCGCAGTAGTTGTGGCACACAGGCTTAGTTGCTCTGCAGCACGTGGGATCTTCCCGGACCAGGACTCGAACCCACGTCCCCTGCACTGGCAGGCAGATTCTTAACCACTGCGCCACCAGCGAAGCCCCTCTGATTTGTTTTTAACAAAAAAATAAATTAAAATTTTAGAATAGATTCAGATTTGCAGAAAGGTTGCTAAGATAGTACAGAGAGTTCCCACATACCCCCTCCCAGTTTCCCCTATTGTTAACATCTTACATTAATATGACACACTTGGTACAATTAAAGAACCAATACTGGTGCATTATTATTCACTGAAGTCCACAGTTTATTCAGATCTCCTTAGTTTTCACCTAAAGCCCTTTTTCTGTTCCAGGATCCCATCCAAGACACCACATTACATTTAGTCATCAAGCTTCCTTAGGCTCCTCTTGGCTGTGACAGTTCTGGATGGATTTTTTTTGTTTGTTTTTTAATTCTGAAGATGCAGCATTTGCTAGGAAAAGTACTAATGCACAGAAGTAGGAAGGGTGGTAAGGAATGTGATTTTTTCAGCATTGTATCATTGGCTTATCAACAATATTGGTTACAAATGAGATTTCCCTGTTCCCTGAGGAGCCCTCAAGGGTCTGTGTTCTTGTTTTTGTTTTTTTAAGATCTTTATTGGAGTAGAGCCTGTGTTTTTTATAGTCTCAGTTCATTTTGTCCTTTGCATTAAAAAATAATAACTAATTTACATGAGTCAACACACAGTTTTAGGATTATCCCCCTGTGTGACAGCCCAGGCCCTTTTCCCCTTCCCAGTAGGCCTCTTCTGGTCCCAGGTGTCCTGGGCTCTTGGAACCACCTGAGTCCCCAAAGTCCTGTCTCTCAAAGAGGTGAAAGGCTGCCTCCTTTTCTGGGCCCTGGGGCTGGGCCTGGCGCATGCCCAGTGGCGTCTGTTCCCTCCCAGGACCTCTGCAGCGGCCCTGGCGTCCACATCCACCAGCACACGGTCGGTCGGGAGGCTTCCACGCGGCACCTGCATGGCCTCGGAGGTGGGCTGGGCCGCGTGGGGCTCTTACTGGCTGGGACAGGCTGTAGGAAGGCACCGCAGGCACTCCCCTGCCTCTGGGCTGCGGAAGTGGCGATAAAGGCACACGTCCCACTGCTCTGCCAGCCCAGCGCTCTCTGTCTGCAACTCGAGGTTGGAGGGCTGTGTCTGTTCACAGATTTCACATCAAGGCCCCCCGTCAGGATGATGAGGAACCAAAGAGAAGCGTTCGCAGTCGAAGCAGCGTTTACGAGCCCGGAGCGGCAGAGAACCACAGATCCCCCCGCCCGCAGGGTGCAAGGCCCACGTGACCCCAAAGTCACACTCACAGCTGAGCTCGTTTCTTCTCATCTTTTTTTTACTTAAAGAAAAGAACTTTTTAAATGGCTGCAGTCACTGTAAAAAGAGTGGAGTGAAAATCCCCCAGAACACTGCTCAATCGAGTCCCCTCCCCAAGGGTAACAAGGCCAGCAGCTAAGCTTGTGTCCTGAGAGGTCTTTTCAGTGGATTTCCATGCTTCTATGGGTACATCTAGAAATGAGTAGGTTCTAATATACTGCACTAATCCACTAGATGGGCTCACATACTATCCTCATACACTAGAGGATTTACATAGGGCTTCTACAAGTAAAGATGTGCTATGGTTTATACAACGACTTACTTACAGAAATGTGGACCCCTTCTCGTTTATTTCTGTTCCAAACCGTGCTGTAATTAAAATGCGTCCCCTTTTTTATTTTGCAGGCAAAGTTGGTAGGTGTCCATGTCCCACTGGGACCAGATGGTCACACGTCTTCCTCTTCATCCTGGGAAGAGACCACACCCTTGCTCTGCACATTTGCCCTGCGCGGTGTATAAGGAGTGATCTACGGCACCCAATGTCCTTCCCAAGCTGTGTCTATTTCCACAAATACAGCTGATGACTCTTTGAAAATGTTGGCATTGTTGAGTGATACTCTCAGCCTTAACTCTTCTTTAGGTTTCAGGCTGTTTGGCCTGAAGTTGACCAGAGGAACAATATAGAGATTACATCGTGTGCTGTGGCTGCCATAACAAATGATCACAAACTTGGTGGCTTAAAACAACAGAAACTTATTCTCTCAGGGTCGTAGAGGCCAGAAGTCTGAAATCAAGGTGTTGGCAGGGCCCTGCTCCCTCTGAAGTCTCTAGCACAGCATCCTTCCCAGCCTCTTCCAGCTTCCTTGGCTGGTGTCTGCATCACTCGGGTCTCTGCCCCTGTCTTCAAATGGCCTTCTCCTCTGTGTGTCTGTGTCTCCTGTCTCTTATAAGGACACTTGTCATTAAATTTAGAGTCCAGGGCTTCCCTGGTGGCGCAGTGGTTGAGAGTCCGCCTGCCGATGCAGGGGACATGGGTTCGTGCCCCGGTCCAGGAAGGTCCCACATGCCGCGGAGCGGCTGGGCCCATGAGCCATGGCCGCTGAGCCTGCGCGTCCGGAGCCTGTGCTCTGCAACGGGAGAGGCTGCAACAGTGAGAGGCCCGCATACCGCAAAAAAAAAAAAAAAAAATTTAGAGTCCACCCAGGTAATCCAGGATAACCTCCTCTCAAGATCCTTAACTTAAGTACATCTGCAAAGACCCTTTGTCCAAATAAGGTCACGTTCACAGGCTCTGGGGCTAGGATATGAACATATGTATTGGGACCACCATTCAACTCACTACTGGGATCATTAGTGCAATTCTCCACTTCACAGATGGGCGTATTCTTCCCAGCCAGGGGATGATAAGTACTATGGAAAAAAAAAACAAAGCAGAAGAGAGACACAGGGAGGTGCCAGGCCAGGGGCGGGGTTCCTATTTCAAATAGGGTGGTCAGGGGAGGCCTCCCTGATAACATGACATTGACCAAAGAACTACAGAAGTGAGGATGTGAGTCATATGAGTGTCTGGGGGAAAAGCCTTCCAAGCAGAGGGAACGGCAAGGGTAGATCCGGCCTCTGTGTACCCTCGGCACTTTGCTCCTATCGTAATAATTTACTACACTACTTTTATTTTAACCATGTGCATATTGGTCTCCTGGATTAGACTGTAAGTTCCTTGAAGACAGAAAGTGTTTCTTTCTCCTTGGAACCTCCCCAGCACCTAGCCTAAGGCATGATGCATGATGCATGGTAAGTACATATTTGGCAAGAAAGTAAATGAATGACAGCAGATATGAAGGGATGCATGGCTTACATGACGTGCCCAAGGTCATACAGCTGGTCAAGGGCAGTGCTGAGACCAGAACACCAGAGCTCTGGTTCTCATGAGAAAGCAAAGTGGCACATTTCAATGGAAGCTCATTTTCTAGTCAATTCTCTCTAAAGAATCCATTTGCTGTATTGAGATACACAGAGTAGATGTAACCACATCATAAGACAGAGCCACAGCTCTCCTCAAGTCATGGGCCTTATTGAATGAGAATATCCACACGCCAGGAAACATTTCATAAATGGCTGGTTACGGGGCCGAGAAAGCAGAGTGGACAAGATCAATAAATTGAGTATCTCTTGAGAGTAGACCAGATTCCAAGGAGCAGCCACCCAAGAAACCAAGTGGCTATGGGAAGAGGAAAGGGACAGAGTGACATGCAGTACTGGACAGTTGGGTCAGCTGATTATCAGCAGGGACAATGGTTGTTAAGGGGGAGCCCTGGACTGACTTCGAGGCTGACCCTCAAGGCCATCGTGGACTGGGTCCAGTGAGCTCAGAATAGCAGGGCCTAGAAAGTGAGTGAAAGGGCACGGTACTGTAAATCAGACAGGCAAAGTCTGGTGGGGTACAGAGCCAGGGAAGGCCAGAGGCCAAGGACCCAGGTAGAAAGATGGGGGTGGTGTCAGTTGATTACGGGGAACACAGGGCAAAGCACTTGCAGGACCTTGGATAGCTCCACAGGAGGCTCTGCTGAGGGGACTGAGGGTCTTTCCAGCTCCAAGTCCCAAGGGTGAACAATTGGATCCACCTCTCCGACGAAACTCTGAGATTTAAAGACCTCCTACAGTCACAGAGGCTCTCACCCTCTGGCTGTGAGGAGCAAAAGGGCTTCTACGCTCTGAGCACATTTCCCGAAAGTAGTGGCTCCTTCAGCATTTTTAAGGTGTTGTGTTGACGTGACCAATGGTTGCCAAAGCCACAATAAAGCAGGAGAGATTAGTGTTCAGAGGAGTAGGCTTAGCTGTGTTCCAGATCTCCCACCTCCGGTGCAGACCCCATCCCCAGCCTGGCTTCCCTGCTCCAAATAGCAGACGCTGGCTACGCCTTGGGCAAGGGGTAATCGTCACCTACGCAGGGATCCCCAGGCATCTCCAGGCCACGCCAGTGCATCTGTGATGTGTCGGAACGAGCATACAGTTTGGAGGCAGTTAGCAGCACAGCAAGTTATTTCGCTCCTTTGAGCCTCCATTTGTCACCTGTAAAGTGCGGGCAAAGGATACCTTTCAGGATGATTGTAAAGACTAGTCATGCTACACAAAGCACCTGGCACACAGCACAGATTCCGTGAGTGACTGCTGTTGTTAGGATTGAGAGCACTCCCCGTCCTCCTTAGGGTCTTGCTGCGGGTCTAGTGCACACCCCTCAGAGGTGGCATTGTCCCTCTCCCAGAATTTTTAATCCCCTGCCACCTCCCACCCAAGTTGGAAGCTTGTGTCCAGGCAGGATCTTAAGACACGGTGGAAACAGACAGCCAGGAGACTGGAGAAGGATTTTCAAAAGCCAGTGGAAGAAGAACTCGGCAGCTTAAGAATTGCTTCCCATACTAATAAAACATAACATTTTTGGACTGCACAGCCTGGAGAATGGCTGAAGACAAACTCAGTATCGGCGCAGCCTCGTCAGACTTTCTGCCCCCAGAATCAGGCCAGTACGGTGGGTGCCTACTTCTGACCAACATAAAAATGCTTGTGGAATTGTTTATGACAAGGAAGAGAAGCCAGGGCTGGATCATACAGATCTGGATTCAAACCCTCTGTCTAGCTCTCACTAACTCTTTGGCCTTGGACAATTTACATATCCTCACGAGCCTTCGTTTCCTCATCTGCGAAGTGGGGAGCTAACACCTCCCTCAAAGAGCCGGTGAAAAATAAATGAGGAAACACATCTACAATTCCTGACAGACAGTAAGCACCCTTCCTCCCACAGGAGTGAATATCAAGATTTTGAGGGGAAAAAAGTCTGGCTTTTAGGTTTTGTTGTAAGATTTCCTTTTTTTCTTTCATTTTTGAATTAAAAACTTTTTTAAATTGTTGTAAGTTTTCTAAGTGAGCTGGACCACGTTTCCTTGCTTCTCATAGGCAGAAGTAGACTCACAGAGCTGGGAGAGCTTTACCCATCACCTATTCCAATATCTTCATTTTAATGAATGAAATGAGTCAGTGAGGCCCTAGAAGTGAAGTGGCCTCCGTATCGCAATTCCTTTCGTTGCAAGTGAGCAAAATCCAACTCAGAGCAGGTTAAGAATCGGTGAAATGTTTGGGACATCAGACACTGCTGGGTCCTGAGACTCAAAGGACATTACCAAAGCTTCTCTCTCTCCTTTACCATGTCTTAGTTCTCATTCTGCTTGAGGCTTGCCCTCATTTTCTCTACAGCTGGCAAACTTTCTCCATACAGAGGGGAAAGGAGATTGATAACCGCTCTAGACCTGTAATGTCAGTTCAGCAACCTCGATAAGAAATTCACTCTCCCAATAGCCCATATACATCCCAGGGAAGGACACAAAAATGGTCTTATTTGCATCATGTGCCAGCCACTGTATCAGAGGGTAGAGGTCAATGATTGGCTACGCATGTGATGGGGTGGGTGATACAAGACCTTATGGGGGGAGGCTGGGCAGAGAACACCCTTCTATCTACTCTGTCCGCCGAGTCATCCAGCTGACTAGCGGCCCTGCTGGGGTGAGCGTTCAAGTTTTCTGATTCCTAATCCAATGTTTCTTCCCCTCTATCAGCTCACATTCCTAGACCCAATGGTAGACCTTATTTACCCAGTGGTGGGAATGGATTTGTGCTATTTCAATCCCTTAGGAAATGTGAGGGCCCACAGCTCACATCTGGGGACCCGTCAACCAGAGTTTGTGATGAGATCAGGCTGCAGCCACGGTCAACACTGTAAGGGTCTGGGAATACTCGCCCGTAACCGGCTAGGGCAGTGCTGTTTTCAGTCTCCTAGTTAGCAGTGGTGTCGACACTAGGCTACATCGCCTGTCAGGAATTCAGGGGCCTCTAACATACACTCCCACTGTCAGAAAAAGGTTTCTTAACTGCTGCGAATCTGGCTCTACTGCTCTAAGAAAATATATCAGGTTGCTTCTTCTTTGGCCTTGCCATGCGGGATCTTAGTTCCCCGACCAGGGATGGAACCCGTGCCCCCTGCAGTGGAAGCAGTGTCTTAACCACTGCACCGCCAGGGAAGTCCCTCAGGTTGCTTCTTTAAAGCAATTGTTCATGCATCTGGTGCTATCTGCACAGTGTATAGACGTTCCAGAAGGGTCAATCCCATCCACCACTCCAACTGAAACAGCCAAACCAACCTTAGCACCAGCTGATTTCGCCGTGCATCCAATCCACGCAGAGCATTGTATGTTAGTGTCCCAGAACGTTAGAGCTAGAGGTGGCCCAGGCTTTCTTCCACTTTACAGATGAGGAAGTTGGGGAATAGAGAGACTCATGTTACTTCAGGGCAGAGTTTTACAGCAACATTTATCCAAGAAATCTTGAGCCTGGGCATGGCCAAGTGCTGGCCTAAGGGCAGGGCAGCCACCACAAACAGGCCGTGGAGGCCACAGTCCACTCTTGGGCTCCCCAGGTCCCCCTCCACAGCCATTCAAGTCCTCAGGGACACGGGGCTGGAAGTCCTGCTGTCTCACAGGGACCAGCAGTGGGCGAGTTGCTGGTCCTGGAGGGAAGTCTGGGCAGAGTCCTGGCATCTGGGTCCCCTGTCCTCGGAGGCATCCCCTCCTGCTTCCCAGAACAAACTGCTGGAGCCCTCGGGAGACCCGGCTCGGCCAGCTGTTCCATGTCTAATCTGAGGAGCAGAAATTCTAATAGGGATGATTAATGAGTTTCTGGGCGAGGGGAATGGGAGCCGCACTTTCCTCTGACACAGAGCCTGGTCCCGCGGGTGCCGGCATGAGTGATGCTCTTCCGTGGGGCAAAGGGCTGTTGTCTGAGTCAAGGGATGATTTAACTCCTCAGGGAGCCAGCGATCCCTCCAATAACTCACCCTCCTCGAGAAAGGGAGTGGCGTCCCCCGTCCTGTCGGCGTCTCTGCCCACTCAGGGGCAGGAGGGGACCCAGAAGCAGTCAGCAAGGAAACCCCACGTCAGCATCCGGCAGGACAAGGTGGAAGCCAACAGGCACGGGAGCGGGTCAGCGTGCTGACCGCTGGGCAGGGGCTGCCCCAGGCTGCCGAAGGGACCCCCAGGGGAAGAAGGAGCCGACTTAGACTGGCTGGGTGCCAGGGCCAGCCCAGGGCAGATGTAAAGGGTACTAGAGGGTTTGAGCTCGGGATAAAAAGAACTTCCCACCAATCCGATTTACACCCACACCCATAAAGAATACGCTGTTTCCTGAAGTGGTTACTGAGGATGTGGAGAAATCGGGACCCTTGTGCGCTGCTGGCAGTGTGAAGTGGTGGAAACCGGTATGGCGGTTCCTCAAAAAATTAAACCTAAAATTACCATTTGACCCAGCAACAGATATTTGCATACCATGTTTATAGCAGCATTATTCACAGGAGCCAAAAGGTGGAAACAGCCCAATTGTCCATCAACAGACGAGTGGATAAACAAAGTGTGGTCTGTGCATACAATGGAATAGTATTCAGTCTCAAGAAGGAAGGGAACTCTGACATATGTGACAACGTGGGTGAACCTTGAGGACGTTATGCTGAGTGAAACAAGCCAGGCATAAAAGGACAAATACTATATGATTTCACTTATACGAGGCACTTAGAGCTTCCAAATTCATAGAGACAGAAAGGAGAGCACCAGGGGCCGGGGGCTGGAGGGAGGGGGAGATAATATTTAATGGGGACAGACTTTCAGTACGTGACGATGAAAAAGTTCTGGAGGTGGATGGTGGTGATGCCTGCACAGCAATGTG
This sequence comes from Neophocaena asiaeorientalis asiaeorientalis, assembly GCF_003031525.2. Classification (NCBI taxonomy): domain Eukaryota; kingdom Metazoa; phylum Chordata; class Mammalia; order Artiodactyla; family Phocoenidae; genus Neophocaena; species Neophocaena asiaeorientalis. The sequence goes on along the minus strand of NW_020174929.1, from coordinate 2,119,400 downwards.
AACGTATAAAATGCCACGGGGGCTTCCCTGTTGGCGCAGTGGTTAAGAACCCGCCGGCCAATGCAGGGCACACGGGTTCGAGCCCTGGCCTGGGAGGATTCCACGTGCCACGGGGGCAACTGAGCCCGTGCGCCACGACTGCTGAGCCTGCGTTCTAGAGCTCCTGTGCCACAACTACTGAAGCCCACGCGCCTAGTGGGCTTCCCTGTTGGCGCAGTGGTTAAGAACCCGCCTGCCAATGCAGGGCACACGGGTTCGAGCCCTGGCCTGGGAAGATCCCACATGCCGCAGGGCAACTAAGCCCGTGCGCCACGACTACTGAGCCTGCGTTCTAGAGCTCCTGTGCCACAACTACTGAAGCCCACGCGCCTAGAGCCTGAGAAGCCCGCGCACCGCAATGAAGAGTGGCCCCTGCTCACTGCAACCAGAGAAAGGCCTCACGCAGCAACGAAGACCCAACTCAGCCAAAAATAAAAGTTAAAAAAAAAAATAATTAAAAAAAAAAAATGCCACGGAACTGTACCATTTTTAACCTTAAAAATGGTGAAAATGGTAAATTTTTTGTTATGTATATTTTACCACAATAAAAAAAAAAAGAAAAAATGAAACTCAGTAAACACAAGAGAAGGGGCTCAGGCTTTGAAGGACCCGGATGATTTTGAAATTAACAGGTGGTCTGAGCATCAGGGAGACTTAGGGTAAACTTGAGAGAAAATGGGAAACTCTGGACAAACTCTGGGGTTCTGTCCAGTCCAGATCCTCTCAGTCTGAGATAATGATGCCCAGGGCATCTGCCCTTGGAAAACAGATGCAAAATTTATCTCAACCCTGACAATCCACTTCCTAAGTCAGTCTCCTGCCTCTCCTGGTACCTTTTCCGTATTAGTAATAAGAATTACCAAATACAGATCGGTGTGCCAGTCCCTGTGATACGTACACTATACACACTGTTCCTCACAGCAAACCTAACAGGTGGGTACTGTCATCACCCCTTCTGCAGGTGAGGAAAACTGAGCCTTGATGCCATTAAATATCTTGACCAGAGATTTCTCCAGCACTCACTCTCCCACCGGCATGTGCTGTAGACCAAGGGGCGTGAGAAACAGGATGAAGATGGTACAAATCTTTGTCTTCAAGGAAAACGGGGCTCTAGCTATGAACCCAGCTGTTGGACTCACTAGCCATGATTTAGCCATCTAAGCCTCAGTCTCTCGGCATGGACACATATACACTACCAAACGTAAGGTAGATAACTAGTGGGAAGCAGCCGCATAGCACAGGGAGATCAGCTCAGGGCTTTGTGACCACCTAGAGGGTTGGGATAGGGAGGGTGGGAGGGAGACGCAAGAGGGAGGATATATGTATACATATAGCTGATTCACTTTGTTATACAGCAGAAACTAACACACCATTGTCAAGCAATTATACTCCAATAAAGATGTAAAAAAAAATTTTTTTTAAATAATAAATAAATAAGCCTCAGTTTCTCAGTCTGCAAATTGGGGATGATCATCTCACCTGCCCAAGGGTTTGTCACGAGGACGAGGATGCAACCAGTGAACAAGGCAAGAGCTTAGCACAGTGCCTGGTGAGGGAGAGGTGCTGACAAGTTCTGAGCATCAGGGAGACTTAGGGTAAACTTGAGAGAAAATGGGAAACTCTGGACAAACTCTGGGGTTCTGTCCAGTCCAGATCCTCTCAGTCTGAGATAATGATGCCCAGGGCATCTGCCCTTGGAAAACAGATGCAAAATTTATCTCAACCCTGACAATCCACTTCCTAAGTCAGTCTCCTGCCTCTCCTGGTACCTTTTCCGTATTAGTAATAAGAATTACCAAATACAGATCGGTGTGCCAGTCCCTGTGATACGTACACTATACACACTGTTCCTCACAGCAAACCTAACAGGTGGGTACTGTCATCACCCCTTCTGCAGATGAGGAAAACTGAGCCTTGATGCCATTAAATATCTTGACCAGAGATTTCTCCAGCACTCACTCTCCCACCGGCATGTGCTGTAGACCAAGGGGCGTGAGAAACAGGATGCAGATGGTACAAATCTTTGTCTTCAAGGAAAACGGGGCTCTAGCTATGAACCCAGCTGTTGGACTCACTAGCCATGATTTAGCCATCTAAGCCTCAGTCTCTCGGCATGGACACATATACACTACCAAACGTAAGGTAGATAACTAGTGGGAAGCAGCCGCATAGCACAGGGAGATCAGCTCGGGGCTTTGTGACCACCTAGAGGGTTGGGATAGGGAGGGTGGGAGGGAGACGCAAGAGGGAGGATATATGTATACATATAGCTGATTCACTTTGTTATACAGCAGAAACTAACACACCATTGTCAAGCAATTATACTCCAATAAAGATGTAAAAAAAAATTTTTTTTAAATAATAAATAAATAAGCCTCAGTCTCTCAGTATGCAAATTGGGGATGATCATCTCACCTGCCCAAGGGTTTGTCACGAGGACGAGGATGCAACCAGTGAACAAGGCAAGAGCTTAGCACAGTGCCTGGTGAGGGAGAGGTGCTGACAAGCGTCTACTCTCCTTGTTGGCATCCATCTCTCCCCCTCTGAACTCTCCGAGTGCTCGGCTGCACTTGGCAACTTCTACCAGGCATTGGATGGAGCCCTTTAACTCCGTCCAGCAACCTCCCTGCTCTCCACCCTATTTGAGGGCAGAGGTCTCATCTTGCGCCTCTCCGGGTGCCCAACAGCAGCCTAGGAAGTGCACAGTGAACGTCTGCGTGAATGGTGACATCATAAAAGGATTCATGATGCCCTTTGTGCAAAAACAAAAAATCCTCCTGCGGCTACGATCAGAGCCACAGTCGCGCGGTCCATGAGACAGGCCAGAGCACCGGCCCGCCCCATCCTCGCAGACGGCCAGTCGGCCACTTTGACTGATGCCAGAAAGGACCAGGGGAGCAGGCGGCTTTGGGAGGGGACAGCCCTGGGCCTGCGGTAGAAAGTCGAGGCTGTGAAAAAATGAGTGGGAAATGAAGTCAAGGAGCAGAGGGAAATCGCAGATCTGTTAACAGGCTGTTTTTGCTTTTGTCTCTGGAGGAAGAGGATGGAAAGTAGAGAGGACAGTCACGGCGGCTTCCTGCCCTGCCCGCCGGGTGGGATTGTGCTAGATAGCGGCTGATAGCGGTGGAAACCGGGGAAGACAAGATAAAGGGGCGGCACACAGGCAGCAGACCCTCGGAGCCAGAGCCGGGGAGGCGCAGGAGGGGAGAGAAAGAGGGTGAGGAAGCTGGGAGGATGGTCTCACCAAAAAGGACCCTGCAGAAGCTGCCCGGCGGGCCGGGGCCTCTGTCTGGGAATGAGACGCTGCGCTCTGGCTCAGGCCCCGGGGCAAATCCCACCTCCTCCAGGATTCCTACCGTCCTGAGTGCTGGGGCTGCAGAGGGTGGCCAGATAGAAACCCAGCTCCCTCCAGGGGTGTTTGCTGCAGGTTAGATGGCTGTTACAAGTGGCAACTCAACTAAAAAGCTGATTCCTCATCTTCCCTGTCCATGGATTCTTCCGTTCCTCCCTGTGACCCCCGACCTCTGGGGCGGCCGCAGGGGGTCTCTGGTGACTACAGCAGCAGCCATTCTGCGGAGAAGGCTTGGGTGGTACCCGCTTGGTGCCAGGGCCTCTTCTGGCTTCGGGCATCAGAGGGCACGTGGGGAGCCTGCGTGAGCAGCGCTTGTGTGTGTGTGTCCCCAGCGCTGCACGCACCGCTCCCCCCTCTGCTCTCCCTCCTGAGAAGGAGCCTGGCGCTGCCATCCACGCAGGGCGCAGTCATCGTGTAGACGCCTGGGCTGTCTGACCTGGTCACCCTGCGGCGTGACACTCTCGCCACTGCTTCCTTACAGGGCCAGGCGAGGCACGGACCCAAGAGACGGCAAGGAGCTGGCGTCAGGAAGAGCCCGGAGGCGGCTGCCCCTGTCCCCGCGGCTGACCCTGGACAGTCATCTTCTCTCTGAACCTCCGCTTCCTGCTCTGTCCTCAGCCTCCAGCGCCGCTTCTGGCTCCTGCTCAGGCTGAGGTCTGGGATGGCCTTGCCGTCACTCACCCACGCGGCCGTCCTGCCTCAGAAGCTCAGGACACAGCCCATCTCCCCTGTCCCCCGCAGAATCCTGCTCTCTGTACAGCACCCCTTCCTCAGCTCGTTCCTTGACTCGGCCCCTATTTCCTGAACACCTTCTGTGTCCCAGCCCTGGGCTGAGACGTGGGGACACAGTGGGGACAACAGCGACCAGCTCCCACCCTGATGGGGCTCTCGGTTGAGAGGTGATGACGAGAAATGAACGACTGATCATTGCCAAGCACAGGGAGTGCTGTTAAGGGTTCTGTGAGAGATAAAGGTTGGGGAGGAGGTATATGTCAAGGAAGAGTACATCACTTCCTCATCCAGGCCACAGACTTCTTGTGTGAGTAGGTATTTCAATGGCAAATTTGCAGATTTCACGGGAGAAAGGTGAAAGGCGAAGGACACAGGCAGAAGGCAGAAAAGAGAAAGGGACGAGCTTACAGAGATGAGCCGGGCATTGTGTGCTAACACGGTATTTATAGAGTTCTGATAACTCCCTAAACTTGATTATTTATCTGGGCAGGGAGGAGGCACTTCGATGTCTGTAAGAATCTTCCAAGAAACCCAGCCAGGCCTCTTAACTTCTAGAAAATTACACTCTGAGATCATCAAAGCTTAAGGAGCATAAGTGCTTGGTTGAGCAAAGGGACACCCAGGAAATGCTGCCTTGAACCAAAGGAACATGTGTTCCAAACACGAAACTAGAAGGGAAAAGATATCCTACTCCATGCGATAATATCAATAATAATAAAAGCCAAGTCTGGATGAACTGTGCAGCAGATACTTGTCTTCTGTTTCCATGCCCCTTTCCTCCTGCACTGGCCCTTCTCCCCTCAGTGTTCTCCGTGGGCACCCAGCATGTGAGTTACTCATTCACACTAAGGTGTTCATGACTGACTTGCACTTTAAAATGGGACAGATGGAAGGATCGTTGGTGCACTTTTACCCAGTCCATGGAGGAGAGCTTTGAGACCTGTAGGAATCCTACAAAGCCCTCACAGAAAGAGAATTTACTTCGCCTAAAGCTGCCCTTGAAAACACCATCTCCTATCCACGTGGCACTTTATTTCTGCCTCCGTCTCATTCTAGTATTCAACTTTTGCAACTTCCAAAAGAAAGTCCTATCAAGAAAGAAGTGGATCCCATGTGGCCTGGAATTGGGCCCAAGGAAGTACAACCCTGTCCTGGGCTTCTGGTCCCCTTGGTCCCCTTAGCCCTGGCCTCTGGGCCAAGATCCCCAGGGATGGCAGAGAATGTGGTAAGATGAAAGAAGATCACCCAGTAAACACCATGACGAAGCAGACAGTCCCTGCCCCTATTCTCTAAGCTTCTTTTCGTCCTAGGAATGTGTGTTTGAGAGGCAAAGCCAAGGGCTTTATCTGCTGCCACTGGATGTCCTGGAAAAGGCCTGGATTTGGACTCGGAAGACCCAGGTTTGACTTCTGGCTCTCTGTGATCCCGGAGTCCTCATGGTATGGAGACTCACATGGGTGTGGAGACTCGCCAGTGTGCCTCACTGGGTCTGGTGAGAACCTATTGGGATGCGGTTCCCGTGTGCACCCCGGCCTTTAGGGACTGTGCTTATTATCAGCCTGGGGGTCTGGAGCCGCAGGGAGGGGGACAGATGGATGACAAGGGTCTCTGCCGTTCTCGGTGTCATCCGCAGGCCTCGAGCCCCTCACCCTCTTGAAGGAGTAAGACCCGCCTGCGGGTTTTGCGTGTGTGTTAAGTTAGGTTCCCGAGGCCACTTTGCACGGTAAAAACTACCTTCAAATGGAGTTTGAAATTAAATTTCCCCAGGAACACTCCAAAACAGACACATGAGATATTAAGTTTGACTCCATAGAGAAGTCTCCAAATGCTCACCGTATGCATTTATTTTCTTTTTAAAGTTGAGGCAAAAACTTGAGGCCTGATGGTCTCATTTTCCCTCTTGCAGCCAACACAGGCTGGCCTAGCCCACCGTGGCCCACCTCTTCCTCTCTGCCCCAGCTCTCCGAGGAGGTGGCCGGGAGGACGACCTCTAAGCCCCACTGGCACCTCTCCTCTGCCCTGCTCACCAGGGGCCCAGACCAGGCTCTGTGCCAAGCCACAAACGGCTATACCCACAGCAGCCACGCCTTACCGTGTGGGACTACAGGCCACGCATCCAGCCGGCCACCGTAATTGTTTGAATTCTGGCCTCAGGACACAATCCCTTGAGAAGCTCCCTTATTGGATTTTGCTTAATGGGTGAGGAAGCTGAGTCTTGGAAAGGTTAAGTAAGTCATCCAAGCAAATGGCAGGGGGGCAACGCACCACTTTCTTTCTTAACTACGTTCTCTGAGGGGCTTTATAAAAACGGCAGCTGCAAAACACACACACACACACACACACACACACACACACACACAC
>NW_020174929.1:2110864-2112385 GCF_003031525.2 Neophocaena asiaeorientalis asiaeorientalis | reverse complement strand
GTGTCATCCGCAGGCCTCGAGCCCCTCACCCTCTTGAAGGAGTAAGACCCGCCTGCGGGTTTTGCGTGTGTGTTAAGTTAGGTTCCCGAGGCCACTTTGCACGGTAAAAACTACCTTCAAATGGAGTTTGAAATTAAATTTCCCCAGGAACACTCCAAAACAGACACATGAGATATTAAGTTTGACTCCATAGAGAAGTCTCCAAATGCTCACCGTATGCATTTATTTTCTTTTTAAAGTTGAGGCAAAAACTTGAGGCCTGATGGTCTCATTTTCCCTCTTGCAGCCAACACAGGCTGGCCTAGCCCACCGTGGCCCACCTCTTCCTCTCTGCCCCAGCTCTCCGAGGAGGTGGCCGGGAGGACGACCTCTAAGCCCCACTGGCCCCTCTCCTCTGCCCTGCTCACCAGGGGCCCAGACCAGGCTCTGTGCCAAGCCACAAACGGCTATACCCACAGCAGCCACGCCTTACCGCGTGGGACTACAGGCCACGCATCCAGCCGGCCACCGTAATTGTTTGAATTCTGGCCTCAGGACACAATCCCTTGAGAAGCTCCCTTATTGGATTTTGCTTAATGGGTGAGGAAGCTGAGTCTTGGAAAGGTTAAGTAAGTCATCCAAGCAAATGGCAGGGGGGCAACGCACCACTTTCTTTCTTAACTACGTTCTCTGAGGGGCTTTATAAAAACGGCAGCTGCAAAACACACACACACACACACACACACACACACACACACACACTCCTGTACGCAGACCTCCACTATAAGCAAAGAGGATCCGTGAAGGACTGAGCACAGACCATACTTTTAAGACTTTCCTTGGGGGCTGGCACGGTTTGGGTGTGGGGCGTTCAGGGGTGCGGGGTAACAGAAACGAAGGTGGGTCTTCGAGTTTTCTACCTGCTCTCGGGCTGGACCTTCCCAGCTGGCTGCCCTTGGGTTTCATCTCTTATATTCTTACTGAGCTCCTACCAAGAACAGGCTCTGGTGAGGCCTTCCGGGGCTGCAAGAGAGTCAGAGAAGGAAGGGCCTGTGCCCTCCCCAGCCAGAGCTCACCAGTGGGACAACAGGTCTCCAAAGGCCCAGAGCCCAGGGGGGCAAACCCCACCCCCCACCCACCCCCACCCCCGCACACACCAGTATCCTCCACCCTCCCCAGCATTTCAGCTCCGAGGCAGGCCGTCAGGGTTGAGAGCCAGGGACAGAGAGAAAGGCCAGGAATGGTGGCGGGGAACCACCCCTCTGCGGCGCCCTCGGCGGCCCCGCTGAGGGGAGGAAAGGGGTGCATTCTCGTGAGAATTCTGATAAATGGGCTCCTCCACCCCTCCCCCTCCCCCAATTAAAGCGAAGCCGTCCGAGCGGAGATGCAGAAACCACTTCCAAGCCAGGCATGACATCAACATTTCAGCGATAAGCGGTGGACAATGGGGTGTTAGACTAATAGAAAAACACCGCTGGATAAGGCCGGCTCCTGATACCCAGGCTGATGGGAAATACCATTGTCTGTCCGCTGTCAGCTGAG
>NW_020174929.1:2081273-2108460 GCF_003031525.2 Neophocaena asiaeorientalis asiaeorientalis | reverse complement strand
GGAGGCGGAGGGTGCTCTGGGCGTGGCAAATAGAGGACGACCCGCTCTGTCCCCGCCTCGTCTGTCGGGGAAAGTGTCTCCCTCGCCCGCCCGGCCTCCTACAAGCCTGCGACAGTGGAGGCGGAGGGTGCTCTGGGCGTGGCAAATAGAGGACGACCCGCTCTGTCCCCGCCTCGTCTGTCGGGGAAAGTGTCTCCCTCGCCCGCCCGGCCTCCTACAAGCCTGCGACAGCGACGTGGAGCCTGCTGTTCCCAAGCTCGGGGGCCCGCAGCAGCCCGGAGAGACCCGAGGGCTGGGCAGAAACGGAACCAAACTTCTCTCCACGGCCCTGGGACCGTGCTGCTTGACCGTGTTCATTGCTCACACGTGAACTTGATGCTTTGAGCCTCAGAATTTTTGAAAATTATTATTAAAGTAGTATGTGCACAGTTTTTATATTTTAAATCAATTAGTAACAAAAGAAGGTTTAACAACAAAACTGGTTTCCTGCAGTCCGCCCCCCCATCGCCCTTCCCATCCTGTCCCCTGCCCTGTTCTGCTCCCCAGAGGCAACCAAACCACTGTCAGCCTCTGGGGCTGCATCTGGTGTTTGCCTCTCTGTTTCCGCATAATGTACTTATGTCGCCATGTCTTTGTTTATCAGTTTTAGACATCATCTAATGGCTTCTTCATATGGCAAGTGAGAACTTAGTAATTTTACACTACTCCCCTTTTTACTTTTTCTCTCTCATCCTTCCAATATAATTATAATACTTGAGTAAAATAATAATAGGTGATTATTTCTGACAATAAAAATATTGCTGTAACCCTGTTTCATAGATCCTGTGTTCTGTACTTTCTTGATTTTACTCCTTTGTCTTAACTGGAACACCTCCTTCAGTACCTTCCCAAGAAATAGTACGTTTTTCATTTGCTAAGTTACTGAATTCTAAATAGGAAGGTGTTTGTTTTTTTTTAAGGATTTTAAAACAATTTAAAAAGTATTTTAAAAGGATTGCTCCTTTGTCTTCTAGAAGCTGTCAGACTTCTCAAGACACCATTCTGATTCCTGAGTCTTTGTATGGGACCTTGTCTTATTGTTTTGGACAATCAATCAATAGGCTGTCGATCTGGAAACTCACCTCCTTTAATTCTGGGGGGAAATTGTGTATTATTTCTTGGCTAATTTCTACCCTTTCCCATTTTCTCTATTCCCTTCTTCTAGAACTTCTATTAATTGGACATTAGATATCCTAAATGGATAGTCTAAATGTCTCATCTCTTATCTTGCATCTTCTATTTCTTTATCTTTTTGTTCTACTTTTGGGAAGATGTCTTCAACTTTATCTTCACATCCTGCCATAAAATCCTTTTTTTTCTATTATATTTTGATTTTCAAGAGATCTTTCTTGCTTTTTTTTTTTTTTTTTGCTGTACGCGGGTCTCTCACTGTTGTGGCCTCTCATTGAGGAACACAGGCTCCGGACGCGCAGCCTGTGGGATCTTCCCAGACCGGGGCACGAACCCGTGTCCCCTGCATCGGCAAGGGGACTCTCAACCACTGCGCCACCAGGGAAGCCCCTTTCTTGCTTTTTGATTGCTGGTTTTTCATAACTTCTAGCTTTATCCCATTAAGGCAAAATCTTATCATCCAAAATATTTTAATTATGATTAATTATTTTTAAGTTTTCTTCTGCTCCTTGCATTGTGTGTTACCTTCAAGATCCTTTTATCTGTTTGTCTTGATTTCTCTCCCTCCACTCTGCCACATCCTCCTGGGTCAGGAGCCTCCCCAGTTCAGGTTCCACCCGAAGACAGTTTACTTAGTACCTACCACCTGCCAAGCCCTAGGATTATGCTGGAGAGCTCATGGAACCCCTTCCTTTGGCAGAGAAGAATGGTGAACTCAGTGAGAAACGACTTGGCCTACATCCTGTGGGAGATGGGAGCAGTGCTGGACCAGGCAAGCCCAGCCCATGACCTCGACCTCGACCTCCACCACCACAGAGGACACAGCTGACAGGTGGCCAGGTCTCCCTCCCCGCTCACCTCTCTGTGTATCACTTCCTCTCCCTCCCTCTGTCTTTGCCCCTCCGATGACAGATCACGATAGGGTAAAGACACTTAGTATGATTGCACAAAAGGGAGCCTTGGATATTCTATGCATAATTTTTAAGTGAAGAAATAGAAATTTTAAATCTTTATATAAATAAATATGTCAATTATCCAACTAAACGGAAACCAAAACCAAAATGTGATACTGGCGGTAAGAGGGGTTAGAGCTCAGGAACTCAAGTTGGATGAGACAAGAAGCTACCAGAGTGGCCAGTCTTTGGCTTCGGGCTAAAGCGTGTTGAATGAACCTGGCTGCTGTTTAGTTTTGAAGGAAAACGGCATAGTTAGAGAACAAGGCTTAATTGGAGAGTTTACAGTCTTTTTTAGATCTCTGCCGGAGACCATGTGTCAAATCTCGTGAGAGGATTCTGATTGGTTCTGTGCAGGTCACACATCTGAACCAATCACTATGGGAGAGGGAGTAAACGATTAGAATTGGACCAGGCCAGGTCACAGGCCACCCATGGGGCCTCTGTGTTTGATACCCCATTAGACCCATATGAGGTTCAAGTCATGCTCCCCCAGTGAAAGCTTCCTGTCCCTTGAAATCATCCACACAATAGACATCTCATCAGTGCCCTCTCAGAATAAAGCACTATATTCGGCTTTGTGGGAGAAAACAAAGATTAGTCAGAGTCATCTGGCCAAAAGGGGCTTAGAGCCAGTAAGAGATTTAGTTATGTCCATAAATATCTATAACAGAATGCAGGTGGGCCCTAAAGGCACAAATAGAGTGCTTTTATAGGCCACAGAAGGGAGATATCTGAGGGGTCACCCGTGGGAACCAGGGCAGAAGAATTATCCTATAACCTTGGTGGTTCATTGGATGGAACCACCAAGGTGAGGGAGCATCAATCCTGTTTACCCAGAGCTGGCTGGATGCCTGGGCACAACTACTTGAAGGTCCTTCCATGCATCCAAGGTGCTGTTTTCTCTTTCAGGTCCAACCTCCCATTCTTCTGCTCACTTTCTCAGCTCACGTCAGGACCCTGATTCCTCCCTTTCTCATCCACCGGGCTGGTCCATCCAGTGTTTACCTGCGTCCTGCCAGCATTTCTACTTCTGATTCCTGAGCTCCATCAAGGAACCTGGCTGGTGATGACTTTAGGTCAGATTTGGCCCCAGACTTTGTTCTAAGCGTCTCTTAATCAAATGCTTCAGCCTCTAACCCCTGGACTTCTAAGTGATCCTCAGTCAGTTGACAAGGACTCTCTCTCCAGTCACAGCCAACCTTCTAACATGGGGAAGCTCAGCCTTTTAGAATATCCCCCTTTCCATCCCATCATATCCCCCCACCCACGATCCCATTGGAAGGTTGAATTTTCATAAAAGAGGGAACGTGGATGCGGCTAGATGGAAAGGAGACAATGCTGCTTGGAGGTGGGGACATGGCTGGTTAGAAGGGAAATCTCAGCCAGCCAGCTAGATTGGCCTCTGGGGTCCCATCAGTTCATAATTTCAGTTTACTCAGTAAATGGGTTTCACAACTCTACGTGCTCCAGAAAATACATGAGGTTTTTTTCCCCACACTGGCTAGGATGTGAAACGTTGTCAGTCAAATAGTGATTTGCTCCGTGAGAAGCGCACAGTGGGTTAAATATTTTCCTTTCTTAATGACTCTCTGAGTGAATTCACTCCTTTTTTTAAAAAATTGAGGGACAGTTTACATAACATAAAATGAATCATTTTAAGGTGTATATTTGGTACCATTTAGTATGTTCACAGCGTGCCGCATCCACAGCTATCACCACTATCAAGTTCCAAAACATGTTCATCGCCCCAAGAGAAAACCCCATATCCATTAAGCAGTCACTTCCCATTCCCGCCTTGCCTAAACTCCTGGCAACCACCAACCTGCTTTCCGTCTTCATAGATTTACCTATTCTGGGTATTTCATATAAATGGAATCATACAGTATGTGATTTTTTTGTGTCTGGCTTGTTTCACCCAGCATAATGTTTTCAAGGTTCATCCGCATTGTAGCCTGTGTCAACACGTCATTCCTTTTTTTATAACTGAATAAATTTCATTGGTCTGTATAACCACATTTGTTTATCCGTTCATCTGTTGATGGATATTTGGGTTTGTTCCCACCTTTTATCTATTGTGAATATGCTGCTGTGGATGTTCATGTATAAGTGTTTGTTTCGTGTACCTGTTTTCTACGATTCTGGGCACAGACCTAGAAGCGGAATTTCTGGATCATATGGCAATTCTATGTTTAATTTTTTGAGAAACCACCGTACTGTCTTCCACAGCAGCTGAACTATTTTACATTCCCACCAGTGATGTATAATGGATCCAATTTCTCCACATCCTCTCCAACACTTGTTATTTTCCGAGTTTTTGTTTTTTCTTAATACCCATCCTAGTGGGTATAAAGTGGTAGCTCATTGTGGTTTTTATTTGCATTTCCCTAAGCACTAATGATGTAGAGCATATTTTCATGTGCTTTTTAGCCATTTGTATATCTTCTTTAGAGAAATGTCTTTTAGACCTTTGCCCATTTTTAAATTGAGATTTCTGTCATTTTGTTGTTGAGTTGTAAGTTTTTTTTAATATATTCTAGATATTAGATGTTCATCAGATATATGATTTACAAATACTTTCTACCATTCTGCAAGTTCTCTTTTCACTTGCTTAATGCATGAAAGTTTTTAATAAGTCCAACTTATCTATTTTTTTGCCGTTCATACTTTTGGTGTAATCGCTAAGAAAACATTGCCAAATCCAAGTTCATCATGATTTATCCCTATCTTTTCTTCTGAGTTTTATAGTTTTAGCTCTTATATATAGGCTGTAGATCCCTTTAGAGTTATTATTGTATATGCTGTGAGGAAGGGGTCCAACTTCATTTTTTGGCATGTAGATATCCAGTTGTCCCAGCACCGTTGTTGAAGAGACTATTCTTTCCGCATTGAATGTTCTTGGCCCTGTTGTTGAAAATCAATTGGCCATGGATGTATGAATTTATTTCTGGGTTATTTTAGTTAAATTCTATTCCATTGGTCTATATGTTTATCCTTGTACCAATACCACACTGTTTTGATTATTGTAGGTTTGGAGTAAGTTTTAAAATTGGGAAGTGTGAGCTATCCAATTCTGTTCTTCTATTTCGATATTGCTTTGGTGAATTAAAAGCGATTTTAATTACATGAAGTTCTCCTGTGATTGGTGAAACTCACCCAAGTCATCCCAGGAGGCAACTTGTTATAGTAGAGGGATCCTTGGAGACCTGAGTTCTGGTTCTGACTTTGCCACCAACTCTCTAGTTGTCCTTTGTAAACCACACCTCCTCTTTAGGTTTTAATGCTTTGCAAAATGGAGACAAGGGATCTCAAACTTACATTTTCTCCTTGGAGTGGGATCTGAAGCTTTTTAATAAGCTCATCCTGAAAAATGCTTGGAATTCTCAAATTGAGGAGCCAGGTACCAGAGGAGTGAACGTCAGCCAGCTCCCCTCCCACAAACCCCACAACTATAGCTACCTGGCTTCCACCTGCTCCTTCCTGGGTCATCAGTAAAGGTGTTATTCTAGCAAGCACAAAACTGGCAGAGGGGTGAGAAGTCTGGGCCAAGGAGAAAGTCAGATTTTGGGTCACCTTGAGTTCTTCCTCTAACTGTCACTGAATTATGCTTGATATTCTCTAGAACTTGACTGATGAATAAAGAGTGAAGTCTCATATATTTTAGATGGCACACACTCATTCATTGCTTCAAAAACATTTATAGGGAACTATTATGTACGAGGCAAGTTGGGTACTACGGGCTATACAAGGATAAATTAGCTATGAGTCCCACCCTCTGGTTTCACATTTGAATAATATCAAGGGGAATTTTAATTGTTTTGAAAGTCCCTAATTTTTTCATTGATTTGGGTATTGCTTTCAATTTTTAAAATTGCTACTGCACGTATTAATGACCTTACAGGAAATCAAAGCCCCAGGCATAAAAGGTCAACTACAACACCCCGAAGCCACTTTCCACACCAAGCAACTTAGTACAGTTGGGGTTACCTGCTGAAATCAGGGTGCACCTTCTACCACAGCTGGCCTTCTTAACTGGATCTAATTTCACTGAATTATTTTCTTGCAGAGATATAGTCCAAACTGCAGTGTGTGCTAGAATGCCACCATCTCAATAGTCAGTTTGCTTCTGCCTCTTGTCCCCGTTTCTGCATCAGCTGCCCCCTATCTCATGTTCTAATGCTGGAGTGTGGTTGGATCTTCAGGAGGCTACTACAGAGGTGACAGCGGCTTGTACAAGGTGGTGGACTACATATGGCTCGGGAGAGAGGGAAACAGGCATCAAGAATGACTCCTAGAGGGCTTCCCTGGTGGCGCAGTGGTTGAGAGTCCACCTGCCGATGCAGGGGACGCGGGTTCGTGCCCCGGTCCGGGAAGATCCCACATGCCGCGGAGCGGCTGGGCCCGTGAGCCATGGCCGCTGAGCCTGCGCATCCGGAGCCTGTGCTCCGCAACGGGAGAGGCCACAACAGTGAGAGGCCCACGTACCGCAGACGGAGCACAAAGAAGAGGTCAGGGCTGGAGACGAGTGGGTGGTGGGAGAAACAGGGGGTCTGGATGCGACTGCAGAGTGGGGAGAAAACCCAGACCCTGAGGGGCACCAACTTTATAGGCTGGAGGGAAAGTTTCCTGCAATGGACACTAAGAAGTGACCCGAGTAGTCAGAGGAGACAAGGAGCTGCAGAAGCACCAGATGCAAAGGAACCGAGGGCTTCAAGGTGGAGGAGGGAATCGTAGACAAAGTCAAATGCTGCTGAAAGGTCAAGATGAATAGAGAAAACGTTCATCGGATTTAGTGACACTGAGGTCACGGGTGACCCTAGAGCTGTCCCAGTGGCCTCATGGGGGAGGCGTGGTTGAAGTGGACCACGGAGCAAGTGAGGAAGCAGAGAAAGTAGAGGCAGCTCCTCTGGGAAGCTTGGTTTCCAAACAGCCTATTCCAGCCCTTCCCCATCCCCACTGAGTGCTGTGTGACTTTAGGAAAATCTCCTCACCTCTCTGGATCTCATTCCCCGAAGAAGCCAGAGGGAGCGATACTGTATCTCCAAGCACCAAAGTCAAAATATATAACCTGAAAAAGAAAACAGGGCACGTGCAAGGACAATGAATCGAAGGAGAGTTGGGTAGTGTCACTCTTCTAGGGTCCCCGTTTTCCTTAAGAGGGGCACGGAGCCCTTTAGGGAATGGAGGGTCCTGAACTACCTCCAGGCTCTAGTGGGGCCTGAGTCTGCCCAAGGATGACGCAAAAAGGGGGCAGAGGGGGTGAGAGGAGGAGAGAGTGGCCTGATTCAGGGCCAGTTTATTCTTCCCAGAAGGTGCATCCACTGCGGCCTGGGGGTGGGGCAGGGTTGAGGAGGGCAGAGAGGAAGGGCGGCAGGAATAATTGCTTTTGCACTGGCAGCAGCCGGCTGGAGGGACCCCCTGGGACCCCAGGGTAGAAAAGAGTGTGGTTCCCCTAATGGCCACAGGTGTTGGAGTAGAAAATTTTCCATGAAAAGGGGGCTGTTCCACATGATTAAAATAACCACTTGGCCCGCTTGGCAAGCGTGGGCCTTGTTTTTTTCACACTTCACAGCGTGTCCTTCAACTCCTTTTGGAGACTGTTCCAAGGATAAATGGCTAAAGGAATTCCTTTTCTTTTTACTCACTAATAAGGAAGGAGTGGGAGAAACTGGGCCCCCAAGGGCAGGCTGGGCAGGCAGAGGCAGGGCGCTGGGTTTTGCTGGAGACTGAGCAGATCGAGGAGGGGGATGAGGATGAAATGACTCGGCAACTGGGAAACCTTGTGGAGGGGGGAGCTCTGCAGAGACACTGTCTGGTTGGAGGCTGCTTGGCAGGAAAAGCTGACTGAAGTCCCATCCAAGACAGAGAGCTCAGGACCTGGTGCTCGTGGTGGTCGCAGCGGGGAGTGTTGTGAGCGAGGCTGGGGAGAAACATATGTGTGCACCCCCTCGGGTGTTTCGAGGCTGCGCCTGGGCAGGGAGAAGCCAAGACCTGAGGCAGCCTGAGCGCATGCCTGCGCTCCACTCCCGGTTACTGGGTGGCTCATCGTCTCGCCGGCCTCTCTGTAAAATGCGGCTGCTTGAGGATTGGATAGGGCCCATTTCGAGAACAGCATGTGAACAGCAGCTAGTGTTAGTGATGGTGGGGATCCTTTCTCAGTCTCCACCCAACCTGAGTCTCCAGGGTTCACACCCATTCTCCCCACCCGCGTTCTAATTGCACTTGTGTTTTCTTTGTTTCTCTGTCCTGGATCAGGTGGCAGATACCACCTCCCTCGCCTTCATAATGTCCACTTTACCCCTGGGAATGAATGCCCGGGGTTATCCCCTTCCACTGAAGCAAAGGAGGTGACACTTTTCTTGTTGTTGCCATTGTGACATTACCATTATTGGGTGAAAGCTAACCATGGTGTCTTCCTACCACCTTACTTCCTGCAGACGCCCTCTGCCCCCCGTGGGCATGGCCCTCACTATCACGGGAAAGTGCTGGGCCCTCGCCCGGGCTGCCACCCACCCTGGGCTGTTCTCCCCCATCCCACCCCACCTCCTAGGGTTCCCCAGGCCTTCTCAGGGGATGTCGGAGTGCCCGGCCTTGACCCCAGATGTCCTTCCCTCACCATCTCAGGCCTCACTGACACTCCCCTCTTCTGAACAACACTCTCCAAACAGCTGGTTTCCAGGGTGCAATCTGAGAGTCACCTACATCAGACTTTCCTGGGGAACTTAGAAAAGCAGATTCCTGAGCCCCTCCCCCATTCTGAATTATAATAGCATTCCTGAGCCAGGGCCAGGGAATCTGCATTTGTAATCATCCCTACAGGGGAATCTTAAGAGACACACACAGTGTGACATCTCGTCATCTGCCATCCCTCATCATCTGTGCCAAACTAGCAGGCCTGAAACATTGCGGTGCACGTCCTAGCGCCCTGCACGTGGCAGGGCTCGATAAACTGTGAGAGAGAGAGACAGACAATGGATGAATGGATGGATAGATGGTGGATGGATAGATAAGGAATGAATAGCTAGATTATGGACGGATAGATAGATGATAGATGGATAGATAAATGATGGATAGGTAGATAGATAGATGCTGGATGGATAGGTAGGGAGATGATGGATAGATAGATAGATAGATAGATAGACGATAGAGCAAAACCCTGTTACCGTATAAACTGTGAGAGAGAGAGAGAGACAGACAATGGATGAATGGATGGATAGATGGTGGATGGATAGATAAGGAATGAATAGCTAGATTATGGACGGATAGATAGATGATAGATGGATAGATAAATGATGGATAGGTAGATAGATAGATGCTGGATGGATAGGTAGGGAGATGATGGATAGATAGATAGATAGACGATAGAGCAAAACCCTGTTACCATTTTGATCCCAGTTATGGTATCTCCCGGAACTGAAGTGTGCGATGTAGAGCAGGGTCTCACAAAAGACAGGGCCTGGATCTACGAAGGTGTTTAGAGCAAAGGTAGCTAGAGGGTTACGCTTGGATTCGGTAACCTGACAGGACAGGGTTCAAGTCTGCTCCTTCCTGGCTGAGTGTGGCTGGAAGAGTTACTGGATCTCCAGGCCTGACTTACCCCATCAGTAAAAGAGGATCCCAACAGCACCTGCTCTCGGGAGTATGTGAGTGCTGACTTAGACGGTGCCGGCAGTGAGCACACATGTGCTCCGAGTCCTGGCCTCTGTCTTCCTTCTCTCTTGCGACTTCGCTTCCCCGGCTCCTCCCTGCAGACAGCCAACTCTTAGCTGGTTTACACCTCCTCAGAGGCAACACAGCAGAGAAGAGGCACATGTCTCTCAGTCTTGAACCCAGGTCTCCAGAGAAGAGACTCCGGAGGGACCTGCAGGCTCCATCGCAACCTTAACCCCCTCCAGTGAGGGATCCAGTCATGCAAATGCGGATGCAGCTCCATTCCCTCAGCTTCCACCGGGAAAGGAAACAGTTCTCGGGCTTCCCTGGTGGCGCAGTGGTTGAGAATCTGCCTGCTACTGCAGGGGACATGGGTTCGAGCCCTGACCTGGGAAGATCCCACATGCCGGGGAGCAACTAAGCCCGTGCACCACAACTACTGAGCCTGCGCGTCTGGAGCCTGTGCTCCTCAACAAGAGAGCCTGCGACAGTGAGAGGCCCGCACACCGCGATGAAGAGTGGTCCCCGCTCGCTGCAACTAGAGAAAGCCCTCACACAGAAGCGAAGACCCAACACAGCCAAAAATAAATAAATAAATATTTTAAAAAAAAAGAAATGTTGATGTATGAATATTAAAAAAAAAAAAGAAACGGTTCTCAGTGGAGGCTGGTGACGGGCTGGGCAGATACACCACCCCAGGTATTTACTGTGGCTCCCCAGAAATAAGCACCCTCCCCAGCCCTAACCCCATGCTGTCTTTCATCTCCATGCCCTCCACATCTTCCTGGCAATGAGTCCTTCAGCCTCAGAGCTCCTCACCTCTACCCTGATCCATCCCCTATCCCCTCAAGCCCTCCCCACTTCCCATGTGCCCTCCCCGTGGTGGGGGGGGTGGTCCCCAAATGTGAGTCCTACCCTCAGGGTGCTGACAATCTAGCTGATGACAGCAAGGCAACACAAGCAAACTGATTGGAGAAGCATCGGATACTAAGCCATTAGCCGTGACTCTCAGGGCTCCAGGGGGCTGCAGTGATCAGGGAAAGCTTCCTGGAGGAGGAGGAACCAGGGCAGGCGTTTGAAGACTCTGGGGGTTGGGAAGAACGTTCTAGGCAGGCACTAGAGGAATGGAGAGAGCCCTACGGATAAGCTGCCCAGGTGGGAATAAAGGCTGGGGAAGGAGAGGAAGAGAAGGCCAGCTCGGCAGGAGCTGTAACTGGGGTGGGCCTCATTGGCCAGGCACGGGCCTTCAGACTGGGGGCTAGAGGCTGGTGAGCCACGGCCTCCCTCCCACCCCACCGGGCAGGCTGGCTGTTGGGCCTCCCAGGCCTGGGGGCTGCCCCATTGATTGGCCTGTGAAAGGCCACTTGGTAGGCTGGTTGCCGAGAGACGGCCCCAGAGGCCAGGGCTAGGATTAGTGAGTGGCCCTGTTTGCTCTCATTGCTGGGAGGAAAGAGGACTTTGGTCCCAGCTTATCAAACTGCCCTGGGTTTGAAAGCCCAGGAATGCAGCCTTGGGCAAATGTGCAGGTTCACAGGACACCCATTAATCAAACAGTTCCCTTCCCTCTACCCCAATAACCCGGGCCCCACTACACACACACACACACACACACACACACACACACACACACACACACACACTCACACGCTCTGCCACTGCACTTTCATATGGGCCGGGCCCCACTGGAGGTGTGTCAAGTTCGTCCTCAAGTTGTGTCTTTCCCCTAGTTTGCCTGGGGGCCAAGCAGAGGCAGCTGAGCTCCACAAAGGAGGAGAAGGCAGCCCACCACCCCGCTGCCTCTTGGCACAATTCAGGTGGCAATGCGTTGTTCCCTCAAGATGGAAAGAAAAATATCCTGGGCAGTAGCTTTGTACAGATTTTTAAGTTTTTAAAGTTTTAAGTAGTAAGCTTTTTAGAGCAAACTTTTTTAAAAACCATAAACTTCTTCTTACACAGTGGATGAAAGTCATATATCAACCCAGAGGCCAAGCTTTGCAGCTTCTAACCCAGGGTTTCTGCCTCTTCGGGGCAAAGGGGTGGAGGTGAAAGCACTGAATCTAAGAAAATTGAATTTCCTGGGAATAAATAAAAACAATAAATGTGTGTTCCTGTTAATAGGTTCTAGAAACCAGCTGTCCAAGTTCCAAATGGGGGAACATAGCTTGGAGCTATCCGGAGTGAAGGTTAATGGCCATGAGAAGACAGTGTGAGTTTCGATGAGCAACTGTGCGCTCCAGCTACCAGACCTTGGAGGTCAACCTTGGTGGCAGAAAGGACAGAGAATAGAAGGAGGGAGATAAAGGGCTGAGATATTCCACACTGCCCAGACAGCAGCTGAAATCCTGTGTTCCGCCCTGGGTACCACGCTTGAAGTTTTCCCTAAATTGTAAATGGGAGCCCAACGCGAGGGGCTGAGCGCTTCAAAATTATGTCCAGTGAGTGCAGACTCTGGAGATGCACGCGCAGGGAAGGTTGCCAGCCCCGCCTTGGACCCACATGCTACCGTCTCTCAACTCTGCCCACTGCCCTTCACCCACGGCTGCCGCCTTAGCCCAAGCAACCCGTGCCTCCAGCCAGGCTTCCTCCAGGGGCCCCTCCTGGACTCTCTCTGCTCCAGCCAGAGGACACCCTGGAAATGCCTTCTCCACCTGGCAGTTGGCTCAGCCTCGCTGAAATCCACACCTGATCCTTCCATCCCCACTTAAAACTCCGTGGTCGGCACCCACCCTCACCCCTGCCAGGGCCTCAGGATGAGGTCCAGCTGATGCCCTGACTGGGTTAAGCTGTCTGTGACCTGCACCTGCAGTGCAGGCACCATGCTGCACGCCCCCGCCTCCCTTGTCCCAACCCCTCTGTCTGGAGCACATATAGCCCTGGCACCCCAACTGAGTAACCCTCGTGTGCCCTCCAGCACGTGGCTTGCTGTCCTCTCCTCCGGGCAGTGCAGTCCCCCAGGCACCCCCAGCCTGCAGGCCGCCACCCTACGGGGCCACCTCTCCTCTCCTGTCTGCCCCTCCACCAGACCACCAAGCACATGTCTTTTGTCGGCTCCCAGCCCTGGGCCCGGCACCCAGCAGGAACCCTATCCGATTTGCCAAATGCATGAGTGCCCAGCTGTTTCAGCTGTTTTCAAATACTGAGAGGCTGCTGTGCCGAAGAAGGGTTAGTCCTAACCCAAGTGGCACAGTCAGGACGAGCGCGTGGAAGTGACAGAGGGACAGGAACCTCGTGGGCTTTCCCTCTGCCATAGGCTGCTCTCAGGGGCAGTGAAGTCCCTGTCACCTGTGGTCACCGAACGCGACAGGCTGGCCCCTTGAAGGGGTGGCCATAGAGGGGATTCCCTTTAGATGAGATGACCTCCACGGCCTCCAGCTACACACCGCTCATGCTGAGACTCGAGCTGCCCCTGTCGGGCCCAGCCAGGCTGTGCCTCGGAGCTGCTGAGGAGCGCGATGCAGCCCCACTGTCACCATTCTGGAGAGGTGGTACCTTTGGGAGGGCCAGGATGTTGACCTTTGACCATCAGCCTGCAGATCCCCGGGGAGAGATGGACTTTTCTCCCCCAAACCTGCAGGGCCAGTGCTTAGCGCTCATCCCCTCCTTGAAAGCAAGAAGATGTCTTCCCGCCCAGGGCTGCCGCGGGGTCTTTACCATCAGAGCAAACCCAGGTGCAGCGGGGGAGGGGAAGTGACCTCCACTCAGCCAGTGCGGCTCCTTGGCCTCAGCTGGGCCGTCCTCCCTCACCAGCAAGGTCACTGTTATCTACTCCGTGAGCGCGCTCGCAGGGCCTGGACGCCCTCCAAATATGTAGAGGGAGTTTTAACCTAACCCAAGACTAAGAGGCCTCCCACACTTGACATTTTCCAAGTGCTGTAAACTCCAGGCAAGGACAAGAAAGAAAGGCGCCAGGAAGCACCTCTGCAGCCACAGGCTGTGGATGTTACCTGCACGAGTGCACTGGTGTGTATGTCAATGCGTGTGTCTGTGTTGGTCAGTGTATGTGCATATGTGCCGTGTGTGCGCACATGCCATTGTGCGTCTTGTGCGTGTATTATTACACATGCATGTGCCTATGTGTTCACGAGGGTGCAGGGAAGCTATTTTCTCCGATTGCAAGGCTGGATTTATAGAGACATTTTGTCCAGAACCCTCTCCCAGGCTGGGAAGCCAGGGTAAAGTGGTTCCATTTCTCAGCCTCTAGCTGCTTGATGGATGTGGCCACGGGCAATGCCCTCAGCCCTTTTGAAATCTTTAACTGTGAACCGTCTTCACCCTCCCCAGAAACTTCGGCTCCCCTGTTGCTGTCAGAGGTGCCATCACTTTCCGGCGTTGAGGTTCTAATCCTCAAAGCCACAGGGAAAGAGAGGAACGTAAAGTGGACAGTCCTGAATCCCTGCCGTCCCATCACCGGCTGTGCGACTCAGGTGAGTTAGCCTCTCAGCCGTCAAATCCAAAAGCACCTGAATGTACTATCACACATGTGCTCCTCTTTCCACGTTTCTGTAGTTCCCCGCATTGTAAATCCACTTTCCCAATGTAGAATCAAAAAGCAGAACAAAAACGACAAAGCTATTTCCCAGCCTCCCCTACCGCGGGGACGCTGAGATGTCACCCAGAGATGCACCTGCGTGAGGCTTCGAGTTGTTGACAGGGAAGCAGGCCGGTGGGGCGTCTGCCAGAAGGATGAACAGCAGACGTTGCTGAGTGGTGCTCCCTTCCCTGCCCAGCTCTGCGTAGCCCTGGGAGTCATTCCTAGAAGGTCGACCTAGAGCCTGGAGCTCACCCACAGCCTTTAATAAAGTCTCTCCTGCCCTAACTACCAGCTAACACTGATTCTGTGGTCGGCAACTAAGAGCCCACCAAGTCCCGAGACATCGCCCCTACCAGCAAGGTGTTAAAAACTGGGAGGAATCGTGACTGTGTTAAATGAGGTGAGATGACAGCGCCAAGTACGGTCTGCTCCTGCCAGAAAAGCCCGTGACACCCGGCCCTCAGAAGAGAGCCAGGCTCCTTCTTTAAGCCCGTGCCCTGCTCGCAGACTGGCAATAAATCCGGAAGGCCAAGCCTCCAGCTCTGTGCGGCTGGGTCTCCTGCGGCTGGCGTGGGACCTGGCTCCGCCCCATCCCCCGCTGTCCGAGGTTGGGAAGAGAGTCGGGAGGGTGGTGTGTTACAGAAGTGCAGCCGGATTCAAGGCCCCCTGGAAACCAGCCCAATGTCCTCATTGTCTTACTTGGAGATTTTCCTCTGTGACTAATGAACACCCACTGGGTGCCAGGTCCTGCCTGGAACTAACTAGTTTGGGGGGGGGGGAGGTGAAAAAAAGTTAGAAGATCCAGTATCTAGCCCTAAAGAGTTTGGTGGGGTTGGGGAGACATCTTAGATATGTGGGAGAGAAAACGGACCAATAGAAAAAAGTAGACTTGATCCTCCATTATTGGGAGGAACAGATTGTACCCCTGCCCGCCCCCTATCAGGGACGATGAGATGGCTTTTTCTGGAGTGGGCAGCGGGGTCTTCCCAAAGGAAGCTGGACAGAGCCTGACCCTTGAAGGGGAGGCAGGATCTAGAGGGAAGGAGCAGTCGGGGCGGGAGTTCCAGGATGGGGAAAGGCAAAAGCAGAAGTGCAGAGGAGGGAGAGCCTGTCTGTGTCGTGTCCAGGGCTCACCTGCTAGAAGGGAGGCTGGCGGGGAAGTAGAGGGAAGTTATCTGGAATTCCTGGGATTGTCAAAGCTTGGATAAGGAGCTTGGGTATCAGTCCAGGATGAACACATGGTTGGGCTAGAACAGAGGTGACATTGATCTCACCTGTTTGACCCCACTGTTTGACTCAGAATATTTTGACAACAATAAATTTATTTATTTACTTATTATTTTTGGCGGCATTGGGTCTTCGTTGCTGCGCGCGGGCTTTCTCTAGTTGCGCCGAGCGGAAGCTACTCTTCGTCGCGGTGCGCAGGCTTCTCATTGCAGTGGCTTCTCTTGTTGCAGAGCACGGGCTCTAGGCGCATGGGCTTCAGTAGTTGTGGCGCACAGGCTCAGTAGCTGTGGCATGCAGGCTCAGTAGTTGTGGATCACGGGCTTAGTTTCTCCGCAGCATGTGGGATCTTCCCGGACCAGGGAATGAACCTCTGTCCCCTGCATTGGCAGGCAGATTCTTAACCACTGTGCCACCAGGGAAGTCCCCCAACACTTCCCTTCTTTCTCTGAGAAAATCTTCTGAAATCAGGAGGGATCCCTGAGGTAGATGATAAGGCAGGTTGAGAGTCTGATAGACTTCCCTCTGCTCCCTGGGACTACTTCTCACCTGGGTCCTCTTGCCCTTCAAGGAGCCTTAGGTCAGAACACAAGGTCACTGCAGGGGGAGGCATCTGGAGCCCTTGGGCCACAGGGAGTCCTACTTACAGGATAAACAGGGGACAGAGCTACAAGCTAAAAGGCGCCACGAGGGAAGCAATGAGACAGACCCAGAAGGTGGGACATTTTGCACAATACAGTAAGTCATACAAACTTTCGAGTTGTGAACTTTCAAAGATGCGAATGTGCCCTTGTATGCCAGCTGTTGTGTTGTACTATTGTACTTTTCAAGGTACTGTACTGTAAGATTAAAAATGTTTTCTTCATTTTTTATGTTTTTTTAATGTATTATTTGTGTGAAAAGTATTATAAACCTATTACAGTACAGTACAGTATAGCCGATTGTGTTAGTTGGGTACCTAGGCTAACTTTGTTGGACTTACCAACAAATTGGACTTAAGAATGCACTCTCAGAACAGAACTTGTTTGTATGTAGGGGACTTGTTGCTCTGGAATTTAAAAAATAAACAAATTAAAAAGTAAAATAAGAATAATAAAAATTAAAAATTTTAATAAAATTTTTAAAAATTTAAAAATAGAATAAAAATATATTTTTATTTTAAAAATTAAAAAATAAAATAAACCATGTCAACCAAAAAAATTTATTTTAATGACAAAAGGAGATCCTTGGATGCTTGGGACCATGCTAAGTAGTAAAGGGGAATCTGAGAGTTAGCAGGGTGGGAGGGAGGGAGGGGAGCAGGGGATCAAATGCCTGAGAAGTGACTGTGAGAGTGAATGAAAACAGTGCTTGGCAAAGGCCAAGACCATGCAGATCCAAAGCCCACTTCCCTGAAGAGCAACTCAAGAAGCAGAACCAGGGTTTGGGCCATGCTGGAAATTCAGGAGACAGAACCAAGGGAAGTTTGAGCAGCCTGTGGGGAAGCAAGGAGGGTGGGCTTGGGGATAGACACCAGACAGAGCGCTGCTCGGTGTACACTGTGGTGCTCCCTTCCATGTGGCCTGCATGACACCATCCGATTAGGATCACAGGCATAAAGCCAGCTCTACAACCTAAGGGTGGTCGTGCTGGAGGCAGCACACGCAGGTGTGAGTGTGCGTGCACACATATGTGCGTTTGTCTTAGTGTCAGCAAAGTGGATGGGGTCCTTGGAGAGACAACACACCAATATTAGTGGAAACAGAGAGCTGACCAACTAAAAGTGAGTTCAGTAGAACTTAACCCATGAAAAGCAGACCCATATGGTAATTTAATTTAAGGGCATATAGCTGTACCTCTCAATGGTCTTGGAGGACATCACTGTGTTATTTACTACAAAGTACAAGACACAATGCTTAGGAGGACTCTTTATCATCAAGAAAAAGTTATATAGTACCTTTTATTCAGGGAACCAAGGAACTGTGTGCCAGTTTTAGGGTCATCAAACATTATTAACTTTTTTAAAGTTATGTTTTCCAGGAGTGTCCCTGATTAGTATATTAGTGCTACAAAGATCCCGCGTACAAACAAATGGCTACATAACTGAAGGTGACTATAATAGAATAGACTGAATGAGTTTATTCCTAGGGTAAATCAAAGCTGTTAAAATATATATTTTGTTTATTTTTCTACATTTCAAAAACTGGCAATTCTTGGATCCAAAGAAAACCAGGGAAAGCGTGAAGAAATGTTTTTGATCATTATCAAAAATTATTAATGACTACTCAAGCCCTTAGAGGTGTATTTAGTTGGCATCCATAAGAGACACATTTGAAAAATGACTTCTGTATATGGACTGAAATATATTTTTCTTGCAAAGAACATATGTGTGTACTATATGTGTTATTCTTAGAATAAGGAGTGGGGGAAGATAGGATGCCATCTATCTTATTTTATTGAATGAGCTTTTGTGTGCATCCTGCCATCCCCAAACACCTGATGCATCTGAAAGCAGTCCTTTCTGGATTTGCAGTGCCATCTTTAACACTTCTTCTCTAGGTTATGGTGTGATGCATCTCCCTGGACATCCACCTGTAATCCTAGCTTAACCTCTGAGAAAGTTAGGACTTTAGGTTGCATGTTACAGGAATCAGCTGAAGTTAGCTTAAGCCATAAGGAGAATTTATGATAAGGGTGCAGAGTCTCTTCCGTGATCTCAGGACAGAAATGCAGAGAAAACACAGCTGAGCTTCAGAAAGGCCCTGGGGCTCTCTCCGTCTCACCACTGAGCTTCACGGGATGAGTCTGGTTCACTCTTCTTTCTCAGCAAAGCACCTTTCTGGGTTATAATGTCCCAAAGAAGGATGAGATAGGAAAGATGGCTGCCACAGTCACAATTCCAGATATACAGGAAAACAGACACCTGGTCTCCCAAAACTAAAGGTGTCCCCTGCAAAGTCTAGCTCTTCTTCTTCATAGCAGCCCTTCAAATGTGCCAAGTTCAAGGTCATGCCACCTTTGAATTCAGCCAACAATTCTTCAGTCATCTGTTGCCTGATCTGGCTGTGTGCCCCCTCCCCATCCCAACAATTATGCAAAAGAACTAGTGCCTCGATGATTGGCAATGTAGGTACTTGCAGATACTTGACAAAATCTCCAACATAATGATTATTCCCTCATGGCCCTAGCTAGGGAGCTGGTCTGTGGGTTTCCACACCACCTAAGAGACACCTCTCACCCAGATGATATGAGCCTTGGGAGTAAAGGTACACACAAATGATAGGAACCAATACAAGTGGTTCAAATGTTCACACTGGGAGGTCTCCTGGAGAATAATTTGTTCCAACATTCTCATATTACAGGAAAGAAACATGACAGCCAGAGAGAAGAAAAGATTTGCCATGTACACAGGTTAATTGAGAGATAAAACAAGGGCTGTCCCCTGATTCTCACTCTTCTGGCTCACATCATGTCCGGAGTCCAGGGTCTCAGCTTCTCACAAAACTATGCGAATTTATATAATCAAATTGGGTCCCCCATGATATTTGTCCCAGCTACACCTTCATGAGACAAACAGGCTTCACATGCCTGCTTCCTTATCTGTAACATGAGGATAATGACAGATTTCACAGAGTTGTTGCAAGGGTAAAATGAAAGATTGTATGTATTCTCACACCGTATGTGATCAATGAATGAATCATTGTCATCACCATCATCCTTATTATTACTGTCATTATGAAACCCAACTTCATAGAATAGAAGAGATTCAAGGCCACAAAGAAACAGGGTCATCACTTATTCAACAACTGTGTATCTTCCATGAACAAGTTCCTGTCCACCTGCTCTCCTTCAGGGACTCCAGTTAGATGTATGTTAGACCACTTGACATTGTCCCACAGTTCATTGATATTCTGGAAGATTTTCTAGTCTTTTTCTCTGTGTTTCATATCAAATAGTTTCTATTGCTATTTCTTCAAGTTTACTAAGAGTTTCTTCTGTAATGTTTAATCTGCTGTTAATCTTATCCAGTCTAAATTTTATCTCAGACATTGGTTTTTTTCCATCTCTAGAAGTTATGTTTGAATATTTTTTATGTCTTCCATGCCATGGTCATGCTTTTCTCTATCTTCTTCAACTGTAGAATATACTTATAATGACCATTTAATGTCATTGTCTCCTAATTCTATCACCCATATCATTTCCGGGTCTGTTTCTATTGATTGATAGTTCTCTTCATTGTGGGTCATACTTTCCTGCTTCTTTGCATGTTTGGTGATTTTTAATTGGCTAAAAGACATTGTGAATTTTACCTTCTCAAGTGTTGGATATTTTTGAATTCCTTTCAGTGTTCTTGAGTTTTGTCCTGAGATTCAGTTAAGTTGCTTGGGAACAACTTGTTCCTTTCAAGGCATATGTGTAAGATTTGTTAGTTAGGACCAGAGCAGTCTTAAGTCTAGGGCTATTCAGACTTATTGCCACTATAGAGGCTATAACCTTCTAAGTACTCGACCCAGTGCCACAGGTATTATTAGATTTTTCACTCTGCCTTGTGGGGACATGAACTATCCCTGATCTGTGTGAGTTCTGGGGATGGTTATGTCTATTCCTTTAAGAGGTTCTTCCCCCAACTCCAGTAGTTCCCTTATGTGAATGCATCCATCCACTGCTCTGCTGGATACTTGAGGGGGACCCTATGCAGGTCTCCAAAGCCCTCTCTCTCTGGCCAGCTCTCTCCTCTCCATTAGTCTGTCCTGTGAACTCTAGCTGTGTGGCCTCCCCTTGGACACTGCCAGGCTCTACCTGGGTCTCCCCTGCGGTGCTTCAGCCTAGAAACTCTCTTCTGTTTCTCTTCTCTCAGGAATCCCTGTTTTGCACTGCCTGTTATTCATTGTCTAAAGGCCATTGTTTCATACAGTGTATCCTGTTTTTAGTTGTTTAAGGTGGAGTTGAATCTGGTCCCTGTCACTCCATCTTGATTAGAAATGGAAGTTCCTTCAACTCTTAGAAAGTTATTCCTCCTCGCTGAGCTTGAACCTCAGAGCACCAGGGATTGGTCCTGCTGTTGCCATTTTACCTTTCCAAGGAGCCTGAGCCCAAAGCCAACACAGTGGAAGGCAGAGCCAAGAGATGGAGAGAAACAGGGTCCCAGTGACGTCATCTGAGCCCTGAATCAAGCTGCTCTGTTAGACATCTTTGCTGCATGAGAAAAAAAAAAAAGAAAAAAAATTCCTTTGCTCAGGCCAGTTGGGGTCAGGGTTTTCTAGCATTTGAAGTGAATGAGTCTTAAGTGATTTCCTTCTCTGTTTAAAAGTACATACGAATAACCACACATTGCCTTTTAGAACCAAGAGGAAGGATAAGAAAATATCCTGTATAAAAGGGCCTGTCACCCCTGTATATAGTAGGTGCCCAGTAAATGCTGTTCCTGTCCTGTCCTTGGATATCTGCTTTGAGCTATTGATCTGACCTTCAAAATGGACCCAGTTCTCTCTCCTGCCACCCCTTAAACTTCCCTTTCTTTCCAATGAGTAGCAGGTCTGTTCCTCGGTTTCCCTCCGAGCAGAAGGAGGGCTTTACAGTTAATATCCTGCCGCCTCTGATTGCAGCTTTAAGAGGTGTAACATTTGATAAGCTCCGTTTAGCTTGGCTGGGCTGCATTGTTTAAATTATTCACAGATTGCTCCCCTACCCTCCCCCACCCTCCACCCTGAGAATTTCTGCTCTACTGAGCCTGCCGCCTGCAACTTACCAGGAAATAAGGAAGGGGAATCAGCAGGGCGGTTTCTCACTGTAGGGCTGAAAATTAGTTCCAGCCGTTGTTCGACACCCATCACACCCCATTATTCCTTGCTAATTGCAAGCCTGGTATGCCGGTTAACTCTTTGAGAACAATGCCGGCTTTGATTGCTAAGGAGACCGCAGGGCTGCCCCTCCATTCCTCTCCCTCCATCCTCAGCTGACTGGGCCTGTCTGGGATTCCAAAGGGCTCACTTTGAGGAAGAGGAAATGTGAAGAACTGCTCGTTCCCCAGGCATTCTGATTGGGGGCCATGAAAGGGGGAGTGGAGCATCTGGGGACAGAGCCTGTACCTAAATGATGACGGAGAGCAGACAGCCCAGACTCAGCACCTGCCCCCCCTGCCTAGGCTGCCAGCTCCTCCTGGCCCAAAACAAGGATGGAGAGCGCTCAGGCATCTCCCATGGACGTATCATTCACTGGGACAGTTTGCTTAAAAGACACTGAATAAACGCAGATGATTGGCAGGCACTGTGAATGGGGAAATGTACTGGGGGGACTATTTATTTCCATCTACAGAATCCATTGGCCTAGATTTGACAGCCATTCACTTGGAACAAATACAAATAATTGTAAGGGAGGGCACACGGCTTGCAGAGACTAAAATATCTACTCTCTGGTCCTTTACAGAAAAAGTTTGCCGACCCCTGACCTTGAATCTGGATTAAAAGACACTAAGGCCACAAGACCACTAAATACAGCTCGTGAGCCTGTCTTGAATTGGATCTTGGACCAGAAAAATGTCCATTAGTGGAATAGTTGGAAAATTTGAATAAGACCTGCAGATTAGATAAGAAAGTTCATCCATGTCTATTTCTTCATTTTGATCATTATACTGAGGTTCTGTAAGATGTTAACATTTGGGGAATCTCGGTATGTGGGAGTTCTTTGTACTATTTTTGCAACTCTTCTGTAAGTTTAAAATTATTCTGAGGAAAAGAAAAACAAAACTCTACAGGAAATGATTTCAAGGAGATGGAGGGTCTTCCTCTCCAGAATCCAGGGACTGGGAGATGACAGCCTTAGGGTAGGGAAGCATCCTTAGGGTACGGAGGCATCCGGGAGAGGAATACTTAGAGCTCAGGAGGCTACCCTCCACAGAGGGCCTGAGTGTGAGCTGAGGGATCTAGATGCTGCAGAGAACACAGGTCTGGGGAATGGGTGGGAAGTGAGGGGGGAGGGGAAGTAAGACAGTGGAAGGATGTCCACGTGGTGAGCCCTCCCCATAAAACCTAAAGCCTGGGGCAATTTACTCACCTTATGAAATACAAGCGTGATTAGATTTCTCATGTAAGTGAAGGGCCCAAAGTGGTGCTCGCTGGCAGGAGGGTAAATGGAGCTGGCACACCAGGATGCAGGGGCAGAGACGAGGGCCATAAGGAAGTGAGGCTGGCCATTCACAGAAATCTCAAGAGGCCTCAGGGTTTATACCCAGGCTGGGAAACAGGATGGGAGCCAAATGCACTTAAATTGTCAAGGGGCAGAGAGATCCCAAGTGCTGGGTTACCCTCTCAGGCACTATGGAACACAAAACGTGCGTACATCCTTGCAAGTGGTAACCCAGATTCTCCCTTAAGATGCCACAACGGCATCAGGACGATAAGCGGGGCACCGGCGAATCACCCCATCAGACTGGATGATGCCCAAGTCGCTCCCAGCCTCTCCCAGTGCTGTTTGCTTTCTCCAACCCTCAGAACCTGGGAACCAAACTCTGGACGAGGTCCATTTGCTGTGCTATAAGCAGCACGATTGATCTCTGGATTCCGCAGCTAGTAACTAGCAAGAAAACAGAAAGTCCTGCCCCTGTAAAAGCATCTTTCAAAAAAGAGGGCGTAAAGAGAGCAGGAGATTCTGTTCAGGTAGGTACAAAAATGGCCAGATGGGCAGTGTGGCCACGAGAACGCGCCCTGCAGACCAGCCAGTGGTTGAATGATGTGGCACACTGGGCAAGATCCCTCGGATGCCCAGATGCCCCTGATGGCCAGCTGAGCTCGAAGACCCCTCTACTGCCCCTCTAAACCTGCCTTCGACGGCCTGTGAGTCTAGAAGCTCCCACCCAGTTTCTCTCCCTCTCCTCCACTCCGTCTAGGCTTGCTTTGCAGACTGACAACTCTCCCAGCTCTCCCAAACCTCTCCGCGTTTTCTCTCCCACAGGCAAAAATTCCCTTTTGGTATCTGCTTCTTGGAGGATCACGGCCAACCCAGGAGGCTTTGGCATGCCCCACTCTGTCTCATGAATGCCTTTCCCCACATGCCACCTCTGAGACACCAACCCCACCCAATACAGATGGAGGGGAGGAGGCAGGGTGCGACAGACTTCGGGCAGGAAGGTATTTTTGTTAATAAAGTACAAAATTTCAAGGATGGAATCTTTACTGGGATTATAAGAAGGGATGGTCAAGCGTTCACTCTAGAAAAACACCCATCAAGCTACTGATTTCTGATGACTACCGTCTGAGGTGCTTATCGCTTTTGTGCTACTTAGTGGCTATGTCTTCAAATGTTTTGTTAGACAATGACTGAAGGCGATTTCTAAGGAAAAGCATCACCTCCATCCCTCTCCTCAAGAGAAGTGCGAAACTATTCCAGATGAACAAGCCTCAGATTTAGGAATCATAAGGGGTTCGAAAACACAGGGTGAGAACATCAGGCTGACGTAACCTCTGTTTCAACAATTACAAAACATTCACAGCGCACAACTGTCAAAGCGATACAGTTTTTTCGTTTGTCTTTACTTACCTCTCTGCAAACATTTTCTCCAAAATAAAAATATACCACCAGCTAAGTCTATTTACGAAGCAGGAAGCTGCTTCAGAAACAGCATGTTTAAACGGAAAGTAAAGGGAAGAGTAGGAAGGAAAGTGAGAGATGGAGACAGAGAGGAGGGAATGCTGGGCGTGGGTGAGCATGGGCGCCTTGCATCTGGGCGCTGGAAGGGGCCATTGACGCTGCAGCTGGAGAGCCCCTCCAGAAGACAAAGCCGGGGGACGTCTGGCATCGCCAGTCTGGCTGCTGACCAGAGTGCCAGCCAAACTGTCCATGACGTTCCCCCACATTCTCTGAATGGGTGAAAGCTGTCAGCATACAGGGAGAAACTTATTTCCCGGAGAAGCAAAGGGAAACGTCTGGAAAACATGTCCATCTCCGCACACTCCAAGGATGCTGAAGACACTAGTGGGAGCCCAGGAGGAGGGAGTGGCGAGTGGCAGTGTGGGTGGAGTCATCCCCAGAGCAGTGGTCCCGAAGTGCCAGAAGACAGCGTGGCCTTGGGCCCAGCTCCTCCCACACCAAGGAAGCCCAAAAGGTTCCCTAAAAGAGCCAAAGAGGTAATGAACCCCAGAATGTTAGCACTGGGAGAGGCCTTGGACCCCAGGGGAGCCAACCCACTGCATTGGGCGTTAGAAAGTGAGGCTCAGAACTACTAAGTCGAGAGCTGGGATTCGAACCTGTCTGATGGTACAGTGTTGATGTCATGACACCCGTCATGTGACTCAAGAAGGCATTTCTGGGCTCCCTGCCTTGGCGACTCGGTCAGCGCTCACTTCCTTGGCTGGATTTTGGACTCAAAACTGCCCGAGTGATGAAATCACATTTGTCTTTACCTAAAGCAGCACTTTTGATTTTTTTTTTAAAGCACAACTCACGGTAAGAAACATCTTTTTCATTGCAATCCAATACACCTACACATGCTGAAGTGTATAACATATCTGAAACAAAAGTCACACAAACTGATACTCACCCTATTTGCCATGCATTCTAGTATTTCCTCTTCCTGTCTCTTCTTTTCTCTATCATGAAAAGAAATGTTACTTGTAGTCAAACACTGGCTAAAGGGAGGACCGTGGTGACCTGAGAGGCCCCTGAAGAGATGGCAGGTAACCAATGAGGCCGTAGTCAGGTGTGGCTGGAGGTCATCATCAGGAAGCTGGAATTATGACCCCAAGAGGTCCCCATAGCCTCCATGGGTCATCCCACTGTCTTAGGTCCAAGGGACATGCCTCAACTCAGATGCCCATACAGCCTTTGACTATAACAGCAACAATTTATACTTAACTCACATACATTCTCTCACTAGAAATCCCTCAGAACAACCCAGCAGATTAATGATGTTATTCCCTCGTTTAACTGACGAAAGAAGTAAAAATCTGACTGTCTAGGAGACTTGCCCAAGGTCACCTGTGGCCAAGGCCGAGACCTGGGTCTTCTGATGCGCTTTCCAACACGACCCTCCCCCAATATTTTGATGATTCTCTGTTAACACTGGGGGAATCCTCTCTCTACCTTTAGAAATCTCTCCTGGTTCTCAGGGTCAGGGAGGTCCTTGAGTAGGAGAAATTTCTGTAATCACCTTGCATCAGTCTATCCAACAGATAGCCTCCCAACAGGGGCTTCCACCAAGCACATGAGCACATGCTGAGGATTTATAGAGATGGTGGATCGCTCAAGAGGAAATATGGGAGCTCTGCCTGGGAGCTCTTTTAAGCTGTTGAGGTCAGAAGGGATTTGCAAAGCCCTCCAAGAAACTTAACCGAAAGACGCCGCGTGCTGGGGGTTAATGTTTTTATTAATTGGTTGTGTTTGCAGCTTCTCGAAAATATTGTCTACCCACTGGCATCCGCCCCCAGTCCCACTGTAACAGCCTCCACCATTTATCAACACAACTGCATCAAGGGATCACCTCCTGGCCTCATCCATCAAACAGGCCACTGTCCACAGACATTCCGGGATTTGTTGTATTTGGGATTAAATGTGAGGCTGGGGGGTGGTAAAATTAACAGGGTTTCTATAAATATAACTTCTCTGGCTCTTGTTAAAACTCTGGGGGGTCACAGGAAATCTCTGGTTTCAAACAACTCCATGTGCAGTGATCCTGTTTACTTGAAATGTCTAGCCAAGATCTAACTTTGCCCTATTAATACTAAATAAATAATTTCTACAGAAGCTATTTTTTGGTCATCTTTGCCAAAAATTTTGAGAGAAGGGGCCAGCACAGAAGCCTTACACGCATGTTTCATGTAAAAGCCACAAGATCAGTGGGAACGAGGCTTCCTTATTTTTTTAAGCTGTTTTGTGACAGATAAAACTCAGCTGGTGAACCAATCCATACAAAATGACCCATCAGGGCTGCCGTACTGCTATGAAAGAAAAAAAAAAATCAATGTGATCAGTGGGAACGAGGCTTCCTTATTTTTTTAAGCTGTTTTGTGACAGATAAAACTCAGCTGGTGAACCAATCCATACAAAATGACCCATCAGGGCTGCCGTACTGCTATGAAAGAAAAAAAAAAAATCAATGTCTCTTGTTAAAGATGGGGAGACTGACTTTATTCAGGACCATCACAACAGGTGTAAGGACCAATGCAATGGGATTTCACAGTGGGCTAGAGAGATGGGGTCAACTCTGAGCACAGCACCAGCAAGTGGGAATTTATAGCCAAGGAGCCTGGTGGGGGTCAGTGGCTGGAAAATTACTCGGAGGAAACATCAGGGCTGAGGGAGGTTCTTGATAAATTGATGTAACAGGGGACCTCGCTGGTGGTCCAGTGGGTAAGACTCTGTGCTTCCAATGCAGGGGGCCCAGGTTCGATCCCTGGTGGGAGAACTAGATCCGACATGCGTGCCACCACTGAGTCCATATGCTGCAACTAAGGGGCCTGCATGCCACAACTCAGGAGCCAGTGCAGCCAAAAGAAAGAAAGAAATATTTAAATTGACATAACAGGATTCTTTTTTTTTTATCATCTTTATTGGAGTATAATTGCTTTACAATGGTGTGTTCGTTTCTGCTTTACAACAAAATGAATCAGTTTTATATATATACATATGTTCCCATATCTCTTCCCTCTTGCGTCGCCTTCCCTCCCACCCTCCCTATCCCACCCCT
>NW_020174929.1:2044762-2080845 GCF_003031525.2 Neophocaena asiaeorientalis asiaeorientalis | reverse complement strand
AAAAAAAAAAACGGACGGATAGAACCCTGGGACAAATGGTGGAAGCAAATCTATACAGACAAAATGTCGCACAGAAGCATACACATACACACTCACAAAAAGAGGAAATGGGGAAAAAATCAGAGTCCACCTCCTTAATTTGGGATGATTCGTTGTCTATTCATGTATTCCACAGATGCAGGTACATCAAGTTGATTGTGGAGCTTTAATCCGCTGCTTCTGAGGCTGCTGGGAGAGATTTCCCTTTCTCTTCTTTGTTCTCACAGCTCCCAGGGGCTCAGCTTTGGATTTGGCCCCGCCTCTGTGTGTAGGTCGCCGGAGGGCGTCTGTTCTTCGCTCAGACAGGGCGGGGTTAAAGGAGCCGCTGATTCGGGGGCTCTGGCTCACTCAGGCCGGGGGAGGGAGGGGCACGGAGTGAGGGGCGGGCCTGCGGCGGCAGAGGCTGCGTAACGTTGCGCCGGCGTGACGTTGCGCCGGCGTGACGTTGCACCAGCCTGAGGCGTGCCTTGCGTTCTTCCGTGGTAGCTGTCTCTGGATCCCAGCACCCTGGCAGTGGCGGGGTGCACAGGCTCCCCGGAAGGGAGGTGTGGATAGTGACCTGTGCTCGCACACAGGCTTCTTGGTCGCGGCAGCAGCAGCCTTAGCGTCTCCTGCCCGTCTCTGGGGTCCGCGCTTTTAGCCGCGGCTCGCGCCCGTCTCTGGAGCTCCTTTAAGCACCATTCTTAATCCGCTCTCCCAGGTACGTGGGGGGTTTCTTGCCTTTTGGGAGGTCTGAGGTCTTCTGCCAGCGTTCAGTAGGTGTTCTGTAGGAGTTGTTCCACGTGTAGATGTATTTCTGGTGTACCTGTGGGGAGGAATGTGATCTCCGCGTCTTACTCTTCCGCCATCTTCCCGGAAGATACCCCATAACAGGATTCTTGATGAATGCGAGACGGGGCAATCAGACATCACATGGGGGATGGTAGGGGATAAGGAACCTGATCAGACGTCAAGGGTGATCAGATACTGATGTTGGGGGGATTTGGGTAAACTGACTTAGCAGGTTTCTTGATAAAACTAGATTTTGGGCTTACCTGGTGGCGCAGTGGTTGAGAGTCCGCCTGCCGATGCAGGGGACGCGGGTTCGTGCCCCGGTGCGGGAAGGTCCCACATGCCGCAGAGCGGCTGGGCCCGTGAGCCAGTGAGAGGCCCGCGTACCGCAGAGGGAAAAAAAAAAAACAAAAAACTAGATTTTACAAGGAAGCGCACAGATAGGCCTGGTAGAAGGTTCAGGAGCCTGACTAAAGTTTGGTCAAGCAAAGAGTCTGTCACTGGTTACCACCAAGAGGCCGTTCCGTGAGCTCTACATTCTCCTGCTATCCAAGCAGCTCCCTGAAAAGAGCCTAACAAACATATCAGTATTTACTTAAGATGTCAAATGGCTGTTAAGTTGGGTGGCCAGATGGAGCACGTAAACGTACAGAACGTCCAGTTAGATTTGAATTTCAGATGAACAACGAATAAGTTTTAGTGTAAGTCTGTTCTGTGCAGTATTGAGAGCACACTTATGCTGAATTATCTGTTGTTGATCTGAAATTCAAATTTAATTGGGCATCTTGTATTTTATCTTGCAACTCTACTTGGTAAGGCCCAATATGCTACCTTTTCAAGGGCATTTGATTTTTAAGAGGACAAGAGTAGACAGTAAGGCAGTTAGAAGGGAGCCTCTGTGGGTCTGTGTTGGTTTGCCAGGTAAGAGGCCTTTCTTGCCCAAGAACTTGCTTTGATTCAGAAAGAACAGCTTGTCCGCTGTCGTCTGCCTTGGGGCTGAATAACCAAGTTCTGCGCCTTGGCCCCTAGGACGGATAAGAGCTTGACATTCCTGAGCGCCTGGCACTTGACATTCACAGTGAGGTAGATACTCTGACCCCATTTTCACAAAAGAGGAAACTGAGCACAGGAAGATCAGAAAACAGCCCCAGTTCAAGCCCAAGAAATAGTCCCCCAGAGCCAGTCGGGGTTAGCTTGGGAGGGAACCTGTTCTTCCTTGAGCCCCCAGGCTGGACCTGTGAGGGACAGAGGTGGACAGAGACGCAGAGGGATGCCCAGGTGCTTAGTGGACAAATCTAATAAAATGAGGTCTCTACAAAGCGCTCAGAGGGCACTTATACTTACTGGGGGGATTGATGGAGCCTCAGGGCCAAAGTGACTTTGGGGAAAATCTGTAAAGGAAAAGAGGAAATTGAATTTGGAGGTGAAACAGGTGCCGATCCAATTTCTGAAAATCATAATCCCGACCACTGTCAGAGCCTCTGCTTGGTAAAACTGTGTCCTCTTCCACTGGGTGTGTACCCAATTCAGTAGGAAACTCCAGCCAAAATTTCAGAAAAAAAGAGTTTCGTCAACTTTATCCCTAGGAAAGGACCCCCTTCCTGTCTGCCACTTTGTCACAGGGCCCACTGCAGCACATAGTCTTCAAAATTGCTATTTTTCTCTGATTCGTGCTCTAACAAAATCAGCATCAGTGTCATTACAACCTTGGATATGCCGACAGTGTTTCTCTCAAGAGGTTCAGAGATCACAGCAGGCCTCACAGTGGTTCTCCACTGGGGTGATTCTGTGCCCCGGGGAGATTCGACCGTGACTGGAGATGTATCAGTTGTTACAACTTGAGAGCAGTGGGGCTACTCTCTCCAGCGGGCAGAGGCCAGGGATGCTGCTAAAAGTCCTACAACGTTCAAGACTCCCCACAAGAAGGAACTCTGTGGCCCCAAACCCTGGCCTAAACTGCTCAACTAACCCCTGCATTTGAGAAGCAGCTACTGGACACCAATCAGGCCAGATGTGGGACCAGATGCCTGGAATGTGAGCTAAATCAGGCCTGGTCCTTGATCTCATTCACTCACACTCTGGGTGGGAAGGAAGACAGAGCATCTCAAAACTGTGTGTAGGAGGCTGTGCACAGGTCCACGTGGGCAGAGAGAAGAGGAAGGGGTCATCCTGATCTCCGAAGGTCCAGGAGGGCTTCCAAGAAAGGAACATCAGAAGAGGGCTGTGACGAATGAATAGGAGTTTGATGGCAGGGAAGGGAGGAAGAGTAGTCAGGCAGTGGGCCAGAGGTTCAGAGGCCTGGGGGTATAAGAGTAACATGGTGTGTTCCAGAAACCATGGAGGGTCTGTGCAGCTAGAGCATAGCTGCCATGATGGAGATAGGAGGGTCCCAGCAGGTGGGGAGGAGCCCAGTCATGGGATCACATTTGAACTTGAAAAATGACCTGTGTGTGGAGGACAGTCTGGAGCAGGGAGACAGTGAGAGAGGATGCAGTGGCGATAGAGCAGAGGGCGAAGCTGGCTGAGGGGTTGACACTGATGGACGTTTTAGGTCTTAGGGACTGATTCTACAGGGGCGGGGGGCAAGGAGGAGGTCAAGGATTTAGAAGCTGCAGGAGGAGGGAGCACGTCAACGTGGTTGATGTGGAGTGGTGTCTGGAGCGGGTTTACTATGGGGACTTGTATTAGTTTGCGCAGCCTGGGGGTTTCAACAACAGAAATTTATCCTCTCACAGTTCTCGAAGCTGGAGGTCTGAGATCAAGGTGTCAGCAGGGTTGGTTGCTCCTGAGGCCTCTCTCCCTGACTTGTAGACGGCCGTCTTCTCCCTGGGTCCTCACACAGTCGTCCCTCTATGTGTCTGTGTCCTTATCTCTTCTTATAAGGACCCCAGTCACACTGGATTAGAGCCCACCCGTATGACCTCATTTTCATGTAATTGCCTCTCTAAAGACCCGATCTTCAAATACAGTCACGTTCTGAGGTCCTGAGAGATAGGACTTCAGCATCGGAACCTGGAGGGGCAGGGACCACATCAGCCCCTAACAGGAAAGGATCGAGCTCTGTGTCCTCCAGCCATTCCCCGGGAGCCATCAACTTCCCACTGTTAACAGACACTGACTCAACAGCAGGGAGACTAGAGCGACGTCCCAGGGACCAGGCGGCCAGCAGTTTCTCTGGTCCAGAAAACAAGAAATGCCCGATCACTGAGCAACTGCCGTGTGATGGGTACATTCCATGGGTACATTCCATCCTCAGAGGAGGATGCAGGCAGCTGCTGTCATCCTTGTCCTAGAGACTAGGAGACCGAGGTCCAGAGAGCTCAAAACACTTGCCCGGGTTCCCACAGCTCACAGGAGCAAGTTAGCCTGCACATCTGCCCAGCTGCCCGCCGGGCCCGGACTCCACTCAGGACCTCGCACCGTATCCCTTGGGGGGACCCTTTGCTTCTGTGTCACCCATCTCTTGGCTGGCAGAGCCCAGGCCAGACAAAGGTGCCCCTACTTCGCCAGAGATGTGCCCGTGGAAACAACAGGTAGCTCCTGGGCCATCGGAGCCTCCGGTCAATATTTACCCAGTAATTCAAGCAAGCAATAAACAGCTTACAGGTAGCTTCCTTCACACACACCACGCAAGCTTCCTCAGCCATTGGACTGGGCCCAGCCCTTGTGAGTCTGGGCCGGGGGGAGCAGTGGCTCCAGCCCTGCTGTGCAGGAAAGCCCCCAGGGGAGCTTTGGAAAATCCTGGTGCCCAAGCCACCCTAGACCAGTGAAATCAGAGCCTTGGGGATGGGACTCAGGCCTCAGGCTCCACTATTCTTATAAGGCTCTCCAGTGTGCAGCCAAGGCCGAAAAGATGCAGTAAGACTCCTTACCGTCCCTGTCCCCAAGGGGGTGTGACACTCAGCACAGGGCCCCCTCCCCTGCACATTCCCACCTCCAGCCACCGTCATACAGATGGACACATTCACTCGTGGGTGTACACACACAGTCAGGCATGCACGCACACGCCGGGACCATCCCTCCTAAGCCCGCTGGAGACCAGTCTGTCAAAGGCCAGAGTTAGGCTTCTCCAGGTGACAGAGCACGAGTCACTCACCCTAGTTCCCCCTCCAGCACCCCAGCATGGACGATCCTAGCAGGCGGGCTCAGCCCTCTGTGCCGGTAGAGTAAAGGTTCCAGGCCCAGCCCCCGAGATGCCCATTCCAGGAAGAGATATTCTGACAGGTAGCCAGCACGGAGCATCAGAGTTGGGGAATGAGAGGGGACTTGGCAATGGTGCCAGCCCCTCTTTTCTGTGGCCCAGAGAGGTGCAGGGATGTAGCTGGGGCCACACAGGAAAGGGCCGGCAGAATGACCAACCACTTCTCTCTGGGGATGGCTCTGTTCACACATTCAACCCTCACAACCTCAGAAGTAGGGGAGGCTTTTTTCCCCATTTTAGAAATGAGGAACCTGAAACTGAGGACTTTTTTCCCTCTCTTTTTTTCCAATTGATGCACATAACATAAAATTTACCATGTTAACTATTTTTAAGTCTACAGCTCAGTGGCATTAAGTATATTTACACTGTTGTACAGCTATCACCACCGTCCATCTCCAGAACTTTTTCTTCTCCTCCCCCCAGCCCATGGCAGCCACCGTTCTACTTTCTGTCTCTATGAGTTTGTCTACTCTAGTTACCTCATATAAGTGGAACCAAACCGGATTTGTCTTTTTGTGACTAGATTATCTCACTTAGCGTAACTTTCTCAAGGTCCATCTGTGTTGTAACATGTCCGAATTTCCTTCCTTTTGTGTTGGGTCTTCGTTGCTGCACGCGGGCTTTCTCTAGTTGTGGCGAGCAGGAGCTACTCTTTTTTTGCGGTGCACGGGCTTCTCACTGCAGTGGCTTCTCTTATTGAGGAGCACAGGCTCTAGGTGTGTGGGCTTCAGTAGCTGTGGCACACGGGCTCTAGAGCGCAGGCTCAGTAGTTGTGGCCCACGGGCTTAGTTGCTCCACGGCATGTGGGATCTTCCCGGACCAGGGTTCGAACCTATGTCCTCTGCATTGGCAGGCGGATTCTTAACCACTGCGCCATTAGGGAAGCCCTCCTTCCTTTCTAAGGTTGAATAATATTGCATTGTATGGATATACAATTTGTTCAACCATTTTTTCATTGGTGGGCATTTGGGTTGTTTCCACATTTTGACTATTGTGAACAGTGCTGCTATGACACGGGTGTACAAGCATCTGTTCAAGTCTCTGCTTTCAGTTCTTTTGTGTATATACCCAGAGTAGAATTGCTGAATCAAATGGTAATTTTATGTTTAAATTTTTAGAGGAACCGCCATACAGGCAGACGTCAGAGATATGGCGGGTTCGGTTCCAGACCACCACAGTAAAGTGAATTTCACAATAAAATGAGTCACACGAATATTTTTGTTTCCAAATGCATATAACAGTTATGTTTACACTGTGTTCATCAGTGATATTGGCCTATAATTTTCTCTTTTGTGATATTTTTGTGTGTTTTGGGTATCAGGATAATGCTGGCCTTATAGAATGAGTTTGGAAGCGTTCCTTCCTCTGTAATTTTTTGGAATAGTTTCAGAAAGATGGGTGTTAGCTCCTCTCTAAATGTTTGGTAGAATTCACCTGTGAAGCCGTCTGGTCCTGGACTTTTGTTTGTTGGGAGTTTCTAAATTACTGATTCAATTTCATTACTGGAAATAGGTCTGTTCGTATTTTCTGTTTCTTCCTGGTTCAGTCTTGGGCGATCGTACCCTTCTAAGAATTTGTCCATTTCTTCCAGGTTGTCCATTTTATTGGCATAGAGTTGTTCCTAGTAGTCTCTTACCATCCTCTGTGTTTCTAACTTCTCCTTTTTCATTTCTGATTCTACTAATTTAAGACCTCTCCCTTTTTTTCTTGATGAGTCCATATGTGCAATAGCATTATCTCTAAAAAAAAAAGTTATATCTTCATTAAGAAATACTTTATTGCTAAAGAATTCTAACCATCATCTGACAGTGTAGGGTTGCCACAAACCTTCAACCTTTAAAAAAAAAAAAAGGCAGTATCTGTGAAGCGCAATCAAATGAGGTCTGCCTGGACTGTTTTCCACAGCAGCTGCATTGTTCCCACCAACAGTGCATAAGGGTTCCAATTTCTCCACATCTTCATCAGCACTGGAAGGGTGAAGTTCACACCCAAACATCTAAGTGCAAGAACTTGCTTTTAGCCATTGAAATAACACATGTGGAGCTCTTGAAACAGTGGCTTAGGTGGATTAAGTGTTCAGCTGTTACTGCCAGTAACAGTGCTGCTACTATTAACAGCACTACTGCCATCACTACCACTAACATCACCACTGCTCTTACTACCGCTAATGGTACCACTGCTATCACTATGACGACTGTCGCTGCTGCTACCACAAGGCTTCCAAGACAGGAATCAGCCGGATCTGTCTCACCACACAGCTGTAACCCCATCCCTGTATCTGGGGTATTATTATTATCGTGGTTGGGGCTGAAGGAGAAAAGATCAAGGACCACCAGGGCTTTGTTTTTTTGTTTGTTTTTTTTTTGTTTTTTGCGGTACGCTGGCCTCTCACTGCTGTGGCCTCTCCTGTTGCGGAGCACAGGCTCTGGACGCACAGGCTCAGCGGCCATAGCTCACGGGCCCAGCCGCTCCGCGGCATGTGGGATCTTCCCGGACTAGGGCACGAACCCGTGTCCCCTGCATCGGCAGGCGGACTCTCAACCACTGTGCCACTAGGGAAGCCCAGGGCTTTGTGATTGACTCCCTATTTTAGCATTTCTCAGCAAGTAGACTGTTGCCCGCCTGGATCAGAATAACCTGTGATGCTGGCTTTAAATTCAGATTCTGGGTCTCCCTCTCAGACTGGCTGGGGCGGGAGGGGAGCAGGTGAACACTTGCTGGATGCAAGCCCCCTGGGGATTCTCCACTCAGTAGGACTGAGCAACCTGGCCCACTGGTGCTGGGGCAGGAGCCCCATGCATAGCTTTTTGGTTTTGGTAATATGATCCCTCACCAAAAAAAAAAAAAAAAAAAAAAAATAAGAACAAGAACAAGAAGGTGTGATTTACCTTCTTTTCCCTGCACTTGTGAATTTCTAAATTTCTCTGGTGATCCTGTATTAGTTTTATACTGAAAAGTAAACATTTTTTAAAAACACCTAGAAATTCTGAGGCACTTATACCCTTTTAAATAGCTTTATGGAAGTATAACCCATACACAATAACTGCACTTACGTAAGTGTACAATTTGATACATTTTGACACATGTGTATACCCATGAGCCCACTTCCATATTCACAATAGTGAACATATTCATATCCCAAAAAAGTCTGTCGTGTCTCTTTGTGTAGGCACCGTTTGTAGTGTCCTCTGGCCACTCCTTTCCGCGCATGTACTCTCCACCTCTCCCCAAGACCTCCAGCATCAGAATTTGTAGGTTATTAGGAAAAAAAGGTGTCTGTACCCTTTGCCAATGAGCACTGCTGTCAAAACAACCTTGGTGACTACCTGGAATTACAGACCAAGTCTCAGCCACTGGGAACAAACTAAGCAGGAAGCAGCCCAGGGGAGCGTGGGCTGAAGCAAACAGGGAGGCACCACGAGGAACAGAGAGATGGGATAGGTCACCAAGCGCATGCGCAGGCACCGGTCTCTGTGTCTGGAGTGCCCTCCTCTGGCATCATCCAACTTTCAAACTCTTATTCATCCTTCAGAATCCACTTCTCCTGAGAAAGCTCACTTGGTCTATATCCCCCCAGTGGCCTTTTCTCAGGGATGGTGTCCAATGGCAGGGAGCATCTTCTGCTGAGCATTAAACAGGATCGGAGGACCTGGGACATCGTCCCGG
Organism: Neophocaena asiaeorientalis asiaeorientalis; assembly: GCF_003031525.2. NCBI lineage: Eukaryota > Metazoa > Chordata > Mammalia > Artiodactyla > Phocoenidae > Neophocaena > Neophocaena asiaeorientalis. The sequence goes on along the minus strand of NW_020174929.1, from coordinate 2,072,168 downwards.
CCACCTCCCAACATCAGAAACTGTGATATCTAAACCTGCCCCAAAAGACAGACCTCTCTCTCCTTTTCTGTAGACCTTCCAAGGAAGGTTCACAAATGCCCATGGCAGTGCCTAACAGCCTCCTCAGTTATGTCCTTGGCTACTCCAGCCTGACACTTGGCCCTGCCCACCCTCCCAAAATCACCTGTTGGAGTCTCCCTGGCTGGCCCTGCTCCCAGCGCCCCTGCCAGCTCCTGAGCGTAGGGTCCCTGGAACCAGGCCTGTAGCCCCTCCAGCCACCTGTAGGGAGAGGGCCAAGGGGAGAAAGGGAGGCAAGCAGGACTGCGGAGAAGTCAGACCCGCGTCCTGCACTCTCGGGGTCAGGACAGCTGTGGTGCGGTGCGCACGGGCTGACTTCCTTGGGGACAGCGCACATCCGGCCTCCCTACCAGACTGCGCATTCCTCCACCCAGGGACTTTGACAGAAGCACCGCAATAACCACCACGCCAGCAGCTGAGATCTGCTGAGCTCTTGCTACGTACCAAATTCTCCTGCACACGGTATCTCACTGACTCCTTGCAGAAACCCCATAAGAGGGGCCGTTATTCTCGCTACTCCTCACAGAAGGCATAGAGGGCCAACTTGCCCAGTCACACAGCTGAGGTGGGTCAGAACCAGGATTTGTGGGCCTCCCTGAAAGCTTCCCTCCCCCGGAACCCCATACCCAGTGTGTAACAAATGAAAATCAGTTTGCACACCTGACCGTGGAGCTCTCCATCTGGGGTCAGCCTCCAGCCTGGGCACACCATCCCCAGGGCTTTGGGACAGAGCTGTGTCCCGTGCTGTTGCAGAGCTGAGGCCAGACGGCCACAGCCCGCTGGAGGCCCTCGTTCCTGGAGCCGACCCGCAGGTCATGGTAAGTGTTGGGGATTGTGATGGTGGCTGAGCCCTCATCTGTGCTCTCCAGGCTGCACGACATTCTCTCCGTTTGTTTACAGGAGAAGCCTTTACTGGGTCTTCTCAGAAGAGAGGTTGGCTTCCCACCTCCCCAAGCAGCCAGACACAGAGCTGCCTTGTCGTGAGGAATAAACTGAAAGGAATTTTGAGTTTCTGGGCAACCAGACAAGGAGGAAACAGAGAGTCTGGGAGGAGGAAGGTGAGACCAGGAGGAGGGTCCGAGGAGAGGGGACAGCATGGCAGCTGGTGCCCTGCACGTGGGAGCTGCCACCACAAAATCCTCCTGCGCGGTGGCCACAGAACTCCGGACAGTATGCCCCTTGTCGCGTTTAAACGTGTCTGCTGTGTTGTCCCGAGAGGTGAATGTCCCCTCCGTGTTATCCAAGCCTTGAGCAAAGGTCAACCTCCCCCAAAAGTGGTACATCTTTGGTGCTTTGGGACGTGAAGGAAGAAGAACGGCATCCAGCGGGTCTGAGAGAAGACCCTTCTGTCAGTCATTCCCAACCCCCGAGTCAATTCTGCCTATACCCGTGTCCTCAGCTCTTTTTTGAGAGGCCTGCGTACGAAAAAAAAAAAAAAAAAAAAAAATTAACTACAGTAACTGAACCTGAAACTCTGTATCCACTAAACACTAATTCTCCATCTCCCCTCCTCTCCGCCCCTGGCAACCTCCATTCTACTTTCCATCTCTATGAGTTTGACTCCCTTGGTACCTCAGGTAAATAAATGGAATCCACAGTATTTGTCCTTTGTGACTGGATTCCTCACTTACCATAATGTCCTCAAGGCTCATCCATGTTGTAGCCTGTGTCAGCATTTCCTTCCTTTTGAAGGCTGTGACGTATTCCATTGTATGGTTGGACCACATTTGGTTTATCCATTCATCCACTGATGGACACTTGAGTTTTTTCCACCTTTTGGCTTCTGTGAATAACGCTGCCATGAACATGGATGTCAAACTATTTTTTCAAAATCTTGTTTTCAGTTATTTTGGGTTTATAGTCGAAAGAAGAATAGCTGGGTTATCTGGCAATGCTATGTTGAATTTTTTGAAGAACCGCCATACTGTTCGCCACAGCGGCTGCCCCATCTTACATTCCCACCAGCAGTGCACAAGGGTTCCAATTTCTCCACATCCTCTCCACGCTTGTTACTTTGTTTCCTCAGCTCTTTTTACCTCACTACAGCTCTCGACGTCTCTCTACTTACCGCCAGTGAAAAGTGGAAATATTCACTCTTCCAATGCATTTTTCCTCCAGAACTTCCAATTTCTGTACGGTTCCTTGTGCTCAGTGTTTTACTTAATATAAAATAACATCCATATGACTTAATACTTCCTGCCTCATCTTGTTTGGCTCTGGTCCGGATCTGGAAGGAGGTTACTTTGACCTGTATGTGGGCGTCCCGATGGCCACTGACCCTGGGCCTCAACTCTGGAAAGGGCTGGCTGTGAGCTGAGGGCTATTAAGAGGTCTTCACCTCTGTCGCTGATTGGGTAAAAAAACCTCTCCATTCATTGGTGGAATGTGGAGTTTTTACAGAGATATTCCTAAGCTTAATCAGAAAAAGACAGTCCCAAAGAGGCCGCCACACATAAAAGGGCCGCCCTGGTGAGAATCAGCATTTTAAGATTAAAGGACCTTCAGAAGATTTTATGTCCTTGCCCTCTCTCAAAAACTGCATGGCAAAAAAAAAAAAAAACTCCATGGCAGAAGAATATCTGCCCTCTTCTTACAAATCTTAAAGGAGAGAAGAGCTTTCTGTGTATTTCTTAAATTATACTGCTATGGTCTGAAAGTTTGTATCCCCTCCAAATTCATATGTTAAAAATCCTAACCCCCAAAGTGGTAGTATTTGGAGTTGGGGCCTTTGGGAGGTGATTAGGTCATGAGGATAGAGCCCTCATGAATGGGATTAGTGCCCTTATAAAGGAGACACCCCAGAACTTCCTAACCCTTCAGTCATATGAGGACACAGCCATCTATGAGGAAGCTGGCTCTCAGCAGACACTGAGTCTGCTGGCACCTTGATCTTGGACATCCCAGCCTCCATAACTGTGAGAAATAAATGTCTGTTGTTTAAGCACCAGCCACCCCGCCCCCCAGTCTGTGATATTCTGTTATAGCCGCCTGAATGCACTAAGACGCATAACACTGGAAAAAAAAAAAAAAAAACAGAGATGGTGGGAGGCTAGGGAAGGTGACAGCAGCTGTTGAGTAGCTACTCTGTGCAAACACCATGCTCAGTGTTTTATATATTCTATATCATAGAACTCTCACACTCCTGAGGGATATGTAGTATTAGCCCATTTTACAGATTAGGAAGCTGAGGCCTACAAGGAGTTAGCAGCTTGCTCATTAATGATGGTGATGCAAGCCCAGATGTATCCGCCCCCCAGAATTATGCTTCCTCCAAACAGCCACCTGCTGCCAACCAACACGAGCTACTGTCTGCTGTGGTGGGAAGAGGGGAGGTGGGCGTTGGTGCTGAGGCTTCAGCCCTCTGCTCCTCAGGCTCAGGGCTGGACATTCACTTTTCCCGCCAGGTGAGCAGTCTCCGGAGGTCTGGCCTCCGCTCAGAGAAGACTGCCTTGAAAACAGGGTAGTGTTTATCCACTTATTATGACCAGATGGTGACAGGATGCCTGGCTCCCAATCAGCGACCATCTCCTGGCTCAGGAAGTCAAATCAAGGCCAGAGCCAGACTGATATGCAGAGAGTCCATGCAAAGTGGAATCAGGATTTTTAATGCATGTTTTGTTGTGGTAAAACACACATAAGATGTACCATCTTAACTATTTTCAAGTGTACAGCTCAGTGGCATTAAGTACACACACACTGGTGTGCTACCATCACCACCATCCATCTCCAGGACTTTGTCATTTTTCCAAACTGAAGCTCCATCTCCATTAACCACTAACTCCCCCTCCCTCTCCCCCAGCCCCTGGCACCCACCCTTCTACTTTCTGTCGGTGTGAATCTGACTACTCTAGGACCTCCTGTAAGTGGAATCGTGAAGCATTCGTCCCTTTGAGGCTGGCTTATTTCACTTACCATAACGACCTCAAGGTGGAATTTAGGAATTTTAAGAATCCTTTGCACAAAGTGCTGTGGCCTAGTGAATCAGCCGCCCTGCTGAGGGGTTCCACACCCTTTGGCCTGCACTAGATAAACACCCAGAAACCCACGCTGGCCTCTCCCCGCGGACCCCACCTTCAGCAGAGCCTGTCACGAGAGCAGCTCTCCTCTTCACTTCTGCACACTTCCAGACCTCGCAGAAGCCCCCAGGTGTCCGGATTACTTTTCACTAACTGGTTTTAGAGGATTCTTCCCAGTGAGAGCTGCACAGGCCCCTTAATCTCATCAGGATTAAATGCATTCCCAGCCACACGGGGGAGGGGGTGTTCCCTGGGGCAGGCATCCTGAATCAGCAACGGCCTCCTGGCGCTGGAGGCTCTTGGTTGCTTCCTGTAGAGCCGGGCACTTGCCCACCTTATTCTAGTCTTCTGCCCACTTACGCCATCCACTCAACTACAAACCCCTTTCTGGAACTCTCCAAACTGAAGACGACCCCTGGGACCCTCCCCACCCTGCCTCACTCCGGCTGCCCCACCATCCGGCTGCCTGCCTGTGCCCACCTCACTGCTCCGAGGACAGACTCTCCATCACTCATTCCTTGGGGGTCAAGGTCACTCATCCCTCCCACCTACCGCCCCACCCCGGCTGCCCAGACTACCCAGGCAGCTCCACCCCACACTCCTGGGAGCACAGACCCAGGATTGCATCACCCACACCTTTAGACTGCCAGTGCCACATGGGCAAGGACTCTGCTATTTGTCTTGGCTGCACCTTTTTCATTAATTCCCTGCTGCCCTCGTTTAAGGCCCCATAAAACGACAGGATAGAGAGAAATAAATAACCAATTGGCCGTTGGCGCTCCCTTTATAGGGGAGAGGTTGGGAGGGCCCTCCTTTCCAAGTTCAGAAGTAAAAATGTCATCTTTCACCTCAATAAGGAGAGGAGTCTAGGAGGCCTTGTGGAGCTCGCCAGGCTTCCCTCTGAGCCTGGACCCGTCTCCCTCCAAAAAGCCTTCTGCCCCAAGCAAAGTCACCCGCAGGACCCCTCTACATCTCTCGTCTCATCCCATCTCCCAACTTCCGACTCCCCACTGCCTTGTTACCCGTAACTGTCCAGAGCTGCTCCCTTCCCCCCCACACCGTAGGCTTCACCACCACCCCATTTTCCTTCCCGGATCCCAGACTGATGAAGTTCTCCCCTTTTCCTGCTTTCCCAAGAAACCTGCTCTACTGGGCCTCTCTCACCTTATTAGTAACTGATGGAGAATAAAACCAAGGGATCTTCCCCCTAAGCATCTTCCTTATCTTGTCCCAAGCATAGGGGCAGTGTGGACCACCCGCCCCAGGGGGGTGCAGGGGGAGAGGCAGGGCCAGCCTGCCCTGGTTCCCAGGGAGCCTTGGACCTCTCGTGCCCCCATCGGTTATCCTGATCGACTCTCTGGAAGACCCAGGTGACAAACCTCATCACCTCTCTCTGCGGCAGAAGCCTCACTTCCAGAACAACTTCCCACCTCTGCATCGTAGAAGCCACCTGCCTTTTCATCTTACTCTCTGGCTCATTTGTAAAAAGTGAGGGAACCCCCTTTTCATAGACACTCAGACGCACTGCTGTCATCCCCTCCCATCTGGGCTGGGATGCTGACCCCCCCCTACCCCCAGCAGCTCGCCCCACGCCTCCTCAGTGTTGCCAGAGTAACCTCAGCCAGGCAGCACCGGGAGCCAGAAACCCTAAATGATTCCCTGTCTCACACAGAATGAAGCACTCGAAGCCCTGAGCACTCTGACCCCAGCTGCCCTTTCCAGAACTGCCTCCATGACCTCAGTATACGTATCTCACCCTACAGCCGAGAGTACCTACTCATCCTTCCAAGAATGGGTATGGTCTTCCCTTCTTTCAGGGAAATGTGCACTTAAGCAAGGGAGAATTTAAAGAAGGGAGCTATCATATTGTGTCTGATGGTGGTGGGAATGATCCAGGAGAGAAAGAACTGGTGAGTCTAAAGGGAGAGGGGAGGTTTGCTAAAGCCACGTCCTTGAGCATCAGGAAGGAATGGGGTCCAGGCCACAAGGCGAGGAGGGAGTGGCCTCATATAAGAGCAAGGACAGCATGGCCATGCCCAGGGAGGAAGGAAGGGACAGATGCAGGGCTGGGAGCACATGCGGGCTTCTGTTTTCTCAGCGACATAAGAAGCTGAGACAGAGTGGGTGGGTAGGGGTGTTGGAGGTCTAGGGAGACAGAAGGAACGAAATACAGGATGAGATCAACTATGAAAACATACATCTACATATGAGTAGCTCTGTTTCTCTGTCTACTTAACTATCTGTCTACATACCAGCCCCCTCTCCCCCTATCAAGCCTGGAGAAATATACATCAGAAGGTAATGTGAGGCTGCATCTGTTTTATGGGGGTGGGGCTCCTGTTTCCTTCTTTGCATATGTTTATATTTTCCAAAATTTATCCAGTGAGTGTGAATTAATTTCATAGTTAAAATGGAACTTTTCACGATAAAATTAGTTACAAGTTGGTATCTGAAGTAGAACAAAATGGTCACCTTAGAGAGCAAGTTAGGAGAATCTTAAACCAGAGTCAGCCTTGAAGGGAAAAGGCAGATTCTAACCCAAATATGAATAGAGAGGGGTCTGCTTCCTCCATGGGGGAAGACGCTAAGTAGTCATAATCTCAGTCTCTCTCTCTACACGTGCACGCATGCGCGCGCACGCACGCACATACACACCAGGAGATGTGGGGCTGGGGAACGGACAGGGCTAAAATGCTGGGCTCGTCCCTCTGTCTGGAGCCCCGCATTCATGGAAATCCCATGTCCCTGGCTCTCCAAGACCAGCCCAAGTCTCACAGTCTGTCCAGTTGACGCCGTAAGGACCCTGAAGCTGTCCACACGAGTGGTCTCTGCACGTGTACCTCTCAGGAAGGCAGCAGGGCACACAATGTAGAAAATTGCAACCTGGGGAAGAAAGATAACAGCACACCATTGAAATAAGGCTGGGCTGGCTGAGCTTCCGGAAGAAACAAACACCAAGAATGAGCCTCGAATTTTGCCCATGAATGCTGAGAGAGGACCGTCCTGGGCCTTTGAGGTTGTCACCATCTGGACCCTGAGTGTACACGGCAGTAAACGTCACAAAGATACATGACAGAAGGCCTCTCTCCAAGCTGGGCTAATGTTCCAAGCCCCGGTTGCCTTACAGACCAACAAGAATGGGTTAAAACTAAGACAGCGTGACACTAAAGTACAGGCAGCAAAAGAAAAACAAATCAGTTGGCTGACAGCAAACCTAGGTGCATCTAAAGACTGGGATTCCAGGCTTTCACTTTCATGTGGTGCGTTCAATCCCTGTTCGGGGAACTGAGATCCCGCAAGCCACACAGTGCAGCCAAAAAGAAAAAAAGACACAGTCTGCAGAGTGAAAAGGGCCTGCTACAGAATGGCAGGAAATATTTGCAAATTCTATTTCTGATTAGGGGTTAACACCCAGACTCTATCAAGAACTCCTACAACTCAACAACAACAACAAAACCAAACAACCCCATGAAAAATGAGCAAAGGACTGAGTACACATTTCTCCAAAGAAGACACACAAAGGGCCAATAAGTATATGAAAGTAGCTGCACATCACTCGTCATTAGGGAAATGCAAATCAGAACTAAGGAAGGAAAATTTAGGTTAAATAGCTGGAGGGAAGATGCGGGCAGGCCTGTGCAATTCTGAAACGGTCTATCCTGGAAGAGTGAGGCGTCTGTTTCATTGGAGTGCTTGAAGCATGAGATTAGACTCCCTGCTCACCCGGAGTGAGTTCCGGGGCCGTGAACTCGAAATCCGGCAGAGCATGCGCTGTTGCTGCCCTCCTGCACCCCTGGGCACGCTCTCCAAGGACCAGCTGTGAAGCCGGGGAGGGACTTCGCAGAAGGTAAGAGGCGGAGCCCCGCCCGGGTCTCTGACCCCACCTCCCGCCGTCCACTCAGCACCGCCAGCTGCCACCTGCCTGACACCAACCGTCTTGAGAGGCCACCAAAATCTCAGCCACGTCTTCATGTCTAATTGCAGCCACTCTCCCTCCTCCGATCCTCTTCGCCTCTCTGCCTCAGTCCTCATTCCTATTTCTTTGTTATCAAAATCAGACTCCCTGCTCACCCGAGGCTCCATCTCCCGTGGCTGTTACGGGTGTTCTCTTTTCTGCACAAGTTTGCTGCCCACATGCCCCAGCCGCTTCCCCCTTCCAGTCTGTTCTTTCCCACCAGGGCCCTTGAACCTCACGGAGCAAGGGGACCAGTTTTTTGCTTTTTTTTTAAAACATCTTTATTGGAGTATAATTGCTTTACAATGGTGGGTTAGTTTCTGCTGTATAACAAAGTGAATCAGCTATACATATACATATATCCCCATATCTCCTCCCTCTTGCGTCTCCCTCCCACCCTCCCTATCCCACCCCTCTAGGTGGTCACAAAGCACCGAGCTGATCTCCCTGTGCTATGCGGCTGCTTCCCACTAGCTATCTATTTGGGACCAGTTTTTAAGTCCCTCAAATCTACAAGACCTCTCCCATCAAGCGAGATGGTACCTGTCCTCTCCCCTGGGGTAGTCTAAACACACATCTCAAGAAAAAGACTTTATTGCCTAGACAATTGGAGATAAGGAAAGATCATCTGTCTGTCCAAATGGCTTGGGCTGGGCCAGAGTTGTGGCATTGTCAGAGTGATTTTAGTACAGACCCTGCTAGACATTAGGCTCTTACAAACTCTAGATAAGGACCTGGTCTTTATAAGGCTTGGAGGAGTGGAAGGGAGGCCGGGAGTTGCGTGAGAGTTGCCACTGTAGATAAGGAGTATATATATTTTGTTTAACCAGACCTGTCCTTTGGCTGGAAACCCCAATGAAGTAGCATCCATCAAATCCTTTTCTGATTTACACGAATCCCTGATTCCCCTGATAAGGAAAAGTGTAAGTCAACACAGCTCTGTTGTAATTGGGTGTTACCTGCCCAGATACCAGACTTTTTATCTACACATTCTTTTGCAGGTTCCCTTCAGCTTTATCTGCCTTGTAGGTGCGACCAAATTATCATGTGTGTGTATGTGTGTGTGTGTTCCAAGGGCCCATTCATGAATATGTCCCAAAGAAATGCCACAGAGAATTAGTGACTTAGAATCCAACGAGGGAAAAAAAGGGAGGTGGCAGGAAGATGATGGATCTATTTAATAATCATACCTAAGCCTTCCCATATTGTCTGCTCCACGGAGATATCTGCAATCCATCACCCGTAACACGGGGAAGCCAACCCCAGGGCTGCCCTGATAAGAGGCCAAGGCTGTGGTAAATCACCCCACACCTCTGGACTCAGTTTCTCCATCTATGAAAGGGAAAATTGTATCTACCACCATGTAGCTATCACGAGGATAAATGAGCTGCGTTACACCAAGTGATCTTAAAGCAGGAAGGCTGGTGGATTAAATAAAGATTTACAAAGAATTACGTCTAAATGATCATTATGTATGATGTGCTTCATGACGCTGATAAATGATGCCTGGAGGGGACCCCAGAGAGAACCTACTTCCAGTGTCTCATTTTCCAGATGAAAAAAAAAGCACACCACCTCCACCCCCGCTTTTCCTCTGCTGGTCAGGTCAGTACCCAGGGAAGATAAGTTCAAGCAGCAAGTCACTGGTAGCTCAAAGTCCATCCTTCTACCCTGAAGAGTGATACTTAGAATTTTTAGCAAGGCAGAGAAACAGCTGTGACACAATGTTAAGCAACACAGCAGAATACAAACCAGGACACATCCAGTGACTGCAGCTGTGCTGTGTGTGTGCCTGGGAGAAGCAGTATTTCGAAATGAAAGAAAATACTTGTGTCTGAGAGTGGGTTTTAGTTTAAAACTTCATCTCCAATGTTACTGCTTTGGTACTGGTCTCTTAACAAGTTGGGACACTCTCTTTGCCAAAGTGTTTTTTTGTTTTATTTATTTTATTTTTGGTCGTGTTGGGTCTTCGTTGCTACACGCGGGCTTTCTCTAGCTGCGGCGAGCAGGGGCTGCTCTTCATTGGGGTACGCAGGCTTCTCATTGCGGTGGCTTCTCTTGTTGCAGAGCACGGGCTCTAGGCGAGCAGACTTCAGTAGTTGTGGCACTCGGGCTCAGTAGTTGTGGCGCACGGGCTTAGTTGCTCCACAGCACGTAGAATCTTCCCGGACCAGGGCTCAAACCCGTGTCCCCTGCATTGGCAGGCGGGTTCTTAACCACTTAGCCACCAGGGAAGCCCCTGCCAAAGTGTTTTTATACAGAAGTGTAAAAAGTACAAAAGTGCCCCCGCTCTGACTCCCCAATCCTGTTCTCCCCTGGGGTAACTAGCTTTAAGTTGCCAGTGTCTTTCCAGACATTTCTTAGATACAAACCTAGTTCTAAATGTTTGTATCGATGTGCTTTTTCATTGAAAAGCAGGTGAGCCTCCCTGGTCTTGGTCTTGCTACTCAACAACCAGGAACAACCTGTCCTGGGACAACAGCGGAGGGGGGTGGTGTGGAAGATGCACTCTCCACCCATAGACCAGGAAAATGTGACTGTGGACCAGGGTGAGGACAGTTCATTCACCTTTCTAAGGGGAGACTTTACTCCCAGAAAACACTGACTCAGCCTGGCTCCTCCCGGCCCAGCTCCTTCCCCTTCAGCCCGAAAGCACCCAAGTTGTTGGCCTGTGGACTCAGCCAACATTGCTGAGTCAGACGCCAGCTTGAAGGAGGGAGGCTCTGAGGCAGCAGTGAGTCAGTGTGCGTGAGTGACTTGAGAAAAACCATTTAACAAGAACTGTGGGGACAGCAGGTGGAGTGGGAAGGCATTATGTGCAACATGTATGTTCTGCGTGTGGATAACATTCCTGGGAAATCCACCATCCTCCAGGGCCCAATTCAAGCACCATCTTCATAAAATATTCATTTATTCTCAACTCTGGGTGCTCATAATTACTCATCCAAACGTTGGAATAAGGGACTTTCAGGATGTGCTGCCCCAGCACCCCCAAGTATAGGGACCCCCCTCATTCACACACCATCCCCATCAACACACACCCCGCATCCACTGACCCCAAAACAATTGTTGCAGGTTCTCCATATTCAGAGTTGCCACATTTAGCCAAAGAAAACACAAGACACCCAGTTAACTTTTAATTTCAGATAAACAACCAATCCTGTTTTAGTGTAAGTACGTCCCATACAATATCTGGAATATACTTAGACTAAAACGGGATTGGTTGTTTATCTGAAATTAAAGTTTAACTGGGTATCCTGAATTACATCTGGCGACTCTATCCAAATTCTATATTCTCCACTGTCCAGACTACTTAATAATTTTATCTGATAATTTTATTTGTTCAAAAAGCGTATTCTAAAGACCAGGTAGTACCCTCTCAGAAATGGAAGCTTCCTTAGGAATATTTGCTACAATGACAAATAATCGTTTTTGAAACCTCCGAAAATTCGTTATAATCTTGATGTTACCTACTTCTCCCCAAGCATCCAATAAATCCTGGTCAAAATGTACACACTCAAAGTAATTCCTTTGCACATTTAGTCAGAAAGGCGCAGTGTGAAATAAATTACACAGATATCTTAACATATATCTCTGTTTAGATATCTCAACCATGTGTTATATAACTGCGGACAAAACTAATCTTCATCATCTCAGCTAACATTTATATAGTTTGTATATACAATACTTTCTAATTATGTTGTGCAACTGAATACAATCTATATGAAAACTCTGTAAGGTAAGCATTTATTATCATCACCATTTTCAAGTGGGAAAACCTTATTTTATTTTTATTTTTACTTTTACTCACAGGGACTTTTTATCAAAGAGGGGGGTTCAGAGGAACTGGGTATCTTGTTCGACAGCAACACAAAGGGTAAATGAGAAAACTAGGTCTTAAGCCAGGGTCTTCTGATTCTAAATCCTATTCTTCTTCATCTCCACACATCCCTGATGTAAAAATAAAAAGGTTAGTAGTGCATAATCTTTGCAGAAAAATTGGAAAATATGGAAAAAGAAAAAATGTAAATCACTAGATGTGTCATCACCCAAAACAACCACTGTTAAAATGTTAAAATTAACTGTATCTCCTTCCAGACATTTTCCAACACAAACAGATCATCTAAGTATGTAGATATATAGATATAGATAGATACGTAACTGGTCTTTCTGCATACTCTATATTCACCACACCTTACTAAAGTGAGCTTTTCAAAATATCTACCTGATCATGTAATTCTCTTGATTAAAACTCTTCAAAGACGTCCCTTTTTTCTAGAGATAAAACGCAGAATCCTTACCATGGTTTACACAGCCATGAACTGGCCCAAGTCTATCTCTCCAGGCTCATCTTGATTCAATCTTCTCCCACCTTACTCTACTCTCCAGCCACACTGACCATCTTTCATCTTTGTTAATCCAATTCACAAAAATGCTATCTCACTTATGTTTTAATATGCATTTATATAAATTATTAGTGAAGCTTAACTTTTTTCACAGGTTAATCGGAAATTTTCATCTCTTTTTTGTGTGAAATGTCTACTCGTGTCCTTCATCTAATTTTCTGTTGAAGCCTTGTCTTGTTCTTATTGATTTGTAAGAGCTTTTTATATCCCACATGCCACAATGAAGACTGGGCACAGCCAAAATAAATAAATGAATAAAAATTTAAAAATAAAATAAAAGAATTGAAATCATACAGTGTGTGTTCTCTCCCACAATGAAATCAAACAAGAAATCGGTAGCAGAAAAATAATGGGAAATCTCTATACATTTAGAAACTAAACAAGACACTTCTAAATAATCCATCGTTCAAAGAAGGCATCTCAAAGAAAATCACAGAACACGTTGAACTGAATGAAAATGAAAACACAACATTAAAAAATTTGAGGGACATAGCTAAAGCAGTGCTGAGAAGGAGATTTATAACACTAAATGCTTATATTAGAAAAAGAGGAAAAGTCTCAAATCAGTCATCTAAGCTCCCACCTCTAGAAGCTAGAAAAATAAGAGCAAAACAAATCCAAAGCAAGTAGGAGGAAGAAAATTATAATAAAGGCAAGGTTAAATATCAATGAAATTGAAAACAGGAAAAAAGTAGAGAAAAATCAATGAAACGAAAATCTGGCTCTTTGAAAAGATCAGTAAAATTGGCAAAACTCAAGAAAAACTGAAAATTTTAAAAAGAGAGAGAAGATGCAAACTACCAAGATCAGGAATGAAACGAGGGACATCATTTCAGACCCTGCAGACATCAAAGAATAGTAAGGGAATAATGTGATTAATTCTACACACATACGTCTGATAACTTAGATAAAATGGACCAATTCCTCAAAAACTACAAACTACCACAACTTACTTAATATGAAATAGGCCATTTGAATAGCCCTATAACTCTTAAGAAAATTGAATTTATAATTTAATTCCCCCCAAAAGAAATATCCAGACCCAGATGATTTTACTGGAGAATTCTACCAAATGTTATGAATATGAAGAAATATCACCAGTTCTACACAATCACCTCCAGAAAATATAAATGGAAGAAGCATTTCCCAATGCATTTTATGAGGCTAGTGTTACCAAATCAAGACTAAGAAATAAACAAAAAAGAACACAACAGACCAATATCTCTCATTTATATAGATGCAAAAACCTTAACATAATGTTAGCAAATAGAATGCAGCAACATATAAAAAGAATTGTATACCACCGCTAGTGAGATTTGTTCTAGGGATGCCAAGTTGGTTCAATATTTGAAAATTAATCAGTGTAATCCACTGCATTAATAGGCTAAAGAAGGTAAGTCATGGGATCATATCGATTGGTACAGAAAAAAGCTTTTGACAAAATTTGACATCCATTCATGACAAAAACTCTCTGAAAAGCAGAAATAGAGGAAAAATTTCTCTACTTGATAACATTTACAAAAGACCTACTGCTAGCACTATACTTAACAGTGAAAGGCTGAATGTTTTCTCCCTAAGACTGAGACTAAGACAAGGGTTTCCACTCTCACCACTTCTGTTCAACATAGTACTAGAAGTTCTAGCTAGAACAATAAGGCAAGTAAAGGAAATAAAAGGAATACAGATCAGAAAGGAAGAAATAAAAGCATTCCTATTTGCAGATGACATGATCATCTAAAGAGAAAACCCTGAAGAATCTACCAAAAACACGCCTCTAGAATGAATAAATAAGTTCAGTAAGGTTGCAGGATACAAGATCAACAATTAATTACATTTCTGCATACTAGCAATGAACAGGTGGAAATTGAAATTAAAAGTACAATACTATTTACAATTGCTGAAAAAATTAAATAAGAGTAAGTCTAACGAAACATGTTGTTTTGTTACATAGAACTGTATATGAAAAATTATAAAACACTGGTAGAAGAAATCAAAGAAGACCTAAATAAATGAAGAGACATACCGTGATTGTGGATTAGAAGAATCAACAGAGTAAAGACATCAATTCTTCCAAAATTCATATATAGTTTTAATGCAATTCTTGTGAAAATATCAGTAAGACTTTCTGTAGCTACAAACAAGATTATTTATGTAATAAATAGAAAGAAAAATTTATGTAGAAATACAAAAGAATTAGAATGGCTAAAATAATTTTGAAAAAGTAGAATAAAGTGGGAGGAATCTAAAGAAATCCATGCCAAAACTCATCACCGTCAAACTTTGAAAAAATAAAGACAAAGTCTTGAAAGCGGTGAGAGGAGAATGATATCCTACCTATGGGGGGAAACTACTAGAATGACAGCAAACTTCTCAGTGGAAACACTCCTGGGCATTTGTCCCAGAGCAATGAGAACCATGTCCACATCAAAACCTATCTGCAATTACTTTTAGCTGCTTCATTTATAATAGCCAAGAGCTGGAAACAACCAAAATGTCCCTCAGTAGGTTAGTGGTTAAATAAACAGTGGTGCATCCATAGCATGGGGTTCCACTCAGCAATGAGAAGGAATGAATTAATGATACAGGCAAAAACTTGGATGGATCTCAAGGACATTATGCTGATTAAAAAAGCCAAACTCACAAGGTCACATACTGTATGACTTCATTTATATAACATGCTCAAAATAACTAAGTTACAGAGATGGAGAAAATTGGTGGTTGCCAGAGATTTGGGATGCTGGGAGGGAGGGGAATGAGTGTGACTATGAAGGAGTAGCACGAGGGGGGTCTTTGTGGCGATGGAAGAGTTCTGTATCTTGATTGCAGCAGTGGTTACACGAATCTACATGTGAGAAAATGACACAGAACTATACACACTGCACCATGTCAATTTCCTGGTTTTGATATTGTACCCTAACTATGTCAGATGTAATCACTGAGGGAAACTGGGTAAAGAGCACACGTACTCTGTGATTTTATATATGTATGCAAATCAGTGGTGTATCAGCAGTCAAGGGACTTTCCTATGAGAAAAGCCCGTAAAGGGAAGAGCATTGGTAAAGAGTCTTCTCCTCGCACTTCAATAGCACGTATCTCTTTTAATTAAACATGGGTGCTGGTCTGGGATGAAAACAATGACTGCACCTTCTTCCTTTGAAAACATGGAATGTCAAAGGAAGGCTTGATCATTTAGAATGTGATATAAATTGCTTGTCACACCATAAGAAGAAAGGAGATTTCGCTTATTTGATTCCACAGTCCCCTCCTTTATAAGGACCCATCAGTCAACAAGATTATGGATTATTCTGTGTGTGCAGTCCTGTGTTAGGACTTTTTCATCTCCAAGTGCCTAAAACAATTCAGATTAGTTTAATAAAGGCAGAGTTGAATCTAGGGGTTAAAATATGTCGTAAGGGCCCTCATGACCCAGCAGGCTCTCTTCCATGAGTGAAACCTGAAGATGCACATCCCACCAACTTTGGAACCCAGCTGGGGTAGACAGATGGCTTTCTCACCATTGTCTCCAGCTAGAAAGTCTCAGGAAAATTCTGAGTACATCTTCAAATTGGCCAACTTTGGACATTTGCTCCAAGTAAGGCTAAGTGTCCCATAGAAGAGAGGATTCTGCCCCTTGAAGAAGGTATGAGAGAGGCCAAGACCTGGGACCAGCCCTCCAAAGGAGTCCTCTCTGCCCTTGAAAAGGAAATTATCAGGTGGTCCCCACCCCTGCAGGCTTGGTGCCCCAAAGAAGAAACAAGATGAACCCAAATGCACAATTTACATATAAACATGAGAGGTTGGAGACGGCAAATATGCACACATAGAACCTCAGCTTTATGAAGGCATTGATCTGAGAGGATGCCAGTGAAGTGTGAATAAGGAAATGCTGAACTGGTCTCTGAAGTGCCTGGAGGGGCTGCACTCAGATGGCTCTCATGCGGAGAGACACCCAGGAGCAGTTTCAAAGGAGGGAAAGTGTTTTGCCTCTTGAACACACAAGATTAATGGGAGGGTCCGATGAGAAAACAGATGTGATCGCTTGGTCACTGTCACCTGCAACCCAATTTGTTGTTGGTGTGATTTAGCAGAGAGCGTTAGAAGGAGGACACCCCCAACCTGAGGAGGACACAGTGAGGGGTTCAGAGTCAGCGGGCACAGTGAGAAACATGTCAGGGTTCAAGGGCCTTCTGTGAAACAAGGTAAAATAAAAGGATAAGAGAACGTGCACATGAAGAGCTCCGGGTGGTGCGTGGTGCACGGTGAGAACCCAGAGTACTGCCACCGTTCACAGCCATGGTCCTGGTTCCACAAGTCAATGTGGGGGACAGGAGGGAGCGGGTGTGGTCAGAAATAGGAGGCCAACCCAGAAGATGAAGCCAGAATGGGGTTAGACCAACAAAACCGCAAGGGCCACTCCAACTAGAGAGCCTGGGATTTTCTCTAAGAAACTCTCAGTAAACATTGATTAGATCCAACCAAATTACAGCCCGGGTGATGGGAAGGCTCTGGATTTAGATAGTGGTGATGGTGGCACAGCCCTGTGAATATACTAAAACCCACCAAACTCTACATTTTAAAATAAGGAATTTTATGATATGTGAAACATATCTCAATTTTTTTAAAAACCAAAGCCTGACAGGCTGGAGCAGAGAGCAAAGGTCAGAACAGAGCGGACATGCAGAGTCAAGTCAGAGCCTGGCCCAGAGGCCACTTGTCTTCAAACTGTCACTACCTCTGCCCACGTCGCAGGGACTTCAGGTAATTCTTCAGGCAATGAGGTCTTCTGGAGACCCAGGCCCAAATAGAGTGCCCACCCTGACCAGCATTTAGTCACCTTGCGACCTCCTCGTCCCCAGGGGACACTCTTACCAGCAGTAATGTCACCACAGTGGGGGGAGCCACCACCAAGCACAGCATAGCCGTGAGCTCCTGGGCCTGCAGGAGGGTTCCCGGACAGACAGCCGAAACTTGTCAGATGGCTGTCCACAGATCTGCCTGGACACAGGTCAGCATAGGTAGCCAGAACAGGATCACTGGGCTGAATGTAAGCCTCCTCTTCCACCCACAGCTAATAACATTAATAATATTTATTTGTTTGTTTGTTTGTTTATTCATTTATGTGCCAGGCATCACACTAAGTGATTCCCATCTCATTTAACCTTCACAGGAACCCTCTGAGATAAAAATTATTATTATACCCATTTAACAGATTTGAAAATTGAGGCCTAAAGATGTTCATTAGTTTGTTCACACAAGAGTAAGAAATGTAATTTCTGGAGACTGTCTTTTAATTACATGTTCAATATCAAACAGCCCAGAAAAAGGAGTCTTCAGAAGAAAAGTCAGAATTTTAGAGTGATCTGGTGAAGGGGGAGGGGTCGGTGGTGACAAAGACTGTCGCTTTCTACCTTGTTCAGTACTTTTAATTTTAGCAGTGAATATGTAACAGTTCAACAATAAAAACTAATAAAAAGTGTGTGTGTGTGTTTGAAGACCAGGGACAGCAGACGTAAAACAGGTGATCCTCAGGAAGTCTCTCTCTGGACCTCTCCCTGGGGTGGGTTTTGAGTGGTTTTTAGAGTTCTGGCTGGTTTTGTCAGTAGTTAACTTCATCTTCATCATCCCTGGGGTTTACCCTCTGACAGAATAGGACAAGCAGGGGAGTGTATATGACAATAAGCCAGGCCAGCACGGTAAGGAGCAGCTGGCAGGGGGCTTCCTTACCCCTTCCCTAACCTGGGTTCCTGGGCACGTCTCACCACCCCACCCCCTGGGCAGTGAGGGCCTGAGGGCTCCCATCCCTCCCAGGAAAGGCTGGTGGTGGCCTGGGTTGGATCACTAGACCCCCAAGCTAGGCCTCAGGACGATAGAGTTTCAGGTTCCCCAAAATATACAAAACCTCTGGAAAGTTTGAAACCACAGGGGACAAAAATGGGCTTCCCTTCACCTCACAAAAAAGTTCAGTAATGTAAAGGAGAAACAAAAATACGTGAAGTTTCATTAATGCTCCCATGATTATTTTTACTTTTCAAATTTCTGAACATGAAAATGTGCCGTCTACGACTTGCGTTTCTTTCCTTGACGTCGCTGTCTGGACAGGGATGCCATGAGGCCCCCGACTTGTGGTCGCATGTAGAAGACAGAGGCAAAAGACGGCAGAGCTGAAGTTGGGAACTTCTGAGCAGGCAGGGAGACCTGCCCGGATAGAGCCCCACCTGAGGTAAGTGGGTGTTGCTGTCCCAGCTCTTCACTTCTTAGGGGGAGGGAGACCTCCTCTCCCCACTTTAGATCAGAACTCCACAAGGGGTAGAAAAAACAGTATGGTGGCTTCTCAAAAAATTTACCCTACTCTGGTCCATATGATCCAGCAATTCCACTTCTGGGGATATACCCCAAAGGAACTGAAAGCACAACTAGAAGAGATGCTTGCACACCCCTATTCATAGCAGCATTCTTTGCAATAGCCAGAATGACCATCCACGGATAAGGGGTAAACAAAAGTGTTAGATACATACAATGGAATATTATTCAGCCTTCAAAAGGAAGGAAATTCTGACACAGGCTACAACATGGGTGAACCATGAAGACATTGTGCTGAGTGAAAGAAGCCAGTCACAAAAGGACAAATACTGTCTGATTCCACTTACATGCGGTACCCAGAGTAGTCAAATTCATAGAGACAGGAAGTGGAATGGCGGGTGCCGGGGGCTGCAGGGAGGAGGGGGTGGGGAGCTGTTATCTAATGGGAACAGAGTTTAGGTTGGGAAGATGAAAAAGTTCTGGAGGTGGATGGTGGTGACGGTTGCACAGCAACCTGAATGCACTTAGTGTCACTGATTGTCTGTCGATGGGCATTTAGGTTGCTTCTATGTCTTGGCTATTGTAAATAGTGCTGCAAAGAACATTGGGGTGCATGTGTCTTTTTGAATTACCATAATAATTTTTTAAACTACATGAAGGGAGGCTACATGGGAACAGTCCTCTGGTAAATATAAGAGACCCACCTGAAGAAAGCAGGCATGGCTCTGCTTCTGCACCTCCGTTTTGTCCTGCTCAGCCCGCACTTTAGGAATTTTAATGATCTGACACCACAGGGAGTTGTACACTAAAATCTTCCTGTGGCATAGTTCCTACAAGTTATTTGGCAGGAGAAGAGTGTAAAGACAGATAACAATAATAGACACCTTATTTATCACTTTCAAAAATATTCATAACTAAAAATTCTCAGAAGGGAAAAATATTCATTTTCCCTTATGCTTTCCCTTTTCTCCCAGGCCTTCATCTCTCTAGTTCCTTTTCCACCAAACATTTGTTCTTTGACTTCTGGCAATTCATTTACCTTTTCTGTTTCAGGTTCCTAGTCTACATTTGGAAATCAGTAATAACTTTTATATTCTCTCCTTTCCTTGCAGAGATTGTTGTAAGAATCCTGGAGACGGGGAAGAGGGAAATATGTAAAAATATAAAGCCATTGTGTTTATTCTTACTATTATTAAGAACTGCCTTTGGGAGATACTGACTCCTCAGGTGAGACTTACCCTAAATGATGCCAGACATGACCCAAGAGAATTACACAGCAGGCCTCTCAAGAGAGATCTGGTCCACCTGGTCCCTCACATCATGCCACAGCTGCTGCTCCCTGTTTCTTTCTGTGTGCCTAGCACAGCCCCGCAATCCTGGGTCATTTGTGGGGCAGGGAAACGTGGTAGCCAGTACCACTGCACATCCCTGCAGTGTAAAGGGATGAACTCCCCATCACCAGGAGTATTCAAATAGAGTGCAGATAATCACATCGCAGGGAATTCCTGCTTTGGGCAGGAGGTTGAAATTCTGTGTTCTCTTCCAATCCTAAGAATCCATTGATTTCTTTATTACGGGATTAGGAATCAATTGATCTGAATCTAGTGTGGGCTCCATCCCCTTCCTTGCTGTGTGACTAGCCATGTTCCTAACCTCTCTGAGCTCAGTTGCCTCAGTTATCTCTTATTATGTAATCTGCCCAACTGCTCCTGTCCTCAGGAGCCCAGGAAATCCTACCCGAGCAAGGGCTCTGAAAATCTGTTATTTTTTATTGCCATACTAGGAAGAATAGTAGTGCTGTTATTATTATTCCTGCCCTCCGAGGATGACTGCATGACCCAAGCAAAGACCACAAAGCAGCCCTCCCTGCTCAGAAGGGAAGGACTAGAGCCTGAGAGGGACTTGGGCTGGAGAAGCTGCACTCTGAATCAGCATTTCTCCCCAAGAATAGTGATTCCTTCTGTTTCTTTCCTGTTGATCTCCAGTCCTTCCGAGTGACCTTTCAGAAGCATCCCTGGAACCTTGTGAACATTGACTTTTTTTTTTAATGTCCAACCAGGGCTTCAATCCCTAGCAGGGTTTCCTTCTACTTGTACACATACCAAAAAAGAAAAAAAGGCTTGCTGAATTAATGAACCACTTCCCTTATCTATTTTTCCTGTTATCTAATTCCGAGGGGAAAGCTGGGAGCTCCGAGGGAGCTGGGAGACAGCTCACAACGCCTCCCTCCCACACGCTGAGAACAGCCTGGAGTCCCCGGGACTGAGGGACGCTGTGAGGAGCCGCAGGGACACCGCTCCCACCGCGGGTGAGTCCCCTCCTGGCCCCCGTGGTGACCCCTTCATCAGGGCAGAGAGGGAGATACACCGAGGGAGCTGGGAGGGCCCAGAGCAGGGGGGCTGGAGGATAGAAGGTCGGTGGGGGAAGAAGGGCAGGGAGAGGACCAGCCAGTGTGGACTGAGGGTGTGCAGAGGCTCTCAGGCCTTGGGGACAGGAAGGATGAGATTCTTTGCAGACCAAGCCACAGAGCCCAAGGCTTGCTTTCCCACTCTCGCTCTCTGGTTTATTTTCTTGGTTTCTCTTTCTTACAATTGGGTGTCATTTTAGTTTCGCCATTTTCTGGTTCGGCTTCCCACTTGAACAGTCAGAAATTGATGGGGATGGGCAGTCTCCCAAAAAAAAAAAAAAAAAAAAAAAAAAACAAATAAATACACGCCACACGAAAAATCAAACGATCTGACCAGGTGCCCCTGGGTCCTCTTGCCTTTGCTTCCTCCAGCCCTCCCAGATCACATGGCTTTCCTCTGGGGTCCCTGCTGTGGATGCTCTGTCTTGAGAACTGGTTAGAAAGTTTAGGAGAACCCTTCCTGACCCAGGTCAGACCTTCCTGGGATGCTTTCAGGGCAGAAATCTCACTGGCGTTTTTTTGTTGGTTTCACTGGTGAGTTAGTAAATAGGCCTCGTGGCCTTCAGGATCTGATAATTTTCTTCACCTATTCACAGGTCAAGGGTCAGTCAGGCTTGGTGTTGAGTTTAATTTTTCCTTAATTCTGGAGCCAGACATGTGATGGGAAGGAGGGGGTGAAGGTGGGTCTTAACAGGTGTACCTCAATGATTGTATTTCTCTTCCCCGAGCCCACTTTGTGCTTTCAAGAGCTTTTTGCAAACAAATCGAAATTACCTCTGCTACCTGTAAACCCACTGTTTGGGCAAATGAGCTTTGCATCTTATTTGTAGCTGAGAAAAGGGCTCAGTCTCAGTCAGAAAGAAAAGGAGACACAGTGGTAAAGACAGAGGGGCAGCTTTGAAAGCACACGGATAGAGAATGGCCAACCATTGCTTAGAAACGAAGGCTCTGGGAGAGTTTGAAACCACGTAGGTTATCTGAGCTTCGTCCACTTGCCCAAAGGTTGAAAACACACAATGGGGTATTTTAACTCTGTAGCCTTAGGAGGACTAAACAAGCGCTCATCTGGAATTGGGAAGGATTTAGCGCAAAGTCTCTTGGTGTCTGAATAGTTACTACAAATATTAACTCTGCAAAGCAGAGAATGGAAACGTGTTCCTTCTGCTATGTTTCCCTCACGCCGGCTTCCAGCGGGGTGATTCAAAAGCTGTCTCAAAACTCACCCTGGGGCTTCCCTGGTGGCACAGTGGTTGAGAGTCTGCCTGCCGATGCAGGGGCCACGGGTTCGTGCCCCGGTCCGGGAGGATCCCACATGCCGCGGAGCGGCTGGGCCCGTGAGCCATGGCCGCTGAGCCTGCGCGTCCGGAGCCTGTGCTCCGCAGCGGGAGAGGCCACGGCAGTAAGAGGCCCGCGTACCACAAAAAAACAAAACAAAACAAAACAAAAACTCACCCTGGTCTGCCTTACTTATCTTTCCCCTGCCCAACTCTGGTTCCCTTAACCCTCCCCATTTCCCCCCAGGGCTGATAGTCTCATTCTTCTGTGTGTTCTCCAAAATTAAGGGAATTTGAGAGGTTTTTAGCAGGGCAAAATCAGGGAAGCGCCCCTCTGAATTGAGGGCAAACCTTACTGTGAAAGGCTACTAGAATCCCATCACAAAATTGATTTGGCTTTTTTATTAATAGTTAGTAATGTGCTGGATTTTGTTTGTTTCTGTTAGTCTTATTTGATTAAATCAGCCTAGCGTAAAAGGATATTTAAAAGTCCCACTTTATGAACCTTTTTTTTTTTTTTTACAGAATTCATTAGAGTTCATGTTTAGCGAACTAGACATTTCCTGTTTCTTCTAAAGAATTTGTCTCTGAAAGTGACTGCATTTGTGAATTCAATTGGCAGGGAGAGGGGAAATCTTAGTTTTGTGTGCTTGGTACTGAGGAAATGTTAAGTTGCTCTTTATCCCTGTTCTAGTTCTCAAACCCAATAAAATATCCATTTCAAATGACTTTCTAATGCCTTGTTATATTTGCCAAGTGATTTATGGGACGGAAAATTCTAGTTCGGCATGTGTAAGTCCGGAGATGGTTTAGGGCTGGGACAGCACAGAGACTGAAGCAATTCAAGCGATCAATCTCCAACTGTCTAAACACAGCACCAAGTGGAGATTCGAGACAATTATCCGAATAATTGGGGGGGGGAGGCACTTTCACCTGAACTATCTAGATAAAGGAGCGACACGGGAAAATGTGCGTGACCCTGAGGGCTCTGCCTCGGCTCTCTCCACGACCACGCGAATTCGGGAGATTTTTCTCTAGGTTTTCCGATTAGGGTTGGGCATGGGAAAGGAAGGAGAGGTTTCTAGAAAAGCTTAAAGGGGCTCCCGCCGCGCCACTGGGAGAGGGGCCCTGCGCCGCGGGACGCCCCGCTGGGTCTGATAAAGTCCCGAAGCCGATCTAAGGTCAATAAACCAGGCGGCGTCAGGCTCCGGCGGAGGGTCGGAAAGGACAGGGGCGGGAGGGGAAGAGAGCAATCTCGAGGCTGTCGGCGGAATGAAAAGGAGCCGAGAACCGAGGAGGTCCCAGTCCGGGCGCCGGCGTGGGGGCGCTCGGGGCCGAGCCTGGGCCGCCGTGCTGGGCGCGCAGCCCGCGGGAGGGAGTAGGACGGGCGGACTGGGTGGGGTCCCTGCGGCGGTGACGGCGACCCTGGAAGTGTCCCGGGTCCTGGGCGAACAGACCTAACTCCGCCGAGAGTGTGAAGAAGGGAACGAAAAGTTTGGAGGGAAAAAATTAAGGAACGGAGGAGGGGTGAGATGGAGACTCCCAAATAATGAGAACACTCAAAAACACTTCTGGGAACCCTCAAAGAGCCAGAGAATTGTCCCAAAATAAGAAAAATTAGGAAAAGGATGACAGTATTAATCATTAGTCATCAATTTTCATCCCTTTTGTATGGCGCTTCAAAGTTTACAAATTCCTTTTACATAGAGTTCTTGTTTCTCCCACCGTTCGCATGGCGACAAAAGAGACTGCAAGAAGATATTCTGCCCAAAGTTACAGCACATTGCCAGGGTCCCCCGCAAAGGGGCTCGAACCGGTTGCTGAATGACTCGTCCTCATCCGAGAAGATCTTCCCAGGAGAGAGCCCAGATGAGAAGTATGCAGCTCTGCGGAAACCTGGTGGATGGAAGCCTGAAAAAGCGCTTCGGGGCTGCTAACCTCCCGGATCGGGCCCCTCCGGCCGAGCCGTCTAGTGCGAAGCCCCGAGTGCGGGTAGGGGACGAGGTGGTGGTGGTGGAGGGGGCTCCCCTGGAGGCTCGCAGGGTCCCCGCTGACACCGCGCCCTAGAGCCGGCGGGCCTCTGCAAGTGTACACCAGCGCCCTTGAGCTCTTTCCACTCTCCTGCGCTCGGCCCACAAGGCCGCGGAGATCCCTCTTAGTCCTATTCCTGGCGGGGCCGTCGCTGGTTTGGTTTGAACTCATTTCAATTATTGTGGCGCCCTGTAGGCCAGGCCACCTCGGAAGGGTGTCGCGCCCGCGATCTCCAGGGTCGGGTCTCAGGCCCCGGGTTCCCCGCGCAAGCGAATGTCCTGAGAGCAGGGTTGGTGGGCGAGAAAGCCCAGACCGCAGGCGGTGGGGTCCGGTCGCGCTCCGGGCCCGGGTGTGACCTCGGGCCTGGGCCTGGCGCTGATCAGAACGCTGCCCGGGTTGCCCTCTGCACGGGAGACCCATTTACGGAGCTCAGAGGTGGCGGGATGCTGGACGCAGGACGCACTGATGGCGGGGGGCGTGTTGGGTGCCGGGGAATAGAAGGGGGGCTGGCTTTGCCCGCCGCCTGCGGGCCCCTCTCCGTGTGCAGGGCACTAGCGGCCCCTGGACCCGCTCGCCCCGAGGCCTCTGCCTCCACGGTCGGGGCAGCGAGGCTTGTATCGAAACCCCGTCCCCCGGTGTCCTTCCGGTCGCGACCGCCCCTGTGAAGTCCTTACACTGGCCAAGAATCACAGATCACAGTAGGAGTTTCATCAAAACGGTTATTCTTACACACACACACACACACACACACACACACACACTCCATCCCCCAGTTAGGCTGTTCTGCATCTCAACATCCCCGTGGAGACACCTCCCCATCCCCAGAGTCGAGGGTCGCAGCGAACCTCCGCAGACTCCAAGCCCAAAGGCACTGGATCAGTCATTTCTTGGACCGGGTTTGCGGGGTGAGGGGGAATGAATGGCAAGCCCCCGGGGCTCGCAGGCTTAGTGGCCACGGACACCGGGTTCAGGGAGTCTCCCTCGGCCTCGGCTCAAAGAGCCTTTCAGGCACGGCTCCACGCGGAGGCTGGAAGTAGAGATTTTGCGCAGCTTCTGGACTGGGGGCTTATGGGGGGAATCAACGGGTTCCCGGGCCTGGGCACGCTGAGGTTCTGGGGCAGTCTTTTATTCACTTCTCGGCCCGCGCCCCAAACTCGACAATTCCCCAGCAAGCCTCCTCCTGGTCTTGGAAAAACTCCCCGCAGATCCTTCCAATACGTCACGTCGCTAAACCCGGGGACAGTGCCTGCAATGCCCCCCGCAGATGCCCGCACCGGGTGGCCGGGGTCCAGGCGCCGTTGCAGCGTTAGCGAAGGTCAACGTTGGGCGGGGGTTGGAATGGCTGCTGCTTTTTTTTTAGATATTGAGAGATGTAGTTTCTCCGTCATCCACCCCACTTGTCGTTCTTAGGGATTTTCTTTATTCGTTTAGTATTGTCTTCTTAACTTACACACGCTCTGCCTTTAAATTTTCCTCTGCGTCTGGCCTGATATTTTCTCATCCCAACCCAACACCCTTACGCCCTTATAATAGATTCGTTTTAACTAATTCGGATGTCTTATTGGATGAATCAGAAGCCTTCCTGTTGGCGAGGTATTTTAATTTCTGAATGTTAAACTACACAGCGATTTTGCTCGCCCTTAAGGAATTTCTTAAATCTCCACCTCTAAAGAAGTAGCGCCCTACAAAATTATTTTCCAGTTTCTAGGTGGATGTCTAACAAGATTGATTCTCTCAAAATCATGATGCAGTGTTGTTGTTGTTTAATGTTGTGGAAACATTTAATACTGAGCCAGATGATTTGTCCTGCCACACCATTTATTATGGCTTTCCACTAACTCCAAAGATTTAGCAGGAAATTGACATGGCGTAAATAGAGAACTTGCAGTTGTTCCTCAGCTAAGATTTTGTTTGCTTTTTGTTATATCAGAGTAGTTCTAGCGTAATAATGATAGAACAATGAGTCTCTCCTTGTAGATAAGTCATAATTTTGAGCATCTATTCTTTGTTTTCTGTGGAATTTGTTGTTAGAGCCTATGTGAAATTTTTGTTTCCTATAATAGTGCTGATAGATAGTATATCCTTTTCTTTTTCAGAAAATAACTGGAGACGCAATAAAAGTAGCTCATGGGGGGGAGAAGTGTCAAGGCGTTTTGTTTGTTTGTTTGTTTTTTAAGTTTTTGGCCACACCCCACGGCATGTGGGATCTTAGCTCCCTGACCAGGGATCGAACCCATGCCTCTTGCATGGGAAGGCAGTCTTAAGCACTAGACCGCCAGGGAAGTCCCTCAAGGTTTATTTCTTTAAGAAACTTTAAAAAAGAAACTCTAAAGAAACAAGATCATTAACAGATAAAAACTTGACCATGGGAAATTCAGAACGGAGGTCAGAAAGTTAGCTATGCTTCCTCTGCGATGATTCAAGAACAACAAAAATTAGGAAAGGCAGTACCGTACTGGTCGCATGTAATAGCCCCTGTTTGTGCAAAAGCAACTCTCTGGTATTAATGGGCGGGGAGGGTTGTTCAAAGTGTTCCTAGCTTCTGGAAAGTTGACAAGCAGAATCTACGAGTCATAGAACTACTCCCTAGAATTCAGCAGATGGTCGCTACCGACCACATCGGATACCTGCTTCCTTAAATACTATGGGAGTAGGGGCAGGATTTAGGGTTCAGGGCAAGTCCTGCGAGGAGGCTCTGGGAGGAAACCGCCTGAGGGCCCCCGAATTTGTCAGCTCCCCCGGGCCTTGTACTTTCCCCAGGCTTGGCGCAGGGCTGCCTTCGAAAACTCTCAGCTTGGTGGCCGCTCGGGTTTGCTCCAGCCGCGATAGCGGAGGGGCTCGCTATCTAATCTGGACAGCAGCATGAACAATCCATTAGACCTCGGCATTTATCCGGGGCGGGGGAGGAGGGAGGGACGGGGGCTGCCCTGCCCCACCCG
>NW_020174929.1:2015670-2044744 GCF_003031525.2 Neophocaena asiaeorientalis asiaeorientalis | reverse complement strand
TGAGTTCGTGTGGACTCACAAGGCGCCCCTACGTGGTGTGCTTCCGTTGCTGGTAAACTATAATTCTACCCATTGTCAGTGTAAGGACGAATTAGGATCCCTTTGGGTTTGGAATATCACATTTTCTTTTAAGAATTTCAGTAGATACTTAACAATGTCTTTTTCACACTCCACGCCAATCAAGGGGCACTGTAAGATTCCAATTTTCCAGTATTCCCTGGGACTTGGGAGACTTAAATCCATCCACCCATTCTTTCGTTCATTCATTCGGCAAACATTTACAAAGCTTTCCTCCGGCAGGCATTGTGCCTTGTACTGACATGTTAAATTATTTGCCCAAGATGAGGACTACGTTGGCAACGTGGGCGGAACCCTAAATCAACTATTCCAGCCCCGTGACTGCTCACTTCTTTCCCCCAAGACATACAAATCAGAGACGTTGGGAGTTAGAAGGGCCTCAGAGGTTATCTGGTCCAGCCTTCAATTCAATGCAGGAATCCCCGCCCCAGAAGGCCACAACGAGGCCCGCGTGGGCTTGAACGAAGCTCCATGGACTGGAAAGTCTTTCCCTAGAAGAAGTCGGTCTCCGCTTGCCCACACCTAAACTCAGGTTGCTAAGCCCCTCGTGCCGCTGTGACCCCCCAGGTGTCCCACTAACCCGGCTGACCACCTTCCCTTCAGACTTCCCCTGGGAATGGAGTCTCCAGATGCAGGATACTAACCCCCAAAGAAATGTTAGGATGCCATTGGCCTTAGTCAAGCTGGCCTGCCTCACCTGTCCATAGGGGTTATGTGCTGCCAGTCAGAGTATAGGCAGTAGTCAAAGAATGTCCAGAGCCTGGATTCGTGTCTCAACACAACCACCTACAAGCTGGGTGACCTGGACCCAGTTATGCCAGTGGTGACCAAGTTATTCCACGTCTATTTCTGGCGTATTCTCGAAATAAGATGTGTGAATGTGCTTCTCAATAGCGGAGGATGTCACCTTATTCAAAGATAAAATTCCCCCTCTGTAATCTGAGATTATTCTCATTTGCTGTTTAAAAACTTAAAAGCTACAAAAGGCAACTTCTGGATAATGACCTCATCACAAAGAACATTCTGGAAACTTTAGTTCTGATGAGATACTAAGGGCACATTGTCCCTGGGTGAATGTGAGAGTTTAGACTGTAGTGTTAGAATAATGTGATTTGAATCCCATGTCCACTACTTACTGGCTATGTTATCTTGGGCAAATTACTTAACATTTTTGTGCTTTGGTTTCTTGTATTTTGAAATCTTCACAAACCTTAGAGGGCAGACAAGACTTCTCCCAGTCCCTAAAATAATCTCCGGAGTGTAATTCATTAGCCGGGCATCAATGTCCCTCACGGGTTTGTTTGGCTTTGTTTGTTTTGTTCTTAACCTGTAACTTCAAAACACTGCAGTAGTTATATTTGTCTAACAAGAGGTGTAAATTTACCCCAAAATTCATAAATATGTTTAAAAATTATCTCACCCAAAATTGAGTGTTGCTGGTGGGAATTCTGGATGCAACCCTTCTGGAAGGCAATTTAGCAATATGTATCCAAAACACTACAAGTGTTCATATTTTTTTGACCCACTTTTTCCAGTAATAGCAATTTACCCCAAGGAAATAATCAGGGGTTTACAAGATGCTTTACTTACCAAAATTTATGTGGATTTGACAAGGGCACTGCAAACATTTATTTATTTTAAGGAAAAATAGAAAATACCATAAACTCTGAACATAATAGTTTACTTACATAAACTGCAAAATCCATAATGTAGCCATCAAACTGTTTTCCTTAAAATATTTAATGACATGGGAATATCTCATAATGTATTTTTTTAAATAAAAAGATTATGAAATACTGTGTGAAACTGGCTGGGTGGGGTGGGGAGGAAGAGAGACAGACAGACAGAAAACACTAATGTTCTCCATGGTTCTTTCTGGGTGATGTGGTTAAGGACAGACTGTGTTTTCCTTGTTATACTCACCTGTATTTTCCAAATGAACTACAATGAGCTCCTGTTTCTTTGAAATTAGAAAAAAAAATTTTGAGAGGGGTGGGAATGATTGATCAGATCCAATACATGTCTTGCTTCTTAAGATTTCATGACTATAGTGCTTATGACAAACATTCATTTTAGAGAATTTAGCTTTAAAGTCCCCAAAACTCAATGGACTCAAACTCCAAAAACACTCCTGGACTCTAGAGACACTTACATTTGGTGGGAGTGATTTTTCCACAATGGGGTTCTCCCTCCCCCTTTAGAAAATGTTTTCACAGTCATCCAGATTGCCTCAGAATTTCACTTGCAACCTTGAGTGTTGCTGAAATTGAAAACAATAGTCTAAGTTCTTGTAAATTTTTCTTCTTCTCAAAACTCCCTTTGCTGGCAGAAGGATGTGGTGGAATGTAAGGCCAGGTGCTCTCGTCCAGCTGCAAATAAAAGCTGATTATTCAGACCCCAGGAGAAGAAGAGGGGAACTTGGGCAGGGGAAGTAGACCTTTAGTGGTGGCCAAAAAGCTGGAGAGAGTGTTCAGAAGGGAAGACCTTTGTGAAAGCAAGAAAGTTAACCACTGAGAACGCGACTGAGGACCATATAAATTACAAGTATTAGTGAATGTCAGGTGCCATTTTCAAAACTGAAATCGTTTTTATTTGTAGAGGAATAAGTAGCAGTTTATAAAGATGAAGGGTGCCTTCCTCCCACTTCATATGTGGAGTGTAAGATGGGGTTGAGGGGAGGGTGGTAACTCAAAGAAATAGAAACAAAATCCCACCATAAACTTAGGGAGCCTTCAAAAAATCTTGTACTGAGATTTTTAATTTAATGTAACACATTCGGGCAACAGAAGATAAAAGTAGCATTGAGTCGAAGGTCAATTTCATTGATGTTAATGATCATATAAACATTGAGCAAATAAAAAAATTGTAGTCTGAGTACAATAGGGGATATCGACTTAAAATACAACTCCTATCCTCTCTCTCTAGGCTCTATACTTTTTTTTTTAACTCTGAGGTCAGCCTTTGTATAGTTGGTTGGTTGGTTGCTTGGTAATAAAGGAATATGAATAGAATTTTGGTAGAACCACAAAATTTTAGTTTTTTGTAGACTGGAGTGAGTTTCTCTCTGCCCTTCTCCACCTACGAGGCAAGCAGGGCCCAGTCAGGCACCATATTTATCTTCACGCCACACTTGCCAGCCCCCTGCACCGTACAGGCATGGTGGTAGGTAATGTTTTGAAGAATAATCTCACAGGAGCACATTCTAGACATCTTTGCTGACTGAATTCTCTACGACAAAAATCCTCAGCAACAACTGATTTCTCTGTACTTGTCTCTGAAGGGAACAAACCCAAAGCCTTGAGCCAACCATATGTACCCTGCATCTGGCCAGGATATATCCTGAAGCAAGGGGTATGAGAAGTTAGGACAACCAGAGCTGGGAAGGGTGCATATTTCCAAAGCCTTCACAGAATGCTTTATTTTCTACCACCTAGGAGTTCCTCGGTCTGTGGGCCAGTAGATATTGGCTGATTTTCTTATCACTCTGCCATTTAGCATTCTAAGAAATGCCTCATCAGGCACGGGGTTTTCTGGAACACACACTGACCCCAGGGAAGTATCCTAAGAGCTCAGCCTTTATATAATTTAAAAATAATTTTCACGTGTAATCAAAATAGAGAGATCAAACTGTCCTTCCCTTGACCCTACTACGAACTGATTAAACAAACAGTACCTTGATCGATGGCCTCGTCTGTAAGTTGCGGACAAGGAATAGCATGTATCAGAGTCCTTTCACATACATATCACATTGGATCCTCACATTTGATTGTTCTTTGGGGTAATCAGTGTGGATATTATTAGAGTATTATGCCCGTTTTATAGATGAGGAAACTGAGACTCAGAGATGTTGCTTTGCCAAAGGTCACACGACTAATAAGTAACAGAATAAAACTCAAAATGCCCTACTCTACCTAGTAAGTGCTGCCTTCCCCACCCTCCAGGAATATGCTGAGGATTCCTGAGATGATCTATATGAACTGATTTGTAATTGCTGTAATAGGTGTTATGAGGATCCCTTAATTCACTCCTCTGCAAATCTTGAAATCAAGGAATGACAGAGCTGCAAGGCTCTTAAAGCTGATTTCACACACACACACACCTTTCACTTTACAGGTGAGGCCCGCGGAGGTTAAGTGACTTGCCAAAGGTCACCCCACGAGTTAGTGGGATATGACCAATGTCATTTTAAAAAATTAGGTAAAACAATTGTATACCAAGCCCATTTTTATGGCTTATTTTAAGCAGGTTAATAAGTATACCAGGCACAGCTTTAAACCTAACTGAATAAATGCTGACACTAGTTTATAGATTCAGCGGATAAGTAGCAATAAGGAATTATTCATCTCTCATTTATCATCCAGCCTCTCTAAGGTGCGAGTTATAAAGTGAAACAGGAGTTTGAGAGCCTCCACACATGTGCGATCAAAACAGTGAAAATAAAGTGGTTTGTAAAGCCATACATTTACAATGTGGCTGGGACCCCAGGTCTCCTGAAATGTGAAAGAAAGAAAGGAGAGAGAGAGGAAGGAAAGAAGGAAAAAACAAAGAAAGAAAGAAGAAAGAAATTTGTGTATTTCACAAATAGGCACTTTTATTATACAGAAGTCCATATTTGGCCTCCAGAGGCATTCAATCATTAATTCATTATTTTGGGTGTGTATTGAGCACCTACTGTATGCAGGGCACAGTGGGAGGTATGGAGAATGATTAAATACTACTCCAACCATCAAGGACTGTTTAAGCTTAATGAAGTGACAAAATAAAGCTCTGCATGTGCGCGCGCACACACACACACACACACACACACACACACACACACACTTGAACCTCAGAGTCAGCCGGTATAAAGGGATGTGTGGGTGGGAATAGGAGGAAAGGGAGACTGCCTGACGGCTGGGGTAGCCACAACAAGGAGCACACGGAGAGGGTGTCCTTGCCACGACCTTGTCCCCCAACAACATTTCTTTATCATGAGAATAGGGCTGGGAACCATCACAGGCAGAAAAAAAAAAAAAAAAAGACAGTGAATTGACTGCCCCAATTAAGAACCCAATCCAAAAACCTTGTTTCCTCCACTCAGCTACATGTTAAATACAAACAAACTGGTGAAGAGATGGAGGGGATCTGCTAGGGTGGGAACAGCAGTTAAAATATTTGTAACATATGTTGAAAATGAATAAAATTAACAGTTGATTTGCGGATTTGGGAGGTGAGCGCTCATGAATTCTCATGTTGTTATTCAGAAGGACTGGTTTATTTTATTATTTAAAAAAAATCAATATCTGCTCCCCAGTGGTGCACCTGAGGCCCAAAGGTCATTGTCAATAACAGGGCAGTCACAAATCCAAAGTGACTTGGCTCTCAGCTGCCCAGACAAAAGACGCTGTGAGGCTCCTCTTGTAGCCCCACCTTCATAAATGGAAGCATTTTCCAAGATATTAACTCAAAACCCTTTAATTTGTAGATGGGGCAACCAAAGCTTAGAGAGTCCAAGTGATGAAGGGTGACCATTAAGTGTATGTGAAATCATGAGTGAATTGTGTATTACGAATAATTACTCAGGACATTGGGCATAAACTGGACGTAGGATCACCCCATGAAACAATGAGGGTTATGACAAGGACCAAGTCCAGAACCCTGTCCATTATGCCTTCCCCCCAACCCCGTCCACAACTTTGCTGCCTTATTTTGTTTATTTTGAAGGCTGGAATATTTATGAGGATAGTTGAAAGCTATTGTCCAGAAATATATTATGTACCAAATGCCTCTTTTGGCTTGGTTTGTCCTCCATCTAGGAGGGGCTTAAAATGACTAGTTTTAAATGTCTATGACTCACTGAGACCCTTTACTCCAGCCTCTTTCCCCCACCCACCCCCATCGGGGCTGAGCCCTGATCACCATTTCCACCTCCCTGCAAAGATGGAGGTGGCAGTGCTCACCACGTACTCTGGCTACCCCAGAGCTCAGTGTGCCTTATCGCTAATCCTCTCACCCTGGTGGTTGCACCAGGGTGAGGAAAGCTTGGCCTTGGGATTCAGATTTATAGAGGGGAGCTATCAGTTCCTAAGGCAGCATACTGAAATGGAAAAATGGGGTATGACCAGGTCTCAAGGCACCTACTACTGGCTCTGCCATTAAATGGCTGTGTGACTCTGGATAAGCCTGTAGCCCTTTCTGGGTCCTAATCACCTCATCTATTAAATGAGTGGCTTGGACCAGAATCCCAAGCCCCCTTGCAACTCCAGCTCTCCGTATCAGTGTCAGTGTCAAAAAGAGGCCAAAGGTACCTGGGCCCATAGTCACCCCCCCAACGGGGGCACTCAACGGGGGCTGAGGTGCTGGTGAGGCACCACGTGGCACCTTCTGCACATGAGCTTCTCTATGTTTGCACAGTGGAAGGGACCATGGCACATGTGTTTCCGCCACATCCCTGGTACTACATCTTCAGTCATAAAGGACAGAGATTTACACTGTGTAAGGATGAGCCGGAAAGTCCAATTTTCTGAACTCAATTCAACAAACTTTTAGAAACGTCTACTACGTGTTAGAAACTATGGAAAATACAAAGCTATCAAATAAGATTTCTGCCCTTGAGAAGACTGAAATTTGGAAGAGAGGGTTATGGAGACGGGGGGACACGTGGAGAGATTAAAATGAAATACAATGTGTTAAAGCCTGTGGAAAAGATGCGGGGGGCGGGGAGGGGAAGGAATTGATTCCGGGAATTGAAGTCTTTTTTTAAAATGTGTTTTAATTGAACGGAGGACATGTGAGAAGAAAGCCCTTGCTTTTTCCCTTTTCTGTCCCTCGTAGTACCAATGCTTTGTTCACAGTGGCAGTATTTGGGTTCTGGAATCAAACTACTTGCTTGTAAACCTTGGGTCTGCCACATATTAAGCTCAGCAAGTTACTTAATAGTGCTGTGCCTCCGTTTCTTCATCTGTAAAATGGGGGAATAGAGTGATTGTGTAGATAAATGAAACAGTCAATCCATGAAATGTACTTGGCACTGTGCCTACATATAGTAAGTGCCCAGTGGTAGCTGTTACTCAGTAAACGTTTGCCTAGTGAATGGACTGAAGTTTTATCTGCAGTCCAAGCCTTTTATCTTAGACATGCAGATGGGCCTCACATTTTGTGTTCCTCACTGAACCTGCTCATTATCTGTGGCTAAGACTGAGTTCAGACTTAGAGGTCTGGTGTTCCCACCCTTCCACTGTGTGGGACCAGCAGTGAGCCCCTTGTTATAGGACCTTTTGAGGAACAGAATGGCACAGTTTGGAGATATCCACCTGGGGAGATTTAATGTCACAAAATGTTGGTGTAGGAAAGCACCCAGCCTCTGCCACTTACAGACAGGAAACTAAAGCGCAGAGAGACATTAAGCAATTTGCCTGTGGTCCTGCCACTCACCTGGTGGCAGATTCAGGATTAGAACCCAAGACTCCTGACTCCAGATCAATGAGCTTCCACCAGTCACCTGCTCCCTAGATCCCGACCCCCTGGCCTGAGCTGCTTTCTGCAGGGAGTCTCTTGGGCCACCTGGGATCCCTCCCTCGGCTCTCCGTCCGGTGCCCCAGAGAAAAGACTACCTGTTTCCCAGTTCTTAGGTCGTATCTAAGAATGAGAGCCCTGTCAGAACTAGCCCTTGACTCAGACTGGGGCGGGGGTGGGGAGAATGGAGAAAGGAAAAATCTGAGCCCTTTAGCACTTCGTGTTAAGTTGTCTCCAGGGCTGACTTACTTCTTTAATTCTCACTAAGCGAAAGTGCTTTGCAGGTACTATGTTCACGATCCCCACATGAGTGTCACCCACAGAGAAGGTGGCCCTGGGGGCTTTCATTAGAAAGGCAGAGGGGTAAGGCCACCTGCCCTAGTTCTGCAGTCCGTCTGGCGCTCAGACAGCTGCTCTTCTAAAACGGGGCAAAGACAAGATGGAGGAGCGTGGAACTGGGAGAAAGTGAGCGGGAGGTTGAGCATGAGCTAAGCTGGATCCTATCTTTTCAAGCCGAGCAAGTGAAGTGTTTTTCGCTATTATAAAAGCGAAGTTGAAACCTCAGAAATGTACAAAAATGGAGGAGAGGGGGAATTCCACGCTGGAACCTTACCATCTTTACATGTAGGTGCATTGACTTTTATTCATCTACCTGTCTTGTTTTCTATCACTATATAAAAATTCGAACGAACCCAAATGGAATGTTCGCCGGGGTCCTGATTTTGCTCCCCTCACGCAGGCGTGAGTGATGCCCGGAAAACTGACTCTTCCCCTGCTAAGCTGTGTTGCACGAGACACTCCTGGCGGCGGCGTAGTCCAGCCTCGCGGGGCGCGGCCTGCTCGCCGCCCGCCGCCTCGGGTTACGCGGCGGCCGTCGGCGCGCACCTCATCAATAAGGCCTGACAGGCCGCCGGCTCCGCTGCCATCCATCACCCGGCCCGCGCGGCCAGAGGCGCAGGGCACCCCTCGCGGGGGACGGGCGCGGGCCACGGGAGCCGGCGGCCCCTCGGGTGAGCGGGACCCGGGAGAGGCCCGCGGTCACCAGGGAGCCGGGCGGACTCCACGTAAGCCCGAAAACAGACCCGCGCGACTCGGAGGCAGCGTTTTCTATCCATCAACAAATATTTGACTTTATTCCACCTCTTAATCCCAGTGTCTTTTAAGAACGTGTTCATTTGTTTTTAAAGAGCCGCAAGGGAGCTTAGAAATGATCTAGCACAATCCACACATTTCACAGATGAGGAAACTGAGACAGAGTGGGGACTGGGCATGCCTGAGGTCACGCAACCCGGTGGCGATGCAAACGAGAGGTCAGGTCTCCTGACCCCCCGATTCCCAGCCCACGCGCCGACCACATGGGCACTGGGTAGGACCCACGACGCATATGCGTGTTTGGCATCAGATGTGTGAAATGGACGAAGTCGTGCGTGTTGTAGGTTCTCGGTGTGCCTAACAGTCAAGCCAGGTCGCCGCCTGCGTGTGTGTACACGCGTGTGCGCGCGCACGCTGAGGTCTAGAAAGGGAACAGTAAATGAGGCAAAAGTATGGAGGGGAGACACCTACATATAAAAATAATATAGTTCCTTGAGTTCATTTACTTCCTCTTCCCATGTACTCTTCCTTCCCCTCACCTCAAGGAATTAACATGGTTTCTCTTCTAACTTATCTGTTGCAGCACTTTCTCCCGTTGCCTGTTTGCAGGGCTCTTTTTCTCACTGGTCTGAACCAGTTTGGAGGTAGCGACTTATGTTCATCCCTAGATCTCCAAAGTTTGCATGGTGCCTGGCACACAGCAAGCACTCAATAGGTGTTTGCTACGGAGAATTGCAATACTTGTAAGGGAATCCAAATGATTAAGGTTCGGAGGACATCGAGGCTGAAGGAACTCTCAGATCATGGTGTTTAGTCTCATTTCGTGAGAGAGAGACTGGCCCTTGATTTACCTCTGGCCCCCAGAGTCCCCTCTTTTTTTCCCAGAACGCTACCTGCCACAAGCTCTCCTGGTTGTGGCTTCCTGCATGCTTTTTACTTCTTCCCTTCCCTTCCCACCTTTTGGTTCTTCCAGTGCTTCATTAGCAAGCTTTGGAAGGATGGGGAGGAGAGTAAGAGGGAAATAGACAAAGCCAATCTGTTCGCTTTATTTCTAACAGGAAACAGTATTCTGTGGGGTTTTGTTCCGTTTTCGTTGATGGTGGTGTTTTGTGTTTGTTAGTGCTGTTGTTTTTTTCATTCAAGTGAACAGGATGAGATTAAAGCCAAAGACCAATGGGTGTCTGTTAACATTAACAGTCATTTTTCCTCCATGACCACGGTGGTTTGAGGAGAGTTAAAAACAATGATATTATCGACAACTCTTGGAAGGGGTAGAAATGAGCACACACAGACACACACACACACACACACACACACCACTTTTATTGAGCAGGAAAGGTAGCAGAGCCATCCTATGGCCCTGGTAGTCAGTGGCTTTGGGCTCACTTGCGATGTCTACTAGACCATGACTTCTGTAAATACAGGTACAACGTGTAGTTTTATCTGGCATAAAACACACTTTTTTTCCAGTTACCATCTATCTGCAATGGTAGCCCTTCCGCATGCAGGTCACGAACTACAGCTGAGTGTAATGAAAATTGATGTAAGAATCAGAGTCAAAACAACTTACCCTGCAGGACTGTTGCAGGGCTGAATATGATCATGTGCAGGAAAGGCCACGTTTCACCAAATGGACTGAAGGAAGTATAGTTCTACTCTCAGGGGCAAGCTCATTCTCTCAAGGCCAGGCCTTGGCATATTCCTGCCTCATGGGACCAGCTGGACAAAACCCAGTCTCCTTTACCTCATGGGACCAGCTGGACAAAACCCAGTCTCCTCTGACTGACTAGCTTCTGGCCAGCTGGGTCTCCCCGCTCTCCATCTGTTGCCAGCCAGTTGCCTGGGGGAGCAACAGTGTGGTTGAAGTGACTTAGCAATTTCTGAGCTTCTGCTACCTGGTTCCAGGACTCTCAGGATGAGACAACAAGTCACACTCCCTGGGAAGTCACCCTTCCTGCAATAGGGAGGACCAACCTTGGGCACTGGATCCTTTTAGAAGAGATGCAAGGTTTTCTTTTATATAGAAATCACTTTTCTGAAGTATTTTAGGGGGGAGTGAATCATGTACCAGGGATGTGAAGTCTCACTAAAGACTGGAGATGGGAGTGTGTGTGTGTGTGTGTGTGTGGAGAGAGAGAGAGAGAATAGGGGCTGAAGAATTTTCTCCTGTCCCAGAAATACTCTTAACCCCCTGCTTTTTTAAAAGTCTGATTTATTGAGGTGAAATTTACATACAGTAAGTTCACTTTTTTTAGGGTACAGTTCTATGTGTTTTGCCAAACACACAAATGGTATAACCACCACCACAATCAAGATATAGACTAGTTCCATATTTTTTCACTTGGCATCTCCAGCAAGGCTCCTGACTGACAGCAGCAGAGGTGTCTTCACAAGGTAAGGAAGTGCCTTGGGCAGTAGGAGGAAAACCGTGAAAACAGTGGCACTGCACCCAAGTAGAAGTGTTGGAGTGAAACAGCGGAGAGGAGAGTTCTTGCCGAGACTGAGGATATCTCTGTGGTCCTGATACTAGGAGCTTGCTATGTAATCTTGGGCAAAACATTTACCCTCTCTGAACCTCAGTTTTTTCATCTGTATGTTGGAGATAGTTATGGTTGGTGTTTAGAATTCTCTCTGCCCCTTGAAAATCTATGATATAATGGTACTGGGTGTAGGTCACAGCAAGATGGATTTGATAACCAAATATGACACACTCCTTATGATGGAAACTGCCAAAATCATTTGAACTATTGATTTATAAAGATGGTTTTGTCAAAGAGCCTGAGAAGGAGAATCAACCTGAAAAAGACAAGTAATTACAATGTATTGCATTTCAAAAATGTTATATATGTGGAATAATAATACAACATATAACCTTTGGGAACTGGCTCTTTTCACTAAGCATAATGCCCTGGAGATTCATCCAAGATGTTGTATGTATCGCTGAATGGTATTCCATGGCATGGATGTGCCACAGTTTGTCTCTTCATTTGGTGGAGGGTATTTGGATTTTCAGTTTGGGATTTTACAAATAAAGCTGCTATGAACATTTGCAAAAAAAAAAAAAAAAAAGCTATAGGCTAGCTCCAACACCCCCCCATACTTCCTCCTCCCCCTCTGCAGTCACCTCTCCCCCAAACCCCTGCCCCTGGCAACCTCTGTTTTCTATCCCTATGGTTTCACCTTTGGGAAAATGTCATACAAATGGGTTCATTTAGTCTTTTGAGTCCAACCTCTTTCATGCAGCCCTAGTGCACTTGACATTCACTCACGTCACTGGGTGTATTTGTAGTTCATTCTTTTTTGTTCCTGAGTAGTATTCCCTTGCATGGCCTCCCCTCCATTTGTTTATCCATTTCCCAGTTGAGGATCATTTGTGTGGCTTCCAGTTTGGGGCTATTAGGAGTAAAAACTGTAAGTGTGAAGATACCAGCAATCCTCTTCCATAGATTAAAACACAACTTACATTTAGCTTTTCTTATCCTGAGGCAAATCGCAAATAATTCATATGCTGAGCAGCCATGTTCAGAGAGTTTGGGATGGGAATGTCACAGTCTCTGACAATCTTATGTAGAGGTGGGGGGGGGGGGGGGGGGGGGGGGGGAGGAAGAGGCGAGGAGAGAGAATGAGAAGCCAGGGCTTTTGGAGTGGAATAAAGACCAATTTCTCACCTAGTGATTATGAAATCGATCACTCTTGACAGATAAGGCTGTGTCTTATTCTATCTCCTCTGAGCCGTCCACCCCACCCCTGCCCCATCCCCAAGCAGAGTGTGGGTTATGGGAACGGGACATCTCCAGAGACTTCCTAGGCTGGGGGCGCAAGGACTCTTCCCCTCACAGGGGAAAGGTTCCAGCCCCAGTGGGAGGTGGTATGAGACGGGAGAGGGAGAACGGGGCGGGCGCAGCGAGCGGAGGCTCCTGGGGTCAGCTCCGCCCCTCCGAGAGTGGAACCCTGCCAGCTCTTCCCATCTAGGTGCTGATTATTCCATTTCACTCAGACTCTTGCCTCTGGGTTTTTCTCCCTTTAGTCCCTTGCCCTTTGGCAATTTGCTGTGGATTAGCACCTCTGCTAAAGAGGGCCTGGGGCTGTGGAAGAAAGCAGACTTTAAAGGCAGAACATCCTTGTCTTTCAGTCAAACAGGCAGATACAGGAGCATGTATGGGAAAGTTGAAACTAGCGAAGAGAAATGGAATGCCAGGGATCTTGCTGTCTTTTTCTTCACTCAGGTCAAAATACAGCAAATAGCCTTTTGACAGAAATAGGTAGGTCAAGCTGTTGGAAGCTCCATGCCTCCCATTTTCTTCTGCTGTTGCAAGAAACTGATCATTTACAAATGAGTAATAAATACCTCCTTGCGCCCAGGGGTGTGTGAGAGAAGGCAGCCCACTCTCTTTGGGCACCTGCTGCCACTGAGCGGTGGTGGCCTGTAAGCGACCTTACTGTCCATTACAGGGAAGCCCAGGCCTGTGGAGAGAGGGTCCTCCCCCACGTGCAGGACCGCAGGGCCTAGAGCCCTCAGCCCCGCAGCCGCGGCTTTGGGAGATGCCCCGGGCGGGCTCTGCTTCCAGGGCTGGGGGGTGGAGGCGAGGGAGGAGAAGCTGTTTTCGCACTTGGGCTTCGCGCTTCCTTGACACTTTCCTGTCTCTCGCTCCGCCGCCAGGTCGCGGCGCCTGCCTGGGCGTCTTCCCCAACTCCGGGTCACCTCGGGCTCGGTGGCCCGGGGAAGGGTGCTGGGGGCGGCCTGTGCGGAAACCGACCCAAGCTGGCGCTAGGAACACCGCGTCTCCGGTGGCTCCACAAGTCCCGACATGAGCGCCGGGTCTTGGACTGGCAGCGCTCCAGCCGCTGGGTCCCCGTCAACACCGCAGCCCTCCCGGGAGCGGGGTGCGATTCGGGATTGACCTCGCCCCGTCTGGTCCCCTCGCCTTCATCCGGCCCAGGCCTTTCCTTCCCAGTTCTCTCGCTGGCCTCCCGTCTCCCTGGGGCTCTCGGTCTCTATTTCTGTCGCCTGGTCCCTTGACTCCTATCTCTTCTTCTTTCTCTGGGTCTGTGTTTCCGTCTCTGTCTCCCCCCCCCCCCTCCCTGACGCCCCCCCCCCCCCACCCCGCCTTTCCCCTGGTCTCTCTTCCTCTCTGCTCTCCGCCTGTCCTTCCCCTGCTCTGTTTTTTCCATAACACTTCACACCACCTAAAAGCCTATACTGACTTATTCATTCTCCGTCTCCCTTTTATAGAATGTAAGCTCCCCAAGCAGAATTTTTCTCTGTTTTGTTCTATGCTGAATCCCAGCGCCTCGGACAGTCCCTGGCACTGAGTAAGTGCTCAGTAAAATTAGGATGAATGACTGGATGAATGAGTTAATTGGTGAATGAACAAATCCTGTCCCTCTGGGTTCTCAAGCCAGTCTTTTCTCTGTCTTTTCTGCCTGCCTTCTTCTGTCCTCCTTTTCTCTGCTTTCTCTTGTTTCTGCCTCTCGCCATCCCTCCCTCACTTTTTTTCTCGGTCTTGCTGTCGGACAGCGTCCCTCCAGCTTTCCAAAAGGTACGGGTTTGGGCCGTCCGCACCGGGAGATGGTACACCTGGCGTCTCTTGTCAGCCTTTGTCCTAGGGAACCGGGCAGCCTCCCTGTCCAGTCATCGCAGCCTAAGCGCCTAACCAGGTCCCTAGCTGAACTCGACCTCCAAAATCCTGACTGTGCGCCTGGAAATCCCTTCTTCCTGCAGACCCCAGAGTCCTGGGACTCCCGGTTTCCTTAGAGGCAGCCTAGATTTGGGCGAGAGATTTGTAGGTGGCGGTGCAGATAAACACTCTGCAGCGACTCAGACTGGGCCTCTCCGTGTCTGGCCTGGGCCTGGCCTCAGGGTCCTACTCTGAGAAATGGTGGTGACTCTAAGCACCTACTGTGTGCCAGGTGATGCATTCGCCTTTGAAGGGAGTGTTGTTTCTCCAACTCCCAGCAACCCTGAGAGATGCTATTAGCAACTCCTTTTGTAATTGTAATCATTTAACAAACATTTATTGAG
Source organism: Neophocaena asiaeorientalis asiaeorientalis (assembly GCF_003031525.2). Classification (NCBI taxonomy): domain Eukaryota; kingdom Metazoa; phylum Chordata; class Mammalia; order Artiodactyla; family Phocoenidae; genus Neophocaena; species Neophocaena asiaeorientalis. Next base: position 2,030,058 of record NW_020174929.1, on the reverse strand, counting down.
CATCTACTATGTGCCAGCCCTGGCTGCTGTCCTCATAGAGCCTACATTCTGGGGTGTGTGTGGGAGGAAGAGGTGTGTATAAGCAACCACAGATAAACGAATTTGTAACTCCGGGGAACAGAAGAGCTAGGAATTAAGCAAAGTCACATTTTATGTATTCCAAGAACATTTATCGTGCTCTTGCTGTGTAATGGGTGCAGCTAGTGCTGCAGCTTCAAAAGTCCCTAACAGGGTAGGAGGGAGGGAGAACCCACAAGGGAAAGAATGGGGCCCATGTCACCAAGAGAGATCCTGGAGGTGACAGCCTCGGTCCCCAAGAGTAGGGCCCCTCCGGACAGCTCGGAGATTCTGCAGCCCCAGAGCGGGTCTCGGTGCAGCCTGGGCAGTGGGTACCGGAAGCTTCCGCTTGCTGCTGTTCCCCCACCCCCATCCGAAGTCCTCGGATTTGGAGGGGAGAGGGAGCCAGGCTGGGCGAGGGTAGAGGGGCGAACGCTAGGGCGTCAGCCTGGCCGCAGGGCGCCCGGTGCTTGGCGACCCGCTGGCGGCAGAGCCCGGACTTGCGGGCGCCTGGACTGGGTTTCAGTTCTCGCCTCCGCTGCCCCGGGACCTGAGGAATGCCCTCCCCATTCAGAAAGCTTTTGGCATCCTTCCCGAACTTGGTGAAAACGTGGAGACTCCTTTTCTTTCCCTTCCCACGGGTTCTTAGATTATGAGACACGAACTGTTTTATTTAAACTTGATTTTAATGTTTAAATGTCAGACGTCCTCATTAAATGAAATTTAGAAAGATTTGAAAAGCAAAACGAGGGCTTTAAAAAGCGTTTCGTTATAAAAACTCGATAATAAGTAGAATGGATGAAAGAACTAAGACTCAGAAATCTAGATTCGAGACCTATTGCAGAGCGCCCCGGCTTTGCCACCTCCAACAAGTGTCTTAACCTCTCTGGGTCTCCTAGTTCCCGTTTGTATGAGGATGGGAACATCTTCTCTCCCTCCCTCTAGCGCGGCGATGTTGTTGTTTCCTCGAAAAAAAAAAGGAATTTGAAAGTGTTCTGTAATCTGGAAATATGGTAGGGTGTGCCAGAAACTCTAGTCCTCAGGGCCGGAAGCAGCAGGAAGCGTTTGCGGTCTCCGAGACAGAGCATGGCTTCGCCTTGCAGCACCGAGTAGTATTTTTACAAGCAAGACAGAATTAAGAAGCGTGGCTGACTTCTCTCCTCACGTCCACCGGCAGGAGGCTGATGAGCGCTTCCTGGTGGGCAGAGCTCGGTTCCCGGGGAGGGGGTCTCTAGCCTCGCCCCCCAAGAATTCCCGCTGCCAAGGCACAGGGGCTCGGGAGGGAAAGAAGGTCTACTAGCCTCGCAGCTTAATTCGTTCTCCATTTTTCCGTCCGCGGGCGACGGCCCTGCTCCACACCCGGATCCTCTGTGCTCCACCCGCGGGGTGGGGTGTGGGGTGACTCTGGGCGTAGTGCGGGCCCCGCGAGTGAGGACCAACTGTCGCAGAGGGAGAAGGAATCGTGCCGGCGGCGCCAGGCCCGGCGGGGGAATTGGAGGGCCGCGTGGGGACAGGAGCCGGCAAACGTTCAGCGCGGGTCCCTTTGCCTGTCTGTCCCGGAGCCCTAAGGTACAAGCTCGCAGAGATGCGTCTACATGTCGGAGGAATTCGTTACACAGGACAAGGGGTGACTTTTCCAGTGCCCTCCCCGGTCCTGTCTCTCTGCGGGTTTCTTGCTCCCGATTAGAAGACTTTGGGGGCCTGCTGTTCTTTCAGGCGTCGTTGGTTTTCAGGGCTGGCGGCCGCCGAGGCTGATTTCCGCAGGGTGCCCGGCGGCCGCACCAGCCAGAACTGAGACTGTGGCCCCGGCGTTGCGCTCGGCTTAAAGCAAGCCCGCTTGGGTCCCGCCAGGGACTCCGGAGAACCCCGCCCGGAGAGACCGTCGCTGTTGTCGCTGTGAATCCCATCGTCCACTGTTTATTAACTTTTTTTCAGGGAACTAGAGTTCCGATTCCTCTGTACTCCATGTCCTGCCCTACAAATACGTCTGTAAGGTATGGACCGGCTCAAGTCCCAGAGGCCATTTAATGGAGCAAAAATTTCCGGCAACTTAGTCTTGTGTCCTGGAGAGATTTTTTTTTTTTAATCGAATAGCACATCTTAGTAATTCTTATTTGTCTAAATTTCACGACTTGACACTTCATTAGACCCAGGCCCTTAGTAAAAAAGAGGTCAAAGACTTTACAGTATTACATTTTCCTTGTAGATTATGGGAAAGAAAAGTGGAAAGAGAGCATGAATGGGGTTGGGCCATATCCCAGGCCAGCCCAGAGACATCTCCTTAAAAATAGCCAGGAGTCCGAACCTCAGAACACACCACACGCACACACATCCCCAACTCCATTCCCAGCGGCCTCCTGAGCGAGGGAGAAGCCTGGGAACTTAGTGGCAGCCGATAAACCTCCTCCAGCCGGCGGGCCAGCGAGGCCTTGAAATGCTCTCCGCTCCTGGCAACGGCGCGGCGGCCGCGGCTGCTCCCTCCTCGCCCAAGGGAGGGAGGGGGTGAGCGAAAGAAGGAGGGAGGGGGTGAGCGAAGGAAGGAGGGAGGGAGCGAAGGAAAACGAAACACCCTAAAAGAGCGGGCCGCTCGCCAGCCACTCTCGGGACCGTCCTTGAGCTAAGCCCTCTGGGGAGAAAGTTGGGGCGCTGGGCCCAAAGGGAGGGGAAAACGCAGAACACAGACACAAAATTCTCGGTTCCAGGCATCTTCCTAGAAGCAAGGAATTTTTGACGGACTCCCAGGCTTCAGCCCACCAGGAGAGCGCGGACAGGGCTGGGGGGCTGGGGTGTGTCGGTGGTAGTGGTAAAGGAGCTCTGTCGCAGGGCTGGCCAGGAGCGCCCCCCTGGTGCATCCGGGGTTCCTCGAAAGGAAGCGCTTAGAAAGAGCAGTCTCTTCCATCAGGGGTCTCACAACAGCCACGCAGAGCAGGGCCTGCTATTGCCCCCACCACTGTACGGGAGGCTGTGGGGGGGGAGTGAGGCGAGGCTGGCCGCTGGTCACCCAGCTACTGCGACCCTCAGCACACGCGCTCTGGCGCCGCGGCCGACCCGGCACTACGAAGGTAGCAGCCCGCGTGGGAGCGGCCCGCGTCCTTGGCTTTGCGGAGGACGCTCAGATGGCCGCTCCGCCAGATGCTAAGTCCCAAGGCCCAGTCTCCAGGTTCAGACCCTTTCGCCCTCTGGGGGTCGCGCGCGGGAGGCAGCTCTGAGACATGGGGCATTGCTGGAGCCACAAATTCCCAGGGAGGAGAGAGATGCCGGGGCAGCTTCCTGCTCCTCCGAGCTCAGCCTTGCAACTCCTCAGAAAGCCCTCGTAGGGCCCTGGCGCAGGCCTTTGGCTTCGTGGCTCTCTCGCTCACCCCAGGGGGAAGGAGGACCCGTTTCAAAGAGCACAGGGGTCGCGTGCCCTTCTCGGCTGCATCAGAAAGTGCGCCGGTCGGAGTGTCCCCGCGAAACCGCCTTTACCCAGGTCCAGCTTCCGGGATCCCCAGGACCACCTCCCTCTTAAGTTCCCAGGCCTGGGATCTGCAGCCCCAAATTCTGCAAGGCGCTGGCGAGGAGCTGGAGGAAGCTGGAGAAGGGACCCCTAGCACGCCACCCTCAGCTTCCCGGGCGCGAAGGGGCCCAGGCGGGCAGCGGCCCAGGGAGCGGCGTCGGTGAGTCCAGCGGGCGCTCAGCCCTTCCGCCGCTCTGCCGGGCGCCTCAGTTTTCTCTCTTCGGCCTGAGCCCCTCTGGACCTCCGCACCTTCAGCTCGGGGAAGAGAATTCCCCGCGCAGCCGCGCTCAGTCCTTCCTCCGGGATTTTCCTGAGAATCCCCACGAGTTGGCCACGATCCCTTTGGGGGGTTTCCTTCCAATCAGCCCCGCGTCCTAGCCTCGGCCTCAGCGCCCGGATTGCCCTCGCGCAGGCCGGGAATCCACGACCGATTACAGACTGCGGAAGCGGGTCTCGCCCGTACCCTTACTTCGGAGGCGCACAGGTTTCTTTCAGGGTGGTATCCCCGGCCCCCTCCCGACCCCTCCAATCTGGTATGAGAAACCTGCGTAAGGGAGAGAAACGCGACCTTATGGGGGATGGGGGGAAGTTTAACCGAAAGCTTGAGAGCCACCGGCCGGCTGTTATCTGGAGCTGAAGGCTGCGGTAATCGATGGGTTATTTTTACGCGGTAATAGGGCCCTGTGATTGCTCTATTAACCTTTAGACCTGTCTGAGGGACTCTCCGGCTCGCAGCCCCGCTGAGCTGGGGCCTCTAGGCACTGACGCCGACTCCAAACTCAGGCCTGCCACCCTCCCCGTCCCCGCTCTAGGCAGGGGGGCTGAGGCCGCTGGAAGAGTCCTCTCGGCGGAGAAACTCCGCTGGACTGCCGAGCTCCCCAAGTCCCTAAGTCCCTTGGATTGGAGCTGCGGCGCCGCAGGCAGCAGAGAAAACGCAAAGATCTGAAGGGAGGAGGCCGCGGGGGCTGGGAAGCTTCGCCCTGAAAGCGTGCACTTTTATCTGCATGAACATAAAACTGAGCGCAGGAGCCTGGCCGACACCCCGGGCTACTGCGAAGGTGAAAGGGAGGCTTAGGTGTCCGCGCTCTGATTGAGGGGGGCAATCTCAAGTTCGGTGTCTCTTCCTCCTCCCCAGAATCTGGGGCTAGGAGAATCCCACTACCCACTATCACCCGGAGCCCTGCAACCAGCCGGGCACCCCCGGTGACCCAGGGCCCCACACCCGAGCCGGGGTCGCGCCCAAGAGGTCACCTTCCCCGTTATCAGCCCCGCCCCTCGCCCCCCGCGTCCGGGGCCGCGGCTGGAACCGGACCACCAGGAAGCGTGGGGAGGAGGGAGGAGGTGGAAGGCAGGGGAGGAGGTGGGAGAGAGACGACTCGTTAATAAAGCTGACCCTGGGCAAAACCGCAAACCGAATCGACCTCAGGCAGGGCGGTGGGTGAAGCCCGCGCGCCCCGGCGGTCGCACTTCGGAGTCTTCCGAGGAGATCCCTGCGCCTGGACTTTGCCTGCTAGGGGAGTTTTATGAACAGCTCCGCAGCTAGGCGCCCAGCGGAGGTGCAGACCGTCGCGGCGCACCCCCGCCCCCTGTCCTTGCACGTGACTCCCGCGGGCCAGTCAGCGCCGGCGAGCGGGAGCGCTGGGACGAGGGGATCCGCGCCGCGAGCTGGGGGACTCCGAGGCGGCCGGCAGGGAGGCTGCGAGAGCTCCGCCACCGCCGAAGCTCCCGCGGCGCCCAGGGAAGCGCGCGCCGGCCTCCAGGAAGCTCGAGCCGCTGCAGGTAGGCTTCTCCCGCGCCTCTCCTTGCTCTTTCCCGTCTCCTCCGCGCTTGTTTGCTTGGGAGTAGAGAGGTAACCAGCGGATGGAAGGGAGACGTTGGTCATCCCCCTCTCCCTAACCTTGCCCAAAGCCGGCTCTCCTTTGGCTTAGCAGCTTCGTCAAAGCAGAGTAGGATTTGGGGGGAAAGCGGACAGGGATATTCGAAGTGCTTCTGGATTCTTTTTGTGTGAACTTGAACGTGTTTAATCCCCGCCCCCGCGTGCAGATTTCCCAGACCTTGTTTGCATCTCGCAGGCCTGGGCCTGGGTGGCGATGGTGGCCGCGAGAAATCCCCCTGACCGACTACCCTGCACAGGCTGCACGGTGGCTCGAACACGAAGGGAGTCAGACGGAGGAGTGTCGCCCGTGGGTGACAGAGAGGCGGTGGGAGGCGGCGCAACTGGGCCTCGGGCCCCGGGGAGGCGCTCCGAAGTCGGGAATAGCTGCTGAGCGCCCGCACTTTTTATGCCTCCCAGTTTTCCTATCTGGGGTCCAGGGGACTAAACCCACACTGCTTCTGGGTGGGATTGGCTGAGGGCGGGAACCCGGCGGAGAGCAGTGATGTCCCTCAGCTGGCCACGGCTAGCTACCCCGGTCCACGAAATTATGTCTCTTGGCTTTGGGCTGGGGGCGGGGGTCACCCAGGGGAGAGGAGGATGCCCAGGTGGTAGACTGCCACCAGGTTGAAAGAATGAGGGGCCTTGCGATTGGGGGAACAGGGTGGTGAGAGTCCCGGGGCCGGTGGGAGTCGCGGCCAGCGCTGCCGGGAAGGTTGGGAAAGCGCCTCGGGGAAGGATTTCCTGTGTTTCTCAGAAAAGGAACTGCAGCCAAGAGCAGGTTTCAGGCTTTTAAAGAGAGAAAGGTTTTATTGGGGTGACGGGGTGATACTCCCCCCTCCACTTCTGGATCTCCACGTCCCCCGCAGCGACCAGGTCCGTTATTGCCGGCTTGGCTGTGCGTTCGGGTGTGACAGTTTTCTGTGCAGCAGGCCGAGGGCGAAGGCGCCAGCTGAACCGAAGCAGCAGGAGCGACCTGTAAATGCACGGGAACGTTAGGACGCTCTCGATCCTCTCCGCTCTGAGAAGTAGATCAGAAAAGGACTCTGAGCTCAGTCAGCAAAAGGAAGAAAGCTTTCCTGTCTGGCTTGTGAATTTTGGGTGAACTGGGATGGGTGATGAGCAGGATACGGAAAACTGGGGCATAAGCCCGGATCCCCACAGCAAGGCCAGACATCTTCTGCCATTCTCAGGAGCTCGTTCTGCTCCCTCCCGGGATGGCCTGCGAGGAGGGTCAATTACAGAAACAAGCAAGAGTCTTTTAAAGGGAGTAGTTCATTTCTTGTCTTAACAGAAAGGTATAGAGGGGTATTTTTTCCCCCTCTATTGTTCAGTAATCCAACTCTGAGGTAATGTATCAGCCATTTAAAAAGGCAGAGAATGTAATAAAGACAGATGTTAGATTTATGGCGTTTTCAGCGTTTCCATTTTAAAGCTTAAGTTAGCACCTGTATGTATATTGGAAATTGGATTACAAAATTATAAATCTTCCTTTCCTGCAGCTATCTGAGAAAAGAAACTTATGACATTTGTTTTAGAACTGTAGGAGTATTCCAGAAAATACAATGAAATAGGTCAGCTATTTGATTTTTAAATCAAATACCGAATATTTTATTAAGGTAAACCTGTGTATTTACTTACTGAAGCCCAGAGATTCCTATAGGTATTAATTTTTTACCTTCATTTTCAAAGGGGAAAGTTGGTGATCTCAGGTCAACTTTTTAAATATCCATCCTCTAACTAAACTTCTTATTGGAAGGAAATGTTCCCTAAACCCATAACTTATTGTATAGTTTTGAAAGCAAATAATAAACCACTTAGGAGTTAACACATGACTGTATAATACTGTGCTATAACATTATTATTATTAGTGATGTTGCAAAAGTGGTTAAAAGCATTATATAGTATGTATTAGACATTCCTTTTCCAGAATTTTTTTACAAGAATAAAGATGACCATTTATTATAGTACATAATACGTCTGAAGCGTTTTCTCATGATACATTGTAGTAAAAGTAATAGTCAATTGTATAGAATTGTGCCTGTTATAAAAGTTTTATAAGGCCCTATTATAAGTGCTCTCCATATATTAATTTATAATCCTCGCAATGACCATACAAGATAGTTACCTTTAATATTTGAATTTTTGCAAATGAGGAAACTGAGACACAGAAAGGTTAAGTAAATGTGTCTACAGTCATTCATTCAGTAAGCGGCAGAGCCTGGATTTAGTACATAGTTCAGTTAATATATCTGTAAGTCTACTACTGCAATTAAAAAAAAAAATGTTAAGGGTAGCTGCCTCTCCTAAGGAGAAAAGTGGGCATGGACTGGACAGCCTTAAACCCTTGGAGTTCTACAGATCCTGTCCCCTACCCCCTTTAATTGTACTTTGATCTTAAAGGAGTTTCAAAACTTTTCGGTGCTTCAGTCCCCTCTTTTGTAAAATGAGGAGAGACACTTTTACTTAGTGGAATTGTGGAGAAAATGACCTGGAGCTAAGCAGGTGCTTCAGAACGTGTAGTGCTTAGTTTTATCAGAAAAATTGCCTGGTGAAATAAAAACACAGGATACAAGGATATAATCAAGTCCTACAAACTGTTCTTTCCCCCAAGCAGTCTCATTGGTGTTCTGATTCCATATGTGGGTGGATCAGTGATTCCATATGAAAAACCCGTTCGATGAATTGGAATGGTTCAGTGAGTACTGTAGCTCTGTAAAGTGACTTTGTACATTCCTCTTACTTTTCTTGATATCCAGTCTGCAAAATCTCCGAAATAAAACTACTTGCGAGAAACGTGTATCTTGTCTGATTTGATGTCCACGTGATATAGCGTATGGATAACAGATTCCACAAACTTTTTCACCGAGATTTAGCAGACACTGTGCTCACTTATAAATATTTAGACTCTGCCTCTAGTTAAAAAAAAAAAAAAAAAGATTGCAAACAAAAATTTCTTAGGCTGCTGGTTTTTATAAAGTTTGTCCTTGTCTTCCATGGGCAATCTAAAGTTCTTTCATGGCCAGGATCAGTTGGGGATAGGTGGGGGGACAGAGGAGATGGGGCGAGATTTCTTAGGTCTAGGTTCTGTGCGGAAACCGGAAACCCTTGGACTTTTAAAATACTGTGACAAGAATATGCTAGAAATAGGGTAAAATTAAAGTCCTTCCTGACAAGCAATACAAAAAAAAAAATGAGCGTGATCATAACCAGTAATTTCATGTCCAATAACTGGGAAGCCCCGGGTCTCTAAATCGCCCCTCCCCGAGGCTTCCCTCCGGCAGCCGGACCCCACGGCCTCTGCAGAATAGCTTCCCGCGGAGCCGGGTGGCCTCCGAAGCTGGGCCCCCGAGAGTGGCGATTTTGTTTGCAGGGCGGGAGAAGCAACCAAGTTTAGGGGAAATGGGCTCTGGAAGCTCTGGATGAACTTATTTCCCTCTTTGTCATTCCCTCTTTAGACGCGGCTGCATCTCGGAGGAAAGGAGCCAGCCCGGCCCTCGGCCTTGGAGCCAGCCTCCCGCACCCTGCACCGCAAGCCGGGGTGTCCTGAAGACGGCGGTGCCGCGCAGCGACAGGCCAGGCCGCGTGACCCCGGCTGGAGCCCCTTGCCCGCGCCCGGGCGCTACCCTGCGTCTTCGCGACCTCCAGTCCCTGCAGTGGATTCGGCCCCTCCTCCACCACCTCCGGGAACAACCGCAAATTCAGTTTGGGATTTTCCTGAGTAAACCAGAGCCTAGAGTCTTTGGCTCAATGCTGGATTTAATACGTATATATTTTTGAAGGATTCGTGTGTGTTTTTTTTTAACCTTTGATTTTTGATCTTCATTTTTGTGACAGCCCCTCACTTGTACATTATTCGTCTTTTTATTTTTGTATTTTTATTTTCTCTCCCCGCACTGATCCTTGTCCTGAGGACTCGGACGCTGCGAGCGCGCGGGGCGATGTACCAGAGCCTGGCCATGGCCGCCAACCACGGCCCCCCTCCGGGCCCCTACGAGGCGGGCGGCCCGGGCGCCTTCATGCACGGCGCAGGCGCCGCGTCCTCGCCGGTCTACGTGCCCACGCCGCGGGTGCCCTCCTCCGTGCTGGCCAACCCTGCAACCCGACACCCCAATCTCGGTGAGTGCTGAGCGCGCGTCCCCGGGCGGTCCGGGGCCGGAACAGAGGTAGTTCTGAGCCTTGTTTGGGACATATAATTTTTCACAGGTATGCGGGGGCGGGGGCAGGGGATAGAGGGGATACGTGAGTTTTTCCAAGGAAAGCAAACTGGGAGACAGAACCTGGCGGCCAGGGCGGGCGGTAGTGGCGGTGAAGGTCACAGCCCCACGGAACCCAGATTCCGTTTAGTGAGGGCGGGCCTGCCCTCTAGATCCTTTTCTGAAAGGGAGAGACGACTGCAGGGTGGCCCCGGGCATCGGGTGTGTCTGGGTCTACGTGCGCCCCGGCAGCACCCGTCTGTAGGTGACTGCGGAGGCCGCCGGGCGAGCCGGCTGCACAGCGCTGGGAGCACCGGGTTTCTGCTCCCACCTTCTCTCGGCCGTTGCTCAGCGTCCTCCGCAGGGAACTGATTACATGGCTTGGGCCCAACATCTTCTGGGCCATTTGGCGGGCCAGTTGGAGGATCCCTCGGGGTGGCAGAAGATTTTCCTGTCGGGGAGTTCACACCGGGAACAAATGAGGGACCCTAGCAATGGAGATGGATTGAACTGGGATCAGTGCCAGGTGGGTGCCTCGGGGCCAGAGCGTGTTGTGACCATGTGCTGGTCGGCGGGGCATAGGTGCCCAGGGCTGCGTTGGAAGCGCACTCCAGCTCGGTGTCCGGGAACGCGGGAAGCCCAGAGGTGCATCTTTATAATGCCCGACTGAAGTGGAGACATTGCCGGAGGTCCAAGTGTTCAGCCTCGTCCGGTCCCGAGGGCTGGGGTTAGAAACTACAATCGTAACGGGCACAAGTTTAATAGCTTCTTTGAACGTCAGACTTGGGAAGGACATCAAACGTGTGCCCCTTGCTCCCATTTACAGATGAACAAAATGAAGTCCGAGGAAGGGCTTCGGCGCTTCAGGCTGAGAGAGAAAGGAAGTGGCAACGCTAGTTCAAAATGCAAATGACCTCTGGTCCTGTGGAATTTCAGGAAGGGACGGGATCGGGCTTGGATGGAGACTACTCTTGTAGGGGAGGGGAAGCCCAGACTTGAGCAACAAAGTTAACATTTATTGACTACCTACTAAGTGCTAAATCCTTTCGCATTTGTTCTCACTTTGAAGAGTAAAGTCTGTTCCTCCCAGGTTTCCAGTCTTGGGCTGGCTCCGAGAAGGGTCCAGGCTTTGAAGAGCTTTTAATTTATCCTCAGACCCTGGGTGGCCTGGGGAAGAGCCCCAGGGGTGTCCGCCCAAATACACATCTCAGGTAAACTGATTAACCATGGATGTGGCGCCGGGTCTTGGAGCTGTGGCTCCCAGTTTCCCCCTCCCCGTCACGGGGGAGCCAGACGGCACCCCCAGAGAGGAAGGCCCGCCCCTCCCCAGGCTCCGGAGACCCTCGGGAGGACCTTGAGAGATAGCTCGGCAGCATCTCCATACAATGGCAGCTCGAGGTGGGCATGCTGGGCGTGGGCCCCTCAGGCCCCACGTTCTTAGAACCCTCCTGAGTTCTCTCTAGAGCTCCCTCTAGAACTCCTATTTTAAAATAGGGAGGAATGGTCCACACAGTTTCACTTCTTCGAACTTGGGGGTGGGGTGGGGAGGTTGCTTCCTAACCCTTGTGATCCTGGACTGAGAATTTGGTGCTTGGTTAGGGCAAAAAGAGAAGTCTGACATCCAAAGATGGGGGGGGGATTCTTTGTGGTCATGAGGGTCACAGCCACAACAATGTAAAAAACAATAATACGGTGGGGGAGTGCACACAGTGAGTATTTAGATTCTCAAATGTAACCCATACCAGGCCGGAGGGTGTTGGAGTAAGTAGTGTTTCCCACACTCCAGTGTCAACAGATGGCAAGCCGACCTTTAAGGAGGGCCCCCTTGCTGACAAGTGTGGCCTGTCTTCCTGGCACGCTGTGCTGTGTCCCACTACTTCAGGAAGTCCCACCTGAAGACAGCCCTGGGGTCTGGCCAAGCAGTTGGATTTTCTCTTCTGTACGCAGCCAAGTGTTTTAAGTGGGCAGGTGGTGAATGGTTCCACGTTACCTATGTGAGGGGACAGGAGGCACGTTGAATTTGTTGGCATTCAGATCTCCAGCATGTTCTGCGTGTGGCACTTGCATAAAAGCCAGTTAAAAGCAGCATATGTACATGTGCTTTTTATATGTTCCTCCTATCACATGGACCCTCCTGTTAATGCCTGGTAGCTTTATCGAGGACCATCACTGACATGTTAACTGATGCTGAGTGATCGAAGGATGATGACAAGTGATTACTGAGTCCGTGGTGTTTATTGAGAGCTTGCTGTGGGGAGTTGCCACTGGGTCCTAAGATGGCAGTACGGGGTGAGGTATGACAAAGGCAAACCTAGATTCAATTTCGGGTGCCCCTGTGATCTCGGGCAAGGTACTTACCTCTCTCAGTCTCCTCTCTTTTCATGTATAACGGGATGGTTGTAACTACTTTTAGTGTTGTTTTAAATTAGAAAAATAAGGTAACATTTGTGAAGTTCTTGGCTTGGGCACATAAATGATGGCTATTTGGGTAAATAATCACTATCATGGCAGAGTGACCAATTTTTCTGATTTTCTCAAGACCGAGGGCTTTTTAGGATTGGAGATTTTGAGTGCTAAACCTAGGACAGGCCCCCAACAAACGGGGATAATTGGTCACCCTAAACAGGCATGAAGACAGGTGAGTGACCCAGCAATGGGCTATGGCCATGAGCTGAGAGCAGAGGAGAGAAGACAGAGGTGTACCTCCCTCTGTCTAGGAATCTGGAAGTCTTCACCTAAGTGGTACCGTCTGCACTTGGTGCTGAAGGGTAAATAGAGTTTGTCAGGAAAAGTACCTGCAATTTGGAAAGAAAAAGAAAGAAAGAAAGAAAGAAAATGCATGCCCTCATTTACTGTCACACTGTCTGGTACCATGAAATAATAGAACCCAGCTTGGCTTTGTTTAAATGATGCATTTATCACCATAGGTGAAACCACACAGCTTAACTCATTCTTCACACAGAAACTGTTTTTAATTTCAAAGAGGAGAAAAAAGAGACCACCTTCATTTCTCTATGAAGTTTTAAACGTTAGTATTAACAATAGTTCATATCTTGCCAGAGTTCTTTTGTTGGTTATTGGACTAAGGCAAAAAGCAAAGTAATAAAAGCAAACAGGGGCCTCTGTAGAGCTCTGGACTTAGGGTGGAAGGAATGACTCTGCCTTGACTGCCATGTATATAAACTTTAATTCATTCCAAGTTCAATATGAGCCCTGACACAATCATTGAATTCATGAATTAGGCTGCACTGATGGAATTATGTGACCTTACTGAGACCAGGTACAGAGTCTCACCCATGTGTAAGTGCCTGGCACATGCTGGGCACTGAGCAAATATTTCAGTGGAGATCCAGGAGGGAGTTGCTGCAGTCCTCTGCCCAGGTCAAATCACACACCACGGCTGCTGAAGAGACCCACCGGAGGGCTCTGGGGAGGAGTGAGCCAGATGGGAGAGGGTTCCTGAAGCCTTGGGAAACCACTGGAGCAGTTTCCGTTGGAGAAGTCCCAGGGTGGGTAAGAGAGGGAGAGAGTGTCTGTGTATAAATATCTAAAAGGCAAAAGTCTATGTCCTTTTAACTTTGTGGTGCTCTAGGTGAGCAGATATTACGTTTGAGGAGAACACTTTTTGCACACAGGATTGTAGCTGTTGAAATGGAATGGCTATGTCTTATTCATGCACCCCTGGGCACCGAAAGTGCTTACGGAGACACCATGTGGCCATCTGCCAGTGGAGCTGTTCTGGGGACTCTTGCATTTCAAGGGCTTGGGTCTGCGTTGCTGTGCCTGTGAGTTAGCTGTGGCGGGATGATATAGCTGTCTCCTTTTAGAGATCCCGATCACGGTTGTTAACATAGGCATATCCATTTGTCAGAATTCATGGATGTATACTATTAAAATAGGAGTGTTTTATTGTGTGTACATTACACCACAATAACGGTGATTTTTGTACCAATTAATGCTTGTAAATGCTTAAGGCTGAAAAGGAAACTGGAAATTATATGAGACTATGCCTTAAAGAAAATAACATTGTGGTAGATGTTACTGGAAAAGCTATGAAAATATAGTTTATGATGGAATAACAATTCTTTTGTGTAATAGAAGAACAAGCAGTTATAATTTCAAAGGAGTGCAACAGTTTTGAATCATTTTAAGGGTTGATTAAAAAAAAATAACAACACAAAGAAATGCGTGTATATCACTCAGTGTTAGCCAAATGGTTTCTTTGAAAGCTTTGTCTCATTCACGGTGTTCTAAGAGTTTGTTTATGGTATAGGTTGGTGGAAGACTCTGAAGTGTTTTCTGGATCTTTTGGGAACTGCTTATCAATTAAGCCACTTGCTTTCAGAGCCAGTGCATTTATGTAGGGAACTTTGTGAGATGAACTCGTCGTAGGTAGCTTGTTTGGCTAGAGAATCATTCGTCAGTCTTTGAGAAACCAAAGTTGTTTAACTTTCCGTTACCACCCTGAGCAGGTCAGTCAGAGCTGGGGCTGGTCTGTGGTGTTGCCCTGAGAACCATTTAAATGGGGAAGGTGTGTGTGTGGCTGGGGAGGGGGGCGTAGCCAGGGATATGTCACTGCTTCTAGTGAGATCTGTCACCTGCCCAGGGGTGTCCCATTGAAAGGTCAAGCCACATTTGTTAGGTACTTTCTAAGCGCTCAGGTGAAATGACGCACAGGAGACAGCTTTAGATAACACTTTCTTCAGTATCCCTCCCTATTTTTTTTTTTTTTTTTTTTTTTTTATTTAACCAGCAAAGAAAACAAA
>NW_020174929.1:2005617-2015659 GCF_003031525.2 Neophocaena asiaeorientalis asiaeorientalis | reverse complement strand
TCCCAGACTGGGGCACGAACCCACATCCCCTGCATTGGCAGGGGGACTCCCAACCACTGCACCACCAGGGAAGCCCCCCTTTTTTTTTTTTTTTTTTTTTTTTTTACTTAAACGAGCTAAGAAAACAAACATACTCTGAGGTGTGGGGAAACAGGAACTCTGATACCTGTGGATGGGAGTGTAAATTGGTACAGCCTTTATGGAGAGCCCTTTGTGTTATCTGACAAATTACAGAGCTGATACCCTTGACCTAGAAATTTAACTTCTAGGAATTTATTCTACAAATATAGAATATATTCTATGGGTACATGTTAGTTGCAGCACTGTTGTGTCGTTGGAACTAATTATTCCAACCAAAATTGTAAATAATCTATATCCGCCTTATTAGGGGAGTGTTTGTGTTTACATGGTACATACAAACAATATGATATCTTGCCAGCATAAAAAAATTAGGAAGTTCATTATGTAATGGTATGGTATCCTCTTCAAGACATTTATAAGTGCAGGATGTGTGTGTAGCACTGTATTTGTGTAAAAAAAGAGAAGAAAAGATGATATGCATTTGGAAATATTTAATTTCTCTCTGGAAATATTCACAAGGAACCTGTAGCATTGGTTGCCCGTCGGGAATAACTGGAGAGGTGAGGGGAAAGGGTGAGAAAAGGACTTTCACCATCTGTGCCTTGGAACTTTTTGAATTTTTAACCACCTTAACCAGTTTTCATTGTCCTTTCTGTGCTTCTTTATTAATCCATTAAATAACAAGAAAATACATTTAAAATACAGGGAGGTTAAAGTTAAGATTTACTTTGTTTTGTTTTTACCTTAACAGTTTTTAAGTGTACAGTTCAGTAGTGTTAAGTTGTTGTTTACATTCTTGTGAAACAGATTTTCAGGATTTTTTTGTCTTGCAAAACTGAAAGTCTATACCCATTAAACAACACTCCGAACTTCACCCTCCCCCAGCCCTTAGTAACCGCCGTTCTGTCTCTATGAATCTGACTACTTTATTATTTTTTTAAAATAAATTTATTTATTCATTTATTTTTGGCTGCATTGGGTCTTCGTTGCTGCGCGCAGGCTTTTCTCTAGTTGTGGTGAGCGGGGGCTACTCTTCGTTGCGGTGAGCGGGCTTCTCATTGCGGTGGCTTCTCTTGTAGCGGAGCACGGGCTCTAGGCGCGCGGGCTTCAGTAGTTGTGGTGCGTGGACTCAGTAGTTGTGGCTCACGGGCTCTAGAGTGCAGGCTCAGTAGTTGTGGCGCACGGGCTTAGTTGCTCTGCGGCATGTGGGATCTTCCCAGACCAGGGCTCGAGCCTGTGTCCCCTGCACGGGCAGGTGGATTCTTAACCGCTGCACCACCAGGGAAGCCCAATCTGACTACTTCAGATCTGTCTCTATGAACGTGACTACTTTAGATCCCTCATGTAAGTGGAAATCATACCGCACTCATCTCTTTGTGACTGCCTAATTTCACTTAGCATAATGTCCTCCAGGTTCATCCATGTTGTAGCCTTTTTAATGCTGAATAATGTTCCATTGTATGTGTGTACTACATTTTGTTTATTCATCCGTCATGGACACTTGAGTTGTTTCCTCCTCTTGACTTGTGAGTAGTGCTGCTGTGGACGTGGGTGTACAAATGGAACCTTTTTAATTTTGAGCCATGTGACTATATTACCAATTAAAAAAACATTAAACCAATTAAATCTTTAAAAAGACATAGTACTCATGAATTAACTTCCTGAAAGTCTCCCGGCTTTTTTTAAAAAATAGAGTTCTATATTTAGAGTTTATGGATGTACAGGAAGAGTACTTTAAAACATAAATTGTTATTTACTGAATTTGGCTTTTGATTTTTGCTTATCCAACAGGAGATTCCTTTACCTAGGGGTCAGAAAACCCTTATCCTACTCTCAGTAATGCCTTCTGGGAGCAGATCTCCGTCCACAGTTGTCAGATGTCGCCCCCCTCCCCGAACCCAACCCCACTGACGTGACTTCCTAAGGTCCCCTCGTGGGCACATACACTGGTGACCTTTCCTGGTGTGGGCACTTCTCCCTCAGGTTATTTTGGGGCCAGAATGGAAAACCACTAACCTAGGACAGTGATGGGATTGTGTTAGAAAACCACATTACCTTCTCCCGAGGCAAGGTAAGTCTTTTAGCCAATTCTTTTCAACCTGTCCTTTTAAGACCTTTGAGTTGTACTGAATTTAGAGCTGCAAACGTTGCTGCTTCTGTTTGCATAAGAAAGAGGAAGGACCACAGGTTTTCCCATTGCCTTGCTCTAGAAGTAGGCAATTCTTGCAGGTCCAGGGATGCTGCTGTTTTAAGATCTTGAAGGGGCCTTTCTGACATCGGAAAGTATTTGTCTGCTGGTGACTTCCTTGACCTCCAATCCTGCGTAAGGTGCAGTTGATAAGGCTCTCTCATGGCTTGGGAATGAGTATCGCTCTGTTATATTGACCTTCTATGGCCCATGACATGGTCTCATGTAACACACTCCAGGGAGGATTATTTAAACGTTTTATTGGCTACTATAGAGCTACTCTTTTGTCTCCTTCTCAAGAAGGTAAGGGAAAATAATATGAGTGGGGTTATACTAGGAATAACCTCTGACCTGTTTTAATTTATACAAAATAAGTTTACAGGTTTGGGTACATACATGTTTGGAAACCAGCTAACAACTTTCAGCTTTTTAGGGACAGGAACCTATATCTTTTACCATATATGCATATATATATATATACACATATATACATATATCTATGTGTATATATATATATATATATATATATGTATTGTGTACTATGCATATATGCAAGTAAGTTGGATCCTTTCTCGAGGGTCAGTGAGGAAGTTGTCAGGTAACAGGAACTTTTAAGTCCTTCTTGAGAATTAGATATTGTGATCTCCATTTTGCAGAAGAGGAAGCTGATGGTCAGAATGATTAATCTGCCCCAATTCCTGCTGGTAGTAAACAGCCCTGGCTTAGAACCCAGGTAAGTCCCACTTCTAGGACCATGCTTTTTCCCTGTTTGCCACACTTTGCATTTGCCAAGCTTAAGGGCGCTCCACTCTTCAGATCCAGAAGGTACATGGTGTTTGAAGGACTCAAGTAAAGTTCAGGAGTTTGTGTTACTCTGCTCACTACCTGCTCCCTCTCCCCAGTGTAGTTTCTCTTCTCTGTTTTCCTGTTTCCCACCAATGTCTCTCCATCTCATTCTGATACTGCAGAACTTGCAATGCCAGGAATCCCTGCCTCACACAAGCTTCCTTTCAGCATCCTGATTTGGGTGTGCGGAGAATTAGAGATTGCCCAGAATTCAGACCCTCCAAACTAGAAGATTCTTCTTACTCTGGGGGGGACTGTTGGCTGCATAAGAAGAGCTAAGCCGTCTGGCTCTCTCAAAAATCCCTTTTCTTAAGGAAACTAGAACCGTCTTCTCCGTATTCCCTTTTCTCCAAAGGTCGGAGCTGAGAAAGGAGGAGAGGAATCACAGTGGTTATATTTTTTAATGAAGATGAGAATAGGGGCATGGATCAAGACAGTGGATAAAACCCCAAGGCTGGTAAGAGCCCATGGAATTGGTCTGAGCTGATCACAGAAGCCATGAGTGGAAGCTTTCTCGTTTCTGGCAGGGGGCCTAGGGTTTTATCTGTTGCTACTCTGTAATCAGAACTGAGCCAGGATATTTAAGCCTCTTATCTGAATGAAGGGAATTTGGTTTTCTGGCCTTCAGTACTTTGCAGGAGCCCCCAAATTGCCTTCATGTCTTTAAATATCTTTTTTTTTTTGCCAAAGGAGGAATATAATCCGGACAGGTAAGCCATGCCATGTGGTTCACCCTCTGCAAATGGAATGAACGTGAGGATGTCTTTCACTCTGTGTTGAATCATCATAGGTGAACTTTCTTTTGGAGGATGAGACATCAAGGAGTTACCACCAGAACATGGTGGGAAATTTTGAGGATCATTAAGCCACAGGCTTTGCGATTCGTCAGTCACAGATCCAGTTTTGCTGCTTAAAACTGAATTAAATCCTTAAAGTAATTTTTTAATCTTCCTTCTTTCCTTCCTAGTTTAAGTCTCCATTTCTACTTCTAGAAATCCAGTCAAACTTTATCAGCTCCATTCAGTGTTGATCGATAGCAACTGGTGAGCAGGTTAATTATAATCGCAGAATAAACGCTGGAGTCTCAAAGTTCACCACTTTTGCAATGTTTCCAAACCCCTCCGGGACCATGCCAAGAGACTCTCATTGACACATTCAGAGCAGGTGTGGGAGTTTGAACCCAGGCAGACAATCGGATCTGATTCAAGACAACTCAATTTGGCTTCTTATCTGCAGCTTTTCCTATCTTATGATGTCTGTCATTTCAGATAAAAACAAGTTCAGTCAACTGAGCTGGGAAATGGCAAGTTACATTTTCTTCTGATAAAAGTTTTCTAGTTGCTGTTTTATCAGATTGGGTTGAAATTGTATGTGTTTCTGTCAAGGTCTGCAATGACCTTTTCAGATATTTTATCAGGTATTAGGTGGGGAAACCTTTTTTTTTTTTTCTCTTTCTTTCTTTGACCTAGCAGAGAATGACCTGACTTCCAGGATCATAAATCAAACCAGGCAAAGAGAGGCAATAATACAGGTTACCCATCAAAATTGAGTAGGCGGGGGAAAACAAACAACAAATAAAACCTTTCGCTAGCATATAGAGAGAACTTAACTTGACCCGTGGTTCTCACAGTGTACACTTAATAGGAAAATACTGCTTATTTGAAAAAAGAGAATGTATTCCACGTCAAAGATGGCTTCAGAAAAACAAACAGTTTTTTTTTCAAATAGTATCAGCAAAACTTAAGTATTTTTCTTTTATTAAACTCAGGTATATTTACTATGGAGAAATGAAAAACTCATATAAACCAATGCACAGAATTTGTAATCTTACCATCCAAAGATAACCGCTGTTAGACATTAATCCTTGGCTTCTTAGTTACCATACATATACAGGCATGTGTATATCTATATATTTAAACAGTCATAAAAGTTACTGTTTAGTTATTTCAGCACTGAAGAAAGTTTTCATAAGATTGGTGACCCAGACTGGCTCCTAAAGACTGGTCTCTTAAATAGAGCAAAACTGGGAAATTGACCGAAAGAGCTGCCAATAATAAATAGCCAATCAAATGGGAGCGTTGTGTATAAAAGCATAGCTTTTCAATCTTATAGTATGTTATGTTTAGCCGTTTTAAGGCTAGAGCATATTTATAAGTTTTAAGTGGTTGCCCCCTTGAAGTGAGGTGACCAGCTGCAGGAGGTGTTGATTTGTGAGGCTCTGGTTTGTTGAGAAATGTGAGCAAGTAGCTTTCAACCCACTTTTTAGAAGGGGAGGTCAGTGAGGTGAAAGTGTATCAGTCCAGCCCAAGATCCTGTCCCCTGCTCTAATCTTCCTGCTGTGTGACTTTGGACAACTTATGAAGCCCCTCTGAGCTTGAGTATCTGCACTCAAGGTTAAGAAATCAGGCCAGGCACAGAAATAGTGAGAAGGGGTATTTAAAATCCAGGGTCTGGGAATTCCCTGGCAGTCCAGTGTTTAGGACCCCACGCTTTCACTGCCGTGGGCCCAGGTTCAATCCCTGGTCGGGGAACTAAGATTCCTTAAGGCCCACAGTGGAAGGAAGAAAGGAAGGAAAGAAAGAAAGAGAGAAAGAGAAAGAGAGAGAGGGAGGGAGGGAGGAAGGAAGGAAGGAAGGAAGGAAGGGAGGGAGGAAGGGAGGAGAAAGAAAATCAAATCAATCCAGGGTCTGATGGCAGTGCCCATGACAATAGTTCATGCTGGCTGTTACAGCAAAGCTACCATAGTAACATGGCACCTTCCTGAGCTTACCTGGCATCCACCTGACTTCATGCAGTCTGTGTAGAGCAGGTTTCCATGGCTACCTGCCTCATTTTAAGCAGTAGTATCTGTGAAATTTCAAGTTGGATGGGCTAATTTTATTTTTTCTTATAAAATACTTAACTACTAAAATGTAAAAACAACGGTGGGAAACCATGGGTTAAGTGACCTCAGAATTGGTCTCAGTTTGTGGTTCCTTTGGTTTTGTTTTTCTGTTATTCACTAAACCCATTCAGTGCCTAAGGTCCCCGCAGGCCGCGGAGATCTGCAGAGGGTAGAGCTCTGTTACAAACACCAGTACCAGACACACCATTTGCCTCATCGGCCAAGCAGCCAAAAAATATTTTTTACCTGCTTCCTGTGAGCTGGGCACTTGTTAGGCTTTGGAGATCGAAAACGAACCAGGTGGTCTCTGCATCCCAGGAGCCTACAGTCTGGAAGGGGAGGTAAAAAAAAAAAGTGAGAGTCTGAGTATATGGAGGGCTATAGAGGGGCAAATCTGGGTTCCACGCGAGTCCAGGATGCCAAACCGACAGAGACCAGGCTTCCTGGAGGAGTGGACTCCTATAGGGAGTCTGAAACGATGATTAGGAGTTTGCTGCATGGGAGGAAGGACATGGTAAGCTGAGGACATCTCTTGAGTTGGCGCTTCTGCAGTGTCGGGGGGTGGGGTGAGGGGGCCATGCAGCAGGCAGAGGCATCTGGAGAGTTCGGACTTGGCCTGGGGAAGAGAAGACTTAGACAGTGGAGGGGCAGGATTCAAGTAGCATTTTGGATATGTCGTTTTGGTTATAGTGTAGAAAGGCTAAAAATAGTGGCTCTTGTTTGTTTTGCTTTTGCCTCGCTCCTGCAAGGTAATGACCGCCTTCCCTCTGCATTTCTGCACCCGTTCCCACTTAGAGAAAGATGTCTGATGGAAAGGAAGAGGCTCGCTGTGAAGATGCTGTGGAGGAGCTGTGTGTCTGTGGGTGCTTTAGCAGTAGGGCACAGTGAGGCTGGGCGGCTTGTGTCCAGGCTGAGGTAGAAGAAGGGGCAGAAATCCAGGCTGATTCTAGTCCCCAAACCAGATCCCTGCCCTGGAAAGGATGGGGCCGTGGCTGATCTGACCTCAGAGGTGGGGTCACACCCTCTTCTTCTCAGTGATTCTGCCCGTAAAGGTGAGTTGTAAAGGGCCAGGAGTGGCCTGAATAGGAATACAGATAATTACAGGGGAAAATACTGTTTATGCAGGTGTGCAAAGCCAGATGCCACAGCACCTCCCTCCCAGGAGGGTTAGAGGTGAAGATGAAGACTTTAAGTTCAATTCCTGCCTTTTAAACAAGTTTTTAAGAATATGTTAAATATCAATCATATGCAAAAGTAGAGAGTGTCTACTCATCCCCCAGCTTCAACAAATGTCAACACCAGGTGCCCCGCATTCCCCTACACTAGGTTATTTTGAAGGAAGTTCCAGACAACTTATCATTTTATCTCTAAATACTTCTGTCTGTATCTCTAAAAGATATAAGGATACTTAAAAAAAAATACAGCCCCAGGACCAGTATCACTCTGATACAGTTAACCACCACTCCTTAATATCATTAAATATCGAATCGGTATTCAAATTTCCCATTTGTCTAATTTTCTTTAACAGTTTGTTCAAATTGGGATCTAAATAAGGTCCATACGTTGCCTCTGTTGATGTCTCTTAAGTTTCTTTTAACCTATAGTTCCCCTTTTACTCTCTCTTCTTTTTCCTGCAATGTTTGCTAAAGAAACTAGGCTTTTCCTGTAGGTTTCCCACAGCCTGGATTTTGTTGATTGCATTCCCCTCATTTAACATGTTCCTCTGTCCCCTGTTTTTCGTGTAAATCTGTGATTGGAAAAATAGGCTAGGTAACGTTCAGCAGCCATGGACGGTCATTGCCTAGACCTGTTATTTCATCAGGGGTTGCAAACGGTCGCATTCTAACGCTCTCACTCCTTCTTCATTTATTAGCTGATACACGTCTATAACAGTAAAAAAAAATTTTTTTTTTAGTTTATCAAATATTTGGTTACCCTGAGTTACAGTTTGTATAGGAAAGGCAGGATAAGTGCTTGCTTCTTTCACTTTACTTTTCAGTGTTCAAAATAATGAATTAGTTCCCTAGCATCCTTCCGAGATTACCAGTGGAATAAAAACTTTTTAGTATCATTAAGAACTCATGGATTTAAACAGATATGATGTGTTTTATCCCATGTCCTTATTACCCTGATTGATGTTCACATTGTCCCATCTTTTGCCAGTGGAAACTTGTCCAAATTGTCTCCTGAGTTCTTTTTTTTTTTTTTTTTTAATTTTTTTTATTTATTTATTTTATTTTTGGCTGTGTTGGGCCTTCGTTGCTGCACGCGGGCTTTCTCTACTTGCGGCGAGAGGGGGCTACTCTTCGTTGCGGTGCGCGGGCTTCCCACTGCAGTGGCCTCTCTCATTGTGGAGCACGGGCTCCAGGCACGCGGGCTTCAGAAGCTGCGGCACATGGGCTCAGTAGTTGTGGCTCACAGGCTCCAGAGCACAGGCTCAGTAATTGTGGCACACGAGCCCAGTTGCTCCGCGGCATGTGGGATCCTCCCGGGCCAGGGATCGAACCCGTGTCCCCTGCATTGGCAGGAGGATTCTCAACCACTGCACCACTGGGGAAGCCCCTCCTGAGTTCTTTTGACAAAATCTTGGTTTGATCCTTTCCTGCTTTCCATACGACAAAATGTTCCAAGCTCTTATACATTTTCTCCTCCCAGACCTGGGTTTGGCTGTCTCTCCAGGAAACCCAGACTCCTTTTAGTGAGAAATGGTATTTGGACACCACTCTTAAGAGTTGGCTCTTCTAGTTGTGCTTTTTGCTGTTGGGTTAGTCATTCCGTATAGAGAGTTAGGAAATACTTCCCCCGTCCACCTGAAGATAAGATAAAATACATCATGTGTGGATGCTAATACTTCCAATTCAAATTTAGGACTGAAAGACTTTCACTTCCCTTTATGCATCCTTTTTTTTTAACTGTCGTAAAATATACACAACATAAAATTGACCATTTTAACAATTTTTTCAGTATCACTTCAGTTGGCATTAAGTGCATGTACATTTTTGTGCATCCATCACCACCATCTGTCTCCAGAACTTTTTCGTCTCCCCCCTGCAGTGAAGCTCTGTATCCATTTCCTCCTCTCAGCCTCTGGCAGCCACCATTCTCTTTTCTGTCTCTAGGAATTTGACTATTCCAGTTACCTCATGTAAGTGGAATCATACAGTGTTTGTCCTTTTGTGTCTGGATTATTTCACTTAGCATCTGTCCGCAGGGTTCATCCATGTTGTGGCCTGTGTCAGAATCTCCTTCCTTTTAAAGACTGAATACTATTCCGTTGTACGGATAGAACACATTTTGTTTATCCAGTCATCTGTTCACGGACGCTTGGGTGGCTTCTGCCTTTTGGCTGTTGTGAATCGTGCTGTTTGTACCAATATCTACTCGAGTCCCTGCTTTCATTTCTTCTGGGAATATACCCAGAAGTGGAGTTGCTGGATCGTGTGGTTTGGAGGTACCACCATGCCGTTTTCCATGGCGACTGCACCATTTTACATCTTTAAATCTTCTCATCCACACCAAGAATCTTCATCCTCAAAAACCCCAACATAATTCCTCGTTTGCTTTATGCCGTAACATCCGTAAGAGTCTGAGGAAACCAGTACCAACGCTGAGCTTGACCCTCGGTTACTGAAACCTGTTCTGTCTGTTTTGGTCATTCCTTGCCTTTTGGCTTCGGATTTACCTCCAGTGTTTCCAGCTCTTGGCTTTGGGCTCCTCTGCAACTACACGTGCTGGTTGCTTACGGCAACTCCCCCTACCTCCTGCTTCTTGATGCAGCGCTGCACCCCAGAGGACCACCTTGGGCATCTGGCACGTCATCCGCCACATCTTAGACCTTTTCCCAGTGCTCCAGTGGCCTGGTTGTCCTTTAGGGACCGGCAGGGTTGACACAGTGGGGCCAGTTGTGGAGGACCTTGAAAGTCGGGTAGAGGAGTTTAGGACTTTATGAATAGAGGCAAACATAATTGAAGCAATAAATTGGGAATACATACACACAGAGGTGTGTGTGTGGTGGGGGGGGGGAGAGAGAGAGAGAGGGAGGG